>NW_009650216.1:232130-265624 GCF_000708025.1 Charadrius vociferus | reverse complement strand
CACCCAACCGGGCCCCCCCTCCATCTCGGCCCCCACCTCGCCCAACAGTCTAGGGGGTCGGCCTTGCTCCCGTCTCTTCCACAAGCGTTCGAGAGGCTTTTTCAGCAGTACTGTATCACATCCATCTTCTGGGGGGGGTGGGGGGGACTAGAGGAAGCCGGACCGTTTTTGAAATGGGTGACAACAGAACGAACGACTTTGCAGTCGTCTTTCTCCTTTCATTTTCTTTTATTTTTAAAAGCCCTTGTGCATCAGTGCCACCAAACTATCGAAGCAAGAAAAGCCAAGAGACTGCAGGAACAAGGCAAATAACTTGAGTTCCGTTTCAGCAAGTCTCTTCCCCCTCTTTGTTGCCGACACTTCCCTGTGCCTTACCATGGTGATTCCAGGATACACTGAAGAAAAGGAATGAATAACTAAAGCTCTCCGGAAAGGCAATTGTCCCCAGGGAAGGACTGCAAAAGACTCTTCCAAGTGCAGACATCCCAGCTAGCTACCTGGAGACAACTGCACAAACTTCATGGTACAAGACCTGAGGTATGACAGAAAGCTGATCACATCTACTCATGCACCAGCTGCCAAGCAAATAATGACAACAGCAGGTCTGCGAGTACAGAAACCCTTGTAAATCTGAAAAGAATTGATGACAGGCAGCTGTTCCCATGGACCGTGAACTGGAGAAGGGAAGGTATTGTCATCTCAGAGGGTCCGGAAAGGAGAAGGGGTAGGTCTCTGGTGTCTGGATTTGCGTATGTTGGAATGTGGAAGTGCAGGTGAATGAAAATGGAGTGCCACTAGGAAAACAAATTACGTGGAAAAATAAACCAGTCAGTATGTCATCAGGCTTCGACCCCATCCCCTGAGGACAAGGAATAATTGATGACAGGTCGGCCTTCAGCGCTCCCAGTGGGACAGAGGAGTTCATAAAAATTGAGCAAAGGAATCTGGGAAAGGCATGGTTGACAGAAGAGTCCTTGCATTCAGTTTAGACTAATTATGTCCATCTAGTTAATAGCTCTGCAGTTCAGCAGTGTAACTTAGTGCTGGTTTCCATTTTAAAAGGAACGTTTCTGGATATAAAGAGGTTAGGTGTATCGATTTCTCTCAATCCAGTCTGCTTGGATTCCTTGTTATTGTCAGTTTGAAATGGTTACCACTGATGCATTTCTGTTTTTTTTCTGTAAATTGCATTCTTTCGCCCTAGAAATGTTTCCATGTGGATTTCTATTTTTTGTTTTCCTTTCCTGAATAAGTAGCAGATGCCTTCCAAACTCGTAGTGAAGAAGAGCCAGTGTGCTTACTCACTCTTGTCAACTCCCAACAACATCCCTTCTATTAGCAGTTGTTGACTAAGGCAAAAATCAACTCACTGGACATGCAAGATGGGAATCAGTCCTCCAAGAAATGCACTGGCTGCATTTCTCCATGCTTTCTCCTCGCCTTCGTGGGACCCCCAGCATATTCCACAATATTGCATACGCACATGTTTTATCCTATAGCAAACCTTCTGAGCACCTGCCTTTGCCACACAGTGCTAGAAATAGGTGAGATCACTCAGCACTTCAGTCAAACCTCTGGCTCTCTGATTTACTGTCAGGATCAGTTCTCACGAAATGACTCTCTCTGGAAATTGCGAAGTCATAAGAGGTAAACCGTCTTTGTAGCTGCAGTTCTATGAATATCTAAGGGTTCTCATAAGCATGTAATTTTTTACCAGGTAAAGAAATGCTTTGCCAAGTACTTCCTTCAGTGCTGTTGGAAATATTAATTCTAGCTTCTCTAGCAAAAAAAAAAGAAAAAAGGAAAATGAAAAAAAATGGTCAAGGAGGAAAGGGAACAGACAAAAAAGACTCAGTGGAGACTCGACCTGGGAGCCTTTAGGTAAGGACATTTGTGAATGAACCCTTACCGTGACACTCAGAGTCATTCTGTCATTCTAACAGTCTAACTGCCTTACCCACTGCTAGGTATGTATATCATCTATTAGATGACATTAATACATCAGTCACGATGGATCTGAAGGCTCAATCTACAGCCACATCCGGCTGTTCTGCAAAAAGGCCGATTCATTCACCCACAACACTGTTTTGTCTGCAGGCAGCACAGAGCAGTCCCCAGTTAGGAGCAAACCCAACAGTTTTGCTACTCGCGATGGCGGATGGTATCAGCTACAGGCCGTGGTTAGTTCAGGACGACGACTTTGTGATTGGCAGGTGAGAGTGGGGAGCTTTGGACACCCTGACACAAGTTTGGTTGGACTCCCTCTTGGGATGGATGGGATCTAGTTCAATAGCTGTTCGATTTGGTTTCATGATGAAAGGTGTAAAAACTGGGAATGGTGTAATACAGGATCAGTAGATATTTCTCTTAACAGATCCTCAGTATTTCAAAAACTGTTTGGAAAGGAAATTGATTTTCAACAATACGGCATTGAGAATTTTATATTTTTTTTTTAAGTGTCAATTAACCAATAAACCTAAACCTACTGCTGGGGAAAAAAAATGAAAGCAGTGTATACTCCATGACTAAAGCTAACTTCTTGCAGATGTATATAGAAATCTTCATTCTCCCCAAACTAAGGGGAAAAAAACCCCACAGTATTGAAGAAGCAAAACAAAACCCAGATCAGGCTAGAAAAATCATAATTTTAAAATACCCCCTATGTAATCATCCAGTTTATGAATAAAAAACGAACTCCAAATTTTTTGTTGTACATATTGTTCCTGCATGCTTACCATATGTTAGATGGAAGCATTTCCTATCCAGTGTGGATAAAAGAACATTTTTCAAGTTGTAGTAAATTATTATAAAGCCAATGACATTTCATGGCATGTTACCGTATCAAGCTGTGCTTGTTGTATTTTTTTCTTTATGGTTGTATTGCTTTTTTTTTATAAATGTACAAATATTTCCTGTAGTGACGAACACCTATTTTACATAGCGTTAATTGAAGCACTAGAGCTCCGGGATCTACACTCCCTCGATCCATTCGCAAAGAGTTTTGCACGTGGAGCCGGGGTGGGACATGGCCAGAGCGCAGCGGGTGCTCTGCTGCGGCGTAACTGGATGCCGAAGCAGAGCGCCCACGCTGCTGCCAGTGAATCGGTTTTGCTGGACCTTTGCTAACGTTCTCAGAAAAATTAGAGCACGTTTGGTGGTGAACTTTGTACCTGGTCGCGTATTAAGGATGGACCTAAATGTAGCTGCTAAAATGGCTTCCCAAAAGTACCGCACGTGCTTTTGGAAATCATACTCCTTTTATGCCGGTCCCTAAAGATTAATTTAGGAACTTAGCATAAGGCAATCAAGAGTGAAAATTTGGTCCCGAATTTAAATCAGCTTCCACTGCAATTAATGGTATGTAAATGAGGTTGGATTAGCTGGTGTACCGTATACTGATATATGGTACCCTATGTATTCTCTGTCTATAAAACTTTCCTAGAAACACATTACACAGGCTGTCGATCCACACTAGCCAGTTTTTAAGTAAACATTCATTACAGATCAAAAGGAGTTGAGTGGCACTACATCTGCTCTGCAGTTTCAAAAGACTTCAGCAGGTCTCTGTTTACCAGTTGCACATGCTCCTGTACAGGCTGGTCTAAACAGCAACAACCAGATGTCTGATGGCATTAAACAAACAGTTGTTTCATTTGCTTCAAATAGGTGACTTTGATTACTCCCGTTGTTTTTCACTCATGCAAAACTTTCTGTTGGTGTGTCGTGCAGCCTCAAAGGACTCGGCAGCTGCATTTGACAACCATTCGGGTTTCTTTTTAATCGCTGATGTTACAAATTGTTGCTGGCTGTATTTGGAAGCATTCACCCACACGAACTTTGCGACCATCTGAATTCTCTCTCTACTCCTTGGTGTGTGAAGGCATCTTCTGTCACTGTTTATTTTGGGGAGGGGGGGAACGTCTGGCTTCTGAGAGCTCTGGCAAGATTTGAGGGTAACCATTTGGTAACGTTGCCTTATATGTGGTGCTGATGAGAAAGGAGAGAAACAAGCCTTCCTTTTTGATGTTGAATTATGTTTTGTCAGTTCAGCCAGTGCTGTGCAATGATGTTTTACTCCCTCTGTTTGTTGCATGTGTCATTTGTTAAATTCAGTCATTACTCTTGCTGACCTTGATGTTATTATTAAAGAACTACACAAATCTGTGCCGGGCTCCCTACAATTCATTGACCAGGCAAACCCAACAAAGTAGGAGGCAGGAGAATCCTGGGCAACAAGTTTTCTTATAAAGCTGGTTTTCCATCATCCTGGAGAACTCAAACTTGGTGATTTTCTTCCCGACAGCCCAGAGCACTTCTGCCTGACACAAAAGCTATTTTCATTCGGACATGACACAGCCTGAACTGCCCGCACCGCTGCAGATACCCAGAGCCTCACCTTCCAAACGCGGGATAGCTTCTCCTTCCACACAGCTAACTCGGCAACCTCTAACAAAGGCATCCTTTAACAGCGCATAACCACTACTGGAAGTAACTAACCATGTTTCTTCTCGCATTTGCTGATAGTCCTTCTTTCTTCCTCTCTGCTTAACTATCACTAACTCATCTGGATTCTGACATGGCTGGAGTATTTTATTCCACAAAGATGATTAACAGAGCATGAAGAAGCTCAGCCTCAACACCCTGCTCTCTTTCAGCAAAGCTTGCAGGCTCAGGCTTTGTAGCTTCCTTGGAAAACGTGAGCAAGCAGTTTCCTCAGCCCATCAAACCTTGCAAGTCTAGGCTCAGGCTGGATTTTTCTCGCTGCATTTTATTTAAACCAAACTTGTATCTAGTAAGTGCAAAGAGGGAAACCACAGCACTCAACAGGTCCTGCTCTCTCGCTCGGACAAAAGGTGCTTTTTAAATGGAGACTGTCAAAGAAAATCATAGTTGCTTTTCTCAGAAGGGTTCGCTTGAAAAAAAATTGCAAGGCAAATTAAACCTCAGCGCAGCCCAAACTCAGAAGAGAGGACGCAAACCCACCCAGCCACGATGGGGGCTCTAGGCCCTTCAGGGAACGCATTTGCACAGAAGTGCCTGTACAGCTTTGCATAAAGTCCCATCACTACATCGAGGAAAAAAAAAACTGAGAAAAGCACTGTAGCGAGACCCAGGCAGGCTCCGTTGCCCTTTCCGCCAGCCCCACTGCCCCGCAAGACTCCCCATTCCCGGCTCAGGGAACCCATCCTGGCAGACAGCATCACCAGATGTGCAACAGGACATTCCCCCAGCCAGAACATTTATTCTTTTGGAGCAAAGTTGCTCCAAAGGCAAGGCCAGGGGACAGGAGGCTGCTAAGTAGCCCTGAGTGTGTGGCCACTCCCCATCTTGGTCTTGGTCCTAATTAGCCACCTGGCTCCCCCAACGAGCGTGGAGGGAGGGGGAGAGCAGGTGGCTTTGTTGCTGCGTGAGGTGACCTTGGACTGGTTGGTGACACAGTGCCTTGGGAGCTAGCTTGTCTATGGAGCAGGGAAGTGAAGGAGACCGGGATGGTGCCTGCAGCAGCTGGAAGAAGCCAAAATGGTGAGTCCCAGCTGGGTCGTTTCTAGCAACTTCTTTTATTTTGGGGTTGAGGCTGCAAAGGGGCTCTCTGCTCCCAGGGCTCTCCTTGTGGGTGAACCCTGCTGGTTCCTCCGCAGGCTTTGGGCAGCTGAGGAGTCTCTTGCTTGGCAGGGAAATAAATTACTGGGGTTTTTTCTAATTCTGGCAGAGAAAGCCCCTTCTGAGTCATCGATAAAGTTTTTGTAGGGGGGTGATGGAAGCACCAGTGAGACTCAAAGCATGGTAGGATCCTCTTTTTGTCATTAGTGTTGCTGCAGAGTGTAATGCGCTTTTTTGAAGGAACAGCTATAAAATAACTTGTAAAAATAACACGAGTTACAGAGTAAATCATGTTGGATGCAGATAGTGGCTGAAAGTCTGTAGCACACTGCCAGAACAAACTTCTTTAGATTATTTAAGTATCTTTTTATGTTTAAATGCTTTCAAAGGTCCTTCTTGCTAGCAGAGGAAGGTACAATATATTTGAAAGGTCCAGAGCACCAGGGAAGGTGTTTTCTCATGCCGCTAGGTCAGTGCAGATGTTGCCCGAAGTGATGTGTCCCTGATAGCGAAGGACCCTCCGCCGAGGGCATTTCCCCGCTCGTGCGGGCTGTGCCCTGGAGCTGTGACCTGCGCTGCCTCCAGCTGCCATCTCCTGTACCATCTCACCAGGGAACCGCGCTGCAGCCTGAACGGGAATTGTTCTAGTTCTTCCCAGACATTAAATCGTGGGGCCTTTTCCAGAGCTGGAGGAATTAATAGGGATGGAGAAACTGTAGCATGCAAAAATACCACAGAGAGTGGAAAACTGAACTTAGCAGATGAGGTAACTTTTACTTGCAAGAAAGCCGGGGATTTCTATATTCCACTTTCCATTCCCATTAAAAATCCTTCCTGGCACACGCGTGAGGACTGCTGCTGCGTGCCTCTGGGTGTGAATGTCTTTAGCTGCTTCGAGAAGATGCTTAGTGCTTATTTCGTCTTGCCTGTGAGATCTTGCGGTCTCTGCACACGCAGGGCTCGCTAGCAGGCGACTGGGGGTGGGGGTGTCAGGATCCTTTTTCTTACTTGATGGAAAGTCTCTGGGAAAGTAAAAGCCAGGCAGAAATAGAGTATGTCTGCATTCCTTAAGTCTGTTTTTGGTGATGGGTGACATGTGAAATGTGAGCCTTGGAAAGGTCTGTCTGCCTGTCAGCATTGCCGTGTAATATCCTATCTTGCCGTTGCTGTGACCTGTGTAGGCAAACCTTGAACTGCTGTTAAGAAAAGCTGGGAAAAATTTTCTGGGAAGGTGAGATTTTTTGACTCATCTTGGCTCTGCAGTTCCTGAGTTCAGATAAAATTAAAATTTCTGTACATCTCAAAAGCTCCAGACTGGACTGAAGCGGTACAGCTGAGGAGAATGCTGGTTTTGTTTCCCAGGTTTTATTTACAGTAGGGCTCACACGCACCCTGACGGGCTGTGAGATTATCATTTTCAAAGGAAAATCAGAAAGTGGTGTTCCTTTTCTTCCACTCGGCCGCTGGCATCCTGGTTTGGCCGCGATGTTGAAATGTTTACTCGTGCTGTTGGTATGGGGGGGATCGGGGCCGTGGGCAGAGCTGGGCAGTCAGTGGGAGCAGGGTTGGGCATCGACCTAAGCATCGGCAAAGGGACATTTCTTGGGGACAGCAAAGGGGCGGTGGCTGCTGGTTTGGGAAGAGCCTGGTTCCAGGTTTGCCTCTGCTCCAGGAAAACCACGGCAAATCCTGCCTGCGCTCAGAGGAGCTGCTGGAAGCGTTTCATGGGGTGCGTTTAATAGATCGTGGTTTTGGACGGTTCCTTCAGCATTCGTGGCTGAGCAAAGTGCCTCACCCTCCCTATTCAGAACGGCGTAGCAGGCGCTCTGGTAGCTACAGCAACGGCAGATGTGGAAAAAATATTAGGAATGGATCGAAGGCATTTTTAGCCGTCTAATGCAGCGCGGCAGCAGGGAGCCAAGGGAGCCAGCGTGAGATATATGGGCAGCATTTCCATTGACTGCCAGAAAAAAGCCCACAGAGTAGAACTTGGGAATTTCTATTTTGACATGATACAGTGTGAATTTGATGGTAGTTACTTTTTTGGGGGTAAGACTGGTGTCTTTGTGTGTGTGTGTGTGATACACTGTTGGCTTAAAGTAATAGCGATTACAGATGCCTGTTTCACAGGCTGTCATGGAAACTGGAGAGATTTGCAGTTGCTAAAAATGTGTTGAAATAACTGTAGTAGCATCAGACAGTTTTTTGTTTGTTTTTTTAACAGTCCAGCTCAGAAGGTCAAATTCTGAAGTCATTCTCACTCGTCTGCCTCTGACTCTGTTCCTGTCTGGGGTAGGGATGTGGATGGCTTGGTCCAGACTGCTCCCCAGCCTGCTTGAGATAATCTGGTGAAGAGAATTGGCTCAGAGTGGCTTGCAAAATGAAATAAGTATTTTTTTGGTTGGTGGTGTTAGAGAAGGATGTAGAGGTAAATAACCTGTCAAGGACAAGAGAGGCAGTTGTTGGCAGAGCTATTCCTTACATCCTGGGTGCTTAGACTCCGGTGACAATAGCCTGTCCTCAAAACATGACAGCAAACCATTGTTTTCTTCTTTTCAGTTGCAGGAGATCTTATAAGCTGCTTTTTTAGGAGACTGAGTCATTTGCATTGACCCAAATAATGCAGTGAGTTAGAAATGCGATTTTAATTCTTGACCGGGACACTGGGTGAAGTGAGAATACACATGGCACCATCAGTCTTCAGAGGCAACAAAACCAAAGTCCTTGGTAATTTTGTTCTCGGTCCCTCTGGCTTTGCAGAGCAATGGGGCTGCCCTGGCCCAGGTCAGTGGCGTTATGAAATCAGGTTCCTGTGCGGTTTCCTTCTCCAGGTGCAAACCAGTCTGGAGGTGCGTCCACAGCAAGAGAAACCGTTTATATCCAATGACTGGTGATACCACCCATTTCCCAGACAGCAGCAATGCGTGTGACCCATGGGGAACCCCACACGGATAGGGTCCCACGTCCCCCAGCGCTCGGGAAACGCCAGATTTGGAGGATATAAAATGGAAGCTCCTGGAGTAGAGTTGGTGGTGGCACTCGTTGCTTCAGAAATAAAATTGGAGCTCAGGTGACTGGAATAACAGGTTACAATGAGAGCCTTCTATTTTTAATAGTTAAAACCTGGCCATTTGCTGCCTCACAAGCTGTTTCACATTCCTCCACCATTTATGGTTAATGACTCGAACCAGGTGTTGCACATGTTTGCTGAAGAGGTTTGTGCTTCTGACCCCAGGTCTGGCGCTGCCTTTGTGCGACAGCCTGGACATCCCTCACGGCACTAGTGTGCTTCAGCCCTGTGGTCGGACCTGGGGCCAGGACCCTGATTACTGCCATCCCATATAGCTCCACCTCCGTTCTGTTGCTGTTCTGTTAGGGCCGACACGACTGCATAGTCTTTGGGGCTTTTTGAAAAAGAAACCCAGGATTAGTTCCTGTGAACAGATTGGTGGTTCTTTAAACACCCAAACATTCTCTGTAACGGGCAGGGGAAAGTTTAGGTAATGCTGCAAATATGGAGGTAACTCTATCTACTTATCTGAGGCCAAATTGGCAGGGTTTTAAAGAGTGCCCATTATAAATGGAAGACATCAAAGATAGTGACTAAGCAAGCGCTGCTCTGGCGGCTGCTCGTGACTGGATGCTATCAGTACCCCATCCCGTCTTGTTTCCATGCAGAGGGCGAGCAGACAAAGGAGTTCCCTGTGCAGGGCTGTTCTGTCTGACATGTGGGAACAAATGAAAGGCAAATGTTAAAGGGGAGTGAGGGCTTGGGTTTGCCCTCAGCTTTGCAGACATTCCTGAGAAGCATCTCAGAAATGGGAGGGCCAGTGTCAGTAACTGTATCCTATGATCTGAAGATCCATGAAAACTCCCCAAGCTCCTTAGTAGTCTGGGCCACAGTGTGAAGTGATGGTACGAAAGCATCTTGACACATGCACGTGCAATGGATCTAATCGAGTCTCATTCCACCGTGTACACTGCGGCCACCGGCGCACTGTTCCCCACTGCAGTGCGGGTAGGAGAGGCCACAGCAGCACTCGGAGCTTTGCAAAGGTGCTGTTTGTCCTCCAGGTAGCATTGATGTAGGTTTGGGAGCGTGGTACAGTAGGACTTGGGCCGAGACAAGCGCTCCAGGATTTAGACCTTGATCTATAGGGTGCCTTAGAAGGGAATCTGGCTCCCTTTGCGAAACAACATTTGATTTTTCTCTTGGCAAGAGCTTCCCTTTGTCTCCAGATATATTGATCTCATGCCTGTTCCAGCTGTGACTCCGTAGCCATGCTTAGAGCCTTCCAAGCCTGGCCTTCAATAACAAACTTCCTCATAAAACAGAAGGGCCTCATGTGTCATATACACCAGACAGCCGAGAGAAGCGTGTGCGTGAATGCCAGAGAAATGCCACGTTTGCTTTGTGCCGTCCATCTTCTACAGAGGAGCTGCTGCGAGCAGGGTAGGCAGCCACAGAGCAGCTTTGTGCCTGGTGTTTCTCTCCTGTTCCTGCGGCAGTGGGTGGCTCTTGCCCCCTGGAGGGAGAGGGGTTTCTCCGGGCTGTTTAGGCAGTTTAAGCACCAGGGGGATACAGAGGGTCTCCACCCAGCCTGCGCCGTGCCCTGTTGGGAGGTGTATCTGCAGATCCCTCCTGTCCATCGGGTGCAGCAGAGTACAGCACCATCACGCGTACGGTCCTGTAGCCTGTGGTCTCGGGGCTGAGGACCCCTTGGGAGCTGGGTGGCATGTCAGAGGGGTCCTGCATCATTGTCTGCGCCTTTTTCCAGCACGGATTTTCCTGTTTGCTTAATTTGTGCATCCCCATCTCTAGAATGGGCAGAGTTGCCCGACTCCTGCCTGCAGAGGTAATCTGTCCTACACTGACACAGGTGTCTGCGTCGCAGTGAGCTGGAGGAGAGAGCTCCAGCTTGTGTCTGGAGAAGGCTGCTGGTGCCGTAAGCGCTGGGGCATCCTGCCCCTCACTGGTCTGCAGGGATTTTTGCCTGAGTAAGGACTGTAGGATTTGGCCTTTGCTTTATACCTCTTCAGAATGATTCCTTACTGAAACAATTTGGCTGAAACAGACGCCAGCTGAGGCCAAGTGCTGGACCACCCAGGCCACCGGCCTAATCCACTGTGGCACATTTTTACATTCCCACAACATAAAATTAAATAAATAAGAAACAGACCAGAATGTGAGAAACAAAAAAGAAGGCACGAACTGCTGGAAACCCGCCAGAGAATCCATCGGATCAGGATAAACGCAGATCGGGACCAGAACAGTAGGTAGGGAGCCCACTTCGGTGTTAGGAGGCAAAGGTCATGAGAACACAATAATCTAGATTTAGAGAAAGAACCGTACCGTTGCACACACTGACGCCTCAGAGCAGCAGCAGCAGAAGAGCTCTGAAAGCTGGGGGTGGGGGGGAACCAGTTTAAACAAATCTCTGCATAGCACTGCCAAGGAGGAAAGAAAACTTCCCCGTGGCTGCGAAGGTCAGTGGTGATCCGGGGCCACGCTCCCGGAGCAACACACGCCTGGGAGACGAGGCAGCGATTCTGCGGGGAACGAGGGCGCGGAGCTGCAGAACCCACTGTCGACGACCGCTCATATTTTGGAGGGTAGTGCTGCCGGCACAGAGGCAGGATTTTTTCATGGAGGTCTTCTTTTCCTGCCTGTTTATCACAGTATTTAGCGGGGAGGGGAATGCTGATGAAAAGCTGAAGGGAAATGTTTTCATTTCCCTAAAAAGTAATTTGGATTTGGGCTTTAACAAGTGAGCTTTATTTGGTTTAGTTGTTTAAAAACAACAACAACAAATTATTTATCTGAAAAAGAATATTTACTGAAAACTGTGGTTTGGCCAAAAATGAAAAATAAACCTTTTTTTTTTTTTTTTCCCCTTCTTTTCACTACAGGCCGTCTTAAGGTTGAATGTATTTTTTAAACTGACCAATGTTACTGTACGCTCTAATGCACATGTCTAAAACATGCCAGAGTTGGCAGAGCCGAGTAATTTTCATACAGCTGTACAGAGCCCTTCGCTAGGAGGCTCATCTGATGGGTGCTCGTGGGTGGGGTCTGTGGGATAGTTTCTCTGAGTGGTTTCCCTACCAGTTAGGCCAGTGACAACTGGGGACAACTGTTGTGTTGTGCAATGATGTGCTCCTGCTGCAATGGAGATGGGAACTTTGCGTGTCCTGGTCCTTGGTTCATCCCTGCCTGTCAATTGAATCAGTTCAGGAACTAAATACATTTAGTGCAATCTTCTTTTCAATAATTCTGAGCTAAAACAAACACAGACTTGTTTTTAAGTGAATTTGGATGCTTTTAATCGCAGGCAGCATGTTCCTGTGCAGAAGACCTTCCCTGTAAGGGGAAGGCTCTAGTGAATGATGTGAGGACGTTCCTTTTCCTGCACTCCCCGCCTTGTTCAGAGGAACACGCGTACGCCCGCAGAAATGTGATGTGGATTCAAGTATTGCCAACTCCTTCTGGGCTTGCTGAGCTTGCACAGACCTCGGGGAGAGCGGGATTTCACCACTGTCGGGAAAGGAGTCTGTGGCAACGAGGGCCTCCGGCTCCCCGCAGGTACCTGCCCCTGGGGCAATAAAGTCCTGCCCCAGACTGCGGTAGGAGAAGGGCAGAAACTGCACCGAAGAGCAGTAAACGGGTCGTGGCTTTCACACTTGATACGCCACTCCTGTTTAATCCTCTCCCCTCCTCTTCCATCTATTTCCTGTGCAAAAATTCCTGACTTCTTTTTTCCTTCCCCTTCTGCCGTTGTTGGAATATGATTTAATCGCAGTTAACTCCACTGGGGAGACAGTTAGGCCGAACTCATTTGCAATGGTGATGTGCGTCTGTCTGTCTGCAGCCAGCTCGGTGATAAATCACTTCACTGGAAGCTCGGGATGTTGGTTTGGGGTTTGGTTGGGTTTTTTTTCCCTTCCGCCTCCCTTTCTGTAGAAGAAGAGGTGAAAGAGAGATGAGCTGCACTGAAAGCCATTTCCACGCTCACCCCCTTCCTCGGAAGGGTTTGCAGTTGCGGGTGGGATACTCCTCTCTGCTGGCAAGTTCAAAGTGCTTCACTTTGCTAATGCGTAGATCCTGCAGGATTTCCCAGTTGCTTCCCGTGCGCCAGGGCAGACAGGAACATCTTCAGGCTGCTGGAGAAGTTTAGAGGATGTGCAGGCCATGGAAGAGGGGGATGCTGTCTGGTGGAGCAACATCTGGCACAGCTGCACAGGTTTGCAGCAGGAGTGGATCTGCTGGTGATGCTGCCAACAAACTGGTGCGGGAGGGATTCGAGCAGCCCTCGGACACACTTCTGCGCTGCCGGTGCTTCAGTTTTGCGGGGAAGCATCAGGGATTTTACGGCTTTGCTTTGTCAGTCCCTTTGGTGCTGGTATAGTCTGGAATAGTCTGGAATAATTTTTGCTCTATATTAATTATTTTAGATGCATTTCAATCAGAACAACAGATTTGTACTATATCCGGTCCGTGGTGTCTGTGGGTGAGTGTCCTGTGCGACGGTGACCGACACAAGTACGCAGAGTGCAGCTCAGCTTGTTCGTTTAGGCCCTTACATGAGGCTTTTGGAAACGGTGCGAGGAGGAGAGGACAGATTTACTTTCACATACACACAACTGTCCTTTATTATCCTAAAACGTGGTTCTGGCAAACGGCAGCCACGCTCTTGTTCAGATGGCAGGAAAAGCGGGATATTCCAGGGCTGTCGTGGAACAGTGCCCAAGCAGGAGCACGTTGTCCTGGTTTAGGAGCACGGGTTTGATTTGAGGGTGGGATTCGGTTCCACGGTGACCCCGGGCTTGGAGGCACGAGATCTCTTCCAGTCCCGCATCCCCCCCGCACCGCCCGATCCAAAGTGTGCTGAAGCAACTGGAAAGATTTCCCCCTTTCTGCAGTGTCTTACGTCAGCCCTGAAGCATCTGCGCCGCCGCCGGGGGCCTGTGCAAATTAGTGTGATGAGTCAGGCAGAAAACTCATCCGCTGTCTTCAGAGTTACTTCTGCAGTGCTGCTGTAATTAATATTTCCCCTTGTTTGCAATAGGCTGCCCTCTCCTAGAGAATGAGCTTTGTCTGCACGTCTTTTAATTTTAGCGCGTGCCCTTGATCTGGGCGCACAACTGCCTGCGCAGCTTCCTAGCCCAGGGCAGTCGAAATGCTCTGGGTTAGCTTAAACATTTTGGGGGGTTCATTTGTTGTATTTTAGAATTTCTTTCTTTCTTTTTTCCGCATTCTAGGTCGTATTGATTGAATTGGGCTAAGGACTGAGTTATAACTTAAATGGCCCACGTGCCAGGGGTTTTCCATGCTCTGCAGAGCTGACGCAGCTGAGCGCGCCGGGGGCCTGTGCGCCGCACGCCTCGGTGCCCCGAGGAAAACAGGGACGCTGGGAAACCTGCTGTCAGAGTGCAGGTGCTCTGGGGGCAGCGGCAGGTCCTGTGTAGGTCTGTGGACAGCCTCGGGCACAACTGTGTCACCCACCCCTCTCTCATGGCACTATCGCAGGTCTGTTAAAGCTTTGGTGCCTAGAGGTGTGTGACGGAGCGTCTTGGAGTGTGTTTGAAAACAGAAAAGCTTGATCTTTCACTCCAAAGGGCTGCGAGCAGATGGAGGCAAATGAAGACTCCCAAACTTACTGCCTTTGAAATCCTGTAGTTGTATAAGCCAACCTCAACCATTGCCGTGTATCACACCAACGCCTCCTTCACTTCCTCACTGAGATCTGTGCTTTCAAACCTCAAAGCACTTTGCAAAAGAGTTTCAGTCCTGAACGGCACCCAGGGGAACGCTGCGTGTGCAAAATGCTGGTAGTTGTCACAGCTACGTGGTCTGGGTGGTTGTTTCTGGGGTAGTAACTGCCGGGCAGTGACGATCTCTGACCTGTGACCAGGGACCAAGTGGGATCTGGGGTTATTCTGGCTGAATTGGTGCTTGATACCTTCAGGAATTCATAACCCACTGGGTTTATAGCAGTGAGAGCTTTATCCCTCAGGAAGTCAGACCCCTCGCCTCTTCCTAGCTGAGTCCTCAGCCTGTCTGTGACAATGGAAGCAATGTTCCTCACCCGGCCAAGAGGTGTTTCTTGACATCCCGGCCCCACAGTGTTAACACCAAGCCACCACTCCTCTGCATCTCATACTGGTTTTGTAGTTTTCTAATCTAATCATATGGAAGGTGATGGTTTTTCTTCACTCCCAGGAGCTTGCCATAGGCTTTTCAGCAGGTTTTGGGGGGGGTTTTTTGTCTGGCTGTTCTTGTCTGCGTGGGACTGGTGTGTAGGAAGCGAGATGCAGGGCTGTCCAGCCAGGCTCGTGTGACAAAACCATCACAAGCACTAAAGGTCCAACCTTCCCCTGCTGTCTAGATAAGACGCATCCCCACCACACTAGCGTGCAGGCTAGAAATTCAAGGCAAAGCAACACAGACTGAAGCCATCAAAACTGTCACTGAGCAGGGAAAGAAGGGAGAGCGGGGGGGGAGTCATGAACTTGGCTTTGTTCTTGGGCTGCAGAAGCCAAGAAGGGAAGAAACCATCCAAGAAGAAAGACAAACTGGCATCTCCAAAGCAGAATGCTCTGCTTTTGGCATTTGTTTTAAAAATCCAGGCATCTTTGGAGACTTTTATTGTTTAGAACCTAGAAAGAAGGCAAGAACTGCAGTGCAAAATGCAACCAGCAAGTTGAGTAATCTGGTGACTGTCACTTATCTAAGGGGTTCTTCTATGCCTTAACTCGGTGCAAAACACTCAAATCTGGGCCCGGCCTGTGCCACGCAGAGCAGATAGGACCCGACTGATGCTCATTGCTGCCAGGAGGGCCCTCGGGGGTGGGCAGAGAAGGTGGCAGCCCAGGGACGTTGTTCTGGGTGTCCGCAGCTCGCCCCTCTCGCTCCTTCTCCTGGCGGCTCTCGGACAGCTGCACGGGAGGCGAGTTGCTCACACAGTGGCGAAGCGGCGACAGCACTCAGTCTCTGGAGGCGGCAATGCGGTCCACCTGCAAAAAGGACAGGCAGCCGTGAAAAGGACAGCCCTTTGAGCAGGGAGGTGCGGCCACGCTTTGGCACCAGCTGCGGGAAGGAGTGCCGATCCGGCACCCAGGAATGGGGACAGTGCCGCAAAGGGCCGGTGGTTCAGCCCTGTCAGCCGCAGAAAATGCAGGGTGGGGTTTGAAAAACCCCAGAGAGAAGGGTATCTGCTTTCTGCGGTGTTAATTCTGGGCTTAAACAAAGGAGGACTTGTGCACGCGGGATAACCATCCAGACTCGATGGGATTACTCACTGTAACTGCGATACTACAGGAAAACTCGGCATGATGAGGGGGTTAATCCTTGCTCACAGGGGACATGTGATGTAGTGTAGCTCCACTTCTCTTTCTTGCCTATCTGTTAAAGATTACAGAGGCTAATGCCACCTCCTCTGCACCTTTGGGACCGTGGTGGGAGTTTGCAAATAGCTGTGCAGCCCTCGGGGGAATCCCGGTGTTTGTGAATCGGAGATTGTGGGTTTGGGACACTGAGATGCAGTTACTGTCGAAACACGCTGGGCAGGCTGGAAACTGGGACGTTAGCTGCAAGTCCAGCACTGAAACTGATCTGGTCTTGGCTGGTGTTTCTCCATGAAACCACCTTGCACTGGGCCTTTGGTACAGCTGTGGCTCTGAAGGGACCAAGAGCGCGGGGCACGAACCCCCAAACTCCTTTGAGTTGGGTACCAACAGCGTCATCAGCAGTGTCAGCTACAGGCTCTGTGCCGGGTCAGGTGCTGCTGTGAAACTGCCTGTGGGTCACGCAGGACCCCTTGCGTTGGGCTTTTCTACCCAATTCCATTCTGGGAAGCAGCATCCACCCAGACTACGTGGTCTTAAGAGCAGCTGTAGTTTTTCCTCTTATTTTTTTCCAGCCATAGAATAATGGCAGATACTTCCCTTTGGAACAGGACTGTATATAGTGCTTTCCATAGTCACTGGAATAAGCAGAAAATGTCAAAGACCACAGCATTCCCAGGCTGGTGAGCCCTTCTCCCAGCTGAATGTTTCACTGCTGCTTGTTCCTACTGATGAGAAAAGTGTTTCTTAGCTGATGTTTCCACAGTGTTAAAGCCCAGGTCTCACTGCAGTTCTCTTTTTTTCCTACGCTAATAGCAACCACCCACATCTACTCAAGAACAGTTTTTCTCAGAGCTGTGACCAGTGTACCTCCAGTTATCCACAACCCCCTGGCTGCTGGCCTGCTACAAACCAGCTGGTGCATTAAATTGAAGACAGCTACAAATAAATTACTCGCTTTATAGCTTTTCCATGTAGGCATTGGCCACAATACCCCTTGGACACGTGGTAACCCGAACGGGAGGAGTAAAGTGATGAGGTACAGAACACTTCTTAGAGAGATGTGGCACATTTTAAGCTGCAACGGGTTTAGGAGCAGGTTTGAGCTCTCGCTTTGTCTCGCCTGCTCACCAGGAGCCGTCCCTTCCTTTCAGTGGCACCTTACACGGCACAAAGCGGCATCTAGTGACTGACCAATAACCTTCCAATCTAGATTAGGAGGGGAAAGGACAGATGTCCTTTTCTGGATCCAGCAGTGCCTGGGGGAGAGACAGTTGCCCCCAGGCCTCTGCCTCCTCCCCCTTTCAGGAGGTAACTGTCCTGTGGCTTCACCCAGGTGAGACCCAGCCTGCGGCGCTCCCTGAACCCACTCCTGCCCCCTCTCAGCTGGGCGAGCACAGCCCAGGATGACGCTTGGGACGGTGACAAGCCCTTGTTCCTGGCTGGCAGCACCTGGAGGGGGATGATGGCTTCAGTCCCTGCTGATCCCTACCCCAACTCCTGTGTCCATACAGCCCCACAGCAAAAATTCCTTCCCAACCACAGCCGCTCCGATGGCAAGCAGGCTCCTTTCTGCGTTAGCTCGTCGGCCTCAAGACCCACTTGCCCCTTGCCTTACTTGGATGTGGTCCCGCAGGGACAGTCCTCGAGGCAATTAATTCATCCTACGTATTCAGCCCTGTCGTGAGCCCTTCCTGAAGGCTGTCTGCCAGTTATGCTAAGGGAGGTGACGTGGCTGTTCTGTAGGCTCAAGCCCGACCTATGGAGAGGAGGGGGATGAGGACTGCCAGTCTCCTTCAGCAACACGATCGGCGAGGGGTGTAACACACGTTCACCGGGTCCCTGAAACCTCTGACTCCTGGCGGTGTGGTTCTGTAGGAGTTTTTCCTGCGTGCGTAATCCCCAGCTTTGTGCCACTTTGAAATCCCCGCTACGTTCTACCTGGCGATAGCTGACAGCACAGGCTGGATATTACATTACCAGGGAGGTCGCCCTCTGAACCTGAACGTCCTGTCTTGGGATGGGGCATGTGTGTCTTGAGTTTTCCCAGGGCGGACCAGTTGGGGCTGTCCGGATAGAAGAGATTTTTAATTTTCAGCAGTGTCTCTGGCTGGGCTTAGAGAACCATGCATTCCTGAGGACAGGAGATGCTGCAAAAAAATGCGAGAAGGAATGTGAGTCCCTGCCACAGTTTACAGCAGAGCAGTCCAACCGGTGACCACAGGGGCTGTTCTGTCTGTTCCGGTAGTGCTCTTCCACTGGTATCATGGTGGAGAGGAGGTTTTGTACCTCAAGCTGGGTTTTCCCAGTGCGGGTGTGCCGGTAGCCATATGCGGATCGCCCTGACGGGTGGCTTTGGTTATGAAACCAACTTCCAGGCACATCCTTGGCATTTGCCAGTGCGGCGTGAGTCATCATGTGCAGGAAGACAGTGTCTCACCCAGTCCTGGGTGCTAGAAAGCACCCGCTTGTGAGCTTGGGGAAGGCGTGTTCAAGTGGCAACTGGTGTCAGAAGCAGGAGAGGCAGCGTCTCCTTTCTCCTTCGTAGCAACGACTCACTGGTGCGTGTGGTCCCACCAAAGTGGAGAGGCTGCTGGAGTGTGCCATCCTCCGCGAGCACTCTTCTGGTCCCATGCCCTGCTCTGCTGGGATGCCGATATCTGCCGAGGCAGAGCTGGCATCCCCTGCCCCTGGGCACGCGCTCTCATCTAGTGTAGGTTAATTCTGGGCACAGATGGAAATGAGAGGAGCAGGGAGGTTTTAGCTGCATCCCATGCAGATTTGCTGATTGTTCTCTGTAGCAGGAGCCGCAGCATCATTTTGGTACAGCTGAGGTGCAGGGTAATTTTCTCCTTAATAAGGTCTTTGGGCGTCCTCCTACCGCTCAGAATGAGCTGGCCGGGCCCGCCGTGCTGCCACCCGTCCTGCGCGTGGTCCGCATGTACCTCCCGATGCACGGGAGCCCTTGGGAGCCTAATTGGCTCTTAGCTCTGAGCTGTGGTGGTATTGTGAGCGTCTCTAGTGCGTCTGGGCTCACCGCCGCTTTTCAGATCCCGTGTTAAAGTAATGCTGCTGCTCGCTCTCCAGACACAGGCTAGCAGCTTGTTTGTTTAAACTTGTTTCCATAGGAATTTGTAAGGACCATGGGAACATATTTTATTTGACCTAAACAATAAAGAATGAGACTGAGGAGGGGGGAAGGAGTCCCGTCATGTCTGATTTGTGGGTCTGATTTTTCTCTTAGGCTGGGTAACCTCTTCAGCACTGAATGGACCATCTGGGCCAGTCAGCTT
The DNA here is from genome assembly GCF_000708025.1 of Charadrius vociferus. NCBI lineage: Eukaryota > Metazoa > Chordata > Aves > Charadriiformes > Charadriidae > Charadrius > Charadrius vociferus. The sequence goes on along the minus strand of NW_009650216.1, from coordinate 246,386 downwards.
GCTTTTTTTCTTCTCCTTTGTTTTTTTCAAATGCCCGCAGTGTACTCCAATCAGCTGATAAATGCATGGAAATAGGTCAGAAATAGCCTCTTTTTAAGCACAGGGGGCAGCTTTTAGGTCAGGCTTGCAGTAGTTCAGAAACTCTGCTTTTATGTCTGAGCTGTAGCTGAAGTAGCCGGATTGTCCAAGTGTGAGCGCCGGCTGTGCCTCTGATGGTAGGGAATGATCTCGCCACCTCTGCAGTCTCTCCCTCTCTGTGTTTGCACCACTAAAGCAGCACCTCCTGCTGCTTTGGGAAAGGGGAGCGACGCTCTCCTGTCTGATAAATGAACCGCATAAGGCTGCGCAGAGCGACATGGGCTCTGGGGGTGCTGTTAGTCCTCTGATGGGAAGGTTGGGGTGGCCTCAGGGGCAGTGTGGGCAGAGATTGCACAGGGAGTTGTAGCCAAGATGGGAGATGAAGCCGAGCTGCTGCAGTGTGTTTCTTGTTGGACCTTCCAAGCTGTGGGAGCTGGAAACGTGGTGAGTCAGAAATAGACGTGATAGCAGCGAGGAGATGCTGAAAGAGCATCAGAGGGTGTGTGGGCAGCAGGAAAGGTAGCTACTCAACAGGGGCACCAGCCAGGGTGCTGAGATGAATTTCCATCCCCATACAGTGTTTTTTAATGTTTCCCAGCGAGGCCGGTCAGCTGTCACTAAAGTGAAGGCCTGTAAATCCTCCTCGTTAATGCCCTGAATGCCGAAGGGTGCTGCTATGGCTCTGCACGGCGATGCTGTGGGGCTGCAAAACCACCAGGAGCTCAGAACCCACAAGCTCAGCAGGTTGGGCCGTCCACTCAGTACTGGTGTCCCCCTGGAAGGCTTTGTGCTGTGTACTGCTGGTCTCTGTACAGAGTAGGGTAGTTCATTCACTTTATGTATCTTCACACCGCCGCCATGACTGGCTGCTGGCTTTCTTAGGGGAAAAAAATTAGAAAACAGCTTTTACCTCTTTCTGAGGTGGCGTAAGGATCGGTCGCTTTTCTCAAACCAAGAAGTGCCGTCTCTGGACACCAGCCGGCCCTGTGCCACGGATCAGGCTCACGGGTAAGAATGGCCCCACTGCTCCGCAGTGTTGCTGTGAAATAGCACCGTGGTAACTGGGAGTCAATTTTACAGGCAAAACATCCCCTCCTTGTTCTGCCTGCGTCCAGAAAAGGTGTTGCTGTGTACCACCTTTTTCCAAACTTGTGTCCAAAAGGGATCTGGGGCAAGAATTGCCCATAGCATACCCTACGGACTGCCACTTCCCCAGCGAGCATCTTACAGTGACCTGAGAACTAACTGGCTTTTTTTTTGCGGGGGCGCGTGGCATTTCTCTAGTCCCAGGCGTGTGGGGGCAGTTACTGTACGGGGCTACAGGTGCGCTCTGCAGTGGTGCGAAACAGTTTAGCAGAGAGAAAGAGACTATGGTGTTGAATAAACACCATTCCCAGGGTCTTGGCTACGCACAGTTCTCCTGCAAGCAAGGGTGAGCACTGCTTTAGAGCAGAAAAGGTAAATATTGGTAAATTAAAAAAACTTGCATGAGTGTGTACAGTGAGCAGCTTGAGGCTCAGCACTGGAGCGGTGCTGAACGCCCACGCACGGTGGAAGCACGTGAAGGGTGAATGTCGGGAAACAGGTTGCTCTAGAGGGGCCCGGGAGTGCTTTGGAGCAGACAATCTAGTCTAATTTATTCAAGCCAAATGCTCATACCCTTCTGTAAATCTCACTCAGCTTCTGGGAGCTTATCTGCAAATGTCATGTTGCACACGGCCAACTCTACGCGGGATTGAGGAGTTTCTGTGCAAAGGGCCTGCAGGTCCTTTGCCCCTCATCTTACTGCTTTTAGGAGATGGCTTTCTTGCAGCCAGAGCTCAGGACCAACTTGCTAAGGACCCTGGATGTGTCCCTTTGCATTTGTCTTCTCACTGCCGTTTTTATTCGCTTAGATTAAATGCACTGTATAATGTGGGGTTAGATGGCCCAGATGGAGAAACGAGCAAACGCAAACCCTGGCAGCGCCTCGTGGCTACCTGTTAGCACGCGGCTCCCTCGCCCTCCACAGTACAGCACTTGGAATGTATTAAAGAGTGGGGGTCCCCTGTCCCCTCCCTGGTGCGACTGGAAATGCAGACAGCCCCGTGACAGCCGCTGACGAGAATCTCGACTGCTTTGCGGAGTGTAGCCCCGAGGAGTGAACAGTCTGAGACTGGGGGTGGTGCAGCCCTGCAGTCACTTCGGGAAGATTCTGCGCACAGTGGCTTTCTGATACAAAGGACGTACGTGCGTTGTTTGAAGGCAATAAGCCTTAGAAGTACCCTTGTGACCTTCTGTACTGGTACTGTATAGGAAAGCGTTGCGGTTTAACCCCAGCCGGCAGCGAGAACCACGCAGCCGCTTGCTCACCCCCCCCAGCTGCGATGGGGGAAGGAATCAGAAGAGTAAAAGTGAGGAAACTCATGGGTTGAGATACAGACAGTATAATAGGTAGAGCTAAAGCCATGCACGCAAGCAAAGCAAAACCGGGGACTCACTCCCTGCTCCCCATGGGCAGGCGGGTGTTCAGCCGCCTCCAGGACAGCCGGGCTCCATAACGCTCACTCGGGAAGACACACGCCGTAAGTCCAAACCTCCCCCCTTCCTTCTTCTCCACTTTTATATATGGAGCATGATGTCGTATCGTATGGAATATCCCTTTGGTCAGCTGGGGTCAGCTGTGTCCCCTCCCAACTCCTTGTGCCCCTCAGCGCTCGCTGGCGGGGCGGTGTGAGGAGCAGAAAAGGCTCAGCAACAACGCCAGTGTGCTGAAACACCATTCCCAAACCCCAGCACTACGCCCGCTGCTGGCAAAGGTAACTCCATCCCAGCTGAACCCATGACAGAGAGGTACTGGTGAGAAGAGCAAGTCCAAGCTGCTCGCTTTAGCTAGGAAAATAGAAGATGGTGTTTGATGTTCTTCCCCTGCAGAGGTGAAGGTGTCTGAGGAAATTAATCCATGAATAGCTCCGACTGTAGGAGGGGGGGGGAATTTCAGAGAGTCTTTTGTCGTTGTGGGTTTTGCTTACAAATTTATTCAGGCATTTTTTAGAGATGAACAATCTCCAAGCCCCCAGCTGCTGTCTTACAAGAATGTGCACTTCATTGTGCTGTCTCAGCATCTGTCATAGCCTCCCCGTGCTGGATTTGCAAAGCCGCCTGCCATTACCCGAACAGGTTTCGTTCTTGAAAAAGAAAGCGTAAGCTTTGAAAGTTGTGGAACATGTGTAATGTTCAGTAAGCACAGGTCATGTATGGGCTGTGCTGACTGCGATTTTTGTCTTGCCTGGTAGTTAAAGGAGAATTAAGGTAGAGAAGGTAACTCTGACTGTTCTGCCTTAGGGGTATTTTATGGGCTTTCTTCTTGGTTAGTTGCAAAATCATGGTTAGAATATATTTCAGCTGCTCTTTCCTATCTCAGACACGAACAAAAGCCTGCCCAGTTAGGAGAGAGGCGAGTTAAGCCTGGTGTTCTTCTGCTTTGTACATACTGCCCTTAACTTTCACAGGGGTTACTATTCTTACATGGAGTTAACTAAAGACCAGTCATTCTGTTTGTTTAATGTAGGGCACTTGATTTTATTCAAAGGGTGAGATACAAAAAAGTAAGCAAAAAGACAAAACCCAAATTGTAAAACACTACAGACAAAAGAAAGACATCTTCTGCGTACAGCACACACCAGGAAACGAGATACAGACTGGTCCCCACAAACCAAGCCAGCTGGGTATGTACAGGCAGAGGCAAACGGATCTGGAAGGGAAGAAATGGTGGTATTTGCCACTTCAAAGGTCTATTTACATAAACGGAATTGAAGGCAAATAGTTTTCTTTCCTTTCATCCAAACCAAATACTTCTTTGTTTTTTCTTCCTGTTTCTGATGTAGCGGAGGGACTCCGTGCTTTGAGGCGAGTTTGGTACATTCAGGTGGAATCTAAAATTAGCCACAGCTAAACACTGACGGGCTACTTCAAGCGCCACATTTCAGTCCCTCCCTCCATCGGACACGCTGCTGCCAGGCACCTACTCGTGGCGTCAAGGACAGCTAGTGACAGCTAGAGAGGAGAACAGCCAAATTTTGCACTAACGTGTTGGTCTTCCTTATGCCTTTAGACATCTCAATCTGCAGCTTAACCAAACCCAGTGTGTCAGGCTCGTCTTAAAACTCCTAACTGAGCGGGATTACGCGGCGTGTCGTAGCCACGAGCTCCCTCCCACCAGACTCGGAAACGGTCTGTGTGAACCCTCCGGCCCCTTCAGCACAGAGGGGCTGAGCCTTCACGGAGACGGGCACCCGTCTGGCTCGAGGGGTGTTCCCGTGTTAGTGGTACGTAATGACCTCCCAGTCTTAAGACCACGCTAAACAGGAGATGGCATTGGCCGTGTCGTTGTTGCACCTTACGAGGACACGGCTACCCCGATGCCGGTTTGGGTGTGTTACAAGAACACGTGTGCAGACAGTGCTCGCTCAGCTGACAAATTCGGGACAGAACTGTCTGCAGCCGTTCTTCAGCAGAGCCCGGAGGGAAACCCTTTCTGACAGAAGTAGATTCCATATGCAACTTGATTTTCTCTTGTGTGTCAAATAACCTCACCAGCGGAGCGGACTTTGTCTGAGACCTGTTAGGCAGAAATACCGTGTGCTGAGCCTGAAGTTCTCTGGTCTTTGGTAATTAAAAAACCCGAAGACCTACGGGCGTGTCCTTCCCATTAAGCCTCTGTAGACACAGATGAGGAAAACAGTGAAATCAAAATAAATTCTGACAAAAGGACGCAGTGAGAGGCAGCGGCTGTTCCAAACGGCAAAGGCCTTCATCTGTATTTACCTGTGGCTCAATTTTAGTGACGGGGCTACTGAAATTTTAAACACCTCAATTAGGAAGGAGGGAATTTTACTGGCTCAGTAAGCAAAACATTCATTTTGGAGAGCAGAAGACTGACTGGCTGTTAATAAATATCACGAGACATTCTACAAGTTTTCTAAGGAAAAGAGAAACATCATCTCTTCATCAAACTGCAACACATCGAGACAAAATGAGGTAAGGAAAGCGAAGAAGAGTCCTTTATACATTCTCACTTCACACAGGCATGGCAATTAACAACAATGAGATGCATAACGGATTCCCTACCATGCTCATCAGAGAAATTCTTCATAGCAAGTGTGCTCCACAGCATTCTTTGACATTAAGCATTACAACATCCGACAGCCCAGTTACAAGTAGCGACTAAACCTCTGTTTTGGCAGGCAGAGTGTTACACACTTCAGGCAGTTTGCTGGCGACTTGCGGAACGCAGGGGCTGACTACTACCTTTACTTCTGACAAAGGAACAATCTGTCATGAGTTTTAATGCCTTAAATTACAAAGAATAAGGATTTGTCTGTCACAGCATAAAACCAAATAGCTCAGCAACATCTGTACAGTTACACCCGACACGAGAGTGTCAGACTTGCACTTCTGACTTAGACTCCTGTTCTTTGGTCCTCTTTGTATACAACTTTCATAAATATTTAACAGCCTGCGTTATCGAACTTCTACTGAACAGCAACTTGGAACGGGGATGTCTACATCCCGTTTGCTCCTAGCAAACTCGGGAAGGTAGCAGACAATCATCTGTACAAGGCTGGGTGAAAGCAATGCTTGCTGCCCTTCAAGTGGAAGAGGAGAAAAAGGTGTTATAATCATTCTCTTGGAGGGTTTTTACACCTTAGATCCCATGCTAACGGGAACATAGGAGGGGATACTGCCAGTCCTTGTGTTGGGGGGTGCAGGGGGGTGCCTGCCTTGACTCCAGCCCCCACGTGAAAGGGCTGCACAGTTCCTCTCCTCTTAAGTGAGCTGAGTGGGAAGAGGAGGGAGAGGAACTGTCTTCAACTTTTTAGCATTGAATGTGCGTTGTTTTTTTCTTAAGGACACGTATCGTCTTCAAATGAAGCAGGGAAGTCTACCGGTCAGAGGCGTGTAACTGTTACAAGTCAGCGCCTCGTCAGCAAATGCCGTATAAGTAAAATGCAGTACTTACTGCTTTGTTCTTAACCAGACACTGGCAGCACAATGCGTTCATAAATTAATACTCCGAATACAATGTATTAATAAACATACAGATATTGGTTTCAAGAAGCTGTTTCCAGTCTCGCAGCATTTCATTCTCATAATAAAACTAAGCCTTGAGCTGATACGGAACTGAAGTTAAATAGTTACTGCGGTTTTATATAAAGTAAAATTACTGCAAACACAGTCTTTGGAAACACCTCGGTCAGAACAGTCGTCTTCCACTGTCCGAGTCAGCCTGGATTGCTGCCGCTTAGCCACAGTCGTCCTGCGCAAGGAGAGCCAGGTTTTCAAGGGTAGGGGGCAGCCCCCGGGCACTGCATTTGGTAAAGCCTTTCTTTGGGGGCAGTAAGTGGCCTGGAATATTCACCAGCGCTTGGCAAGCATTGCTTTACGCCTTGTCGCGTGTTTTGCTTTTTATGGTGTGTATGCAAAGCGAATTCAAAACCCATCAGGCTGGTAGGAAATTCACCTTTTTGCATTAGGAAATACATAGCTAACTGCCCTTTAATGTCTTCGAAAAAGTCAGTGTTAAGTCTCAAAGGCATCTTTTCTGTGTAATTTCTGATTCTCTGCAAGCTTGTTAGAAAACTATTACCAAGGTATCTATTTCTGTCGTGTCTATTGAGCCTTTTGTATCCCCTCCAATTTTAAACCAGCTGAATTTGACACAAGTCACATACAAACTGCTCCTAAACAATGCTTTCATTAAGGGACTTTGGCGAACGTAGTACGCATCTGAGAGAGACCTTTAGTGCTGTCTCTCTGCCGGAGAGATTAAAGGTAGAAACTTTCGTCTACGCATTCAGACTAGTAAGTGACCTGCAGCAGCACAGAGCTGGTTCCTTCGGATGTGTGTAGAGTGCCACAGTGCTCAGTTCAAGGGGAAAAATCCTCAACACAGGAAGACTTCTACTTGTTTAAAAACTCCACAACAGCAACGACAAAACACCAGCACAAACTGAGCACTGTTGGCGTTCCTCTCTCTTCCCCCGCTTTGGTAAGCATCCGTCCCGAGTCAGGCACTGCTTCCACTGACACTCGGAGGCGTTGAGTTCCACTGTCTTCACAGCCACAACTACAGGCACACGCCGGTGTGACACAGCGCCTTGCGGCCCACCGAGTCTGCGAGATTGTCCCTTGCTAGGTATTTGGCATAAATAAAATCCTTCCGAAGCGACATTATTTTCTTAGCACATTTACCACGTGCCTAAAATTTAGGAGGTTGTGACAGGTCAGTTGAATTCCCTTTTGTACATGAGGCAGCAATTGACCCCAAATGCTTGTTTACAGTTTCATTCACTGTTAAAATATCTGCACAAGCATGGCCAGTAACAGCTCTCGTTCCAGTTGTATATTCTGGTATCCTGCTTCGCTGCCTGAGAGCATGACAGGTAATTCATTCAATGGTTTCTCATCAACAATTGGAATGAGCCACACTGGATAAGAAACAATGACATTATCTTAAAGTAAAGTGGAGGGCCCCTTACCTAGAGGACTCAGTAATCTTTAAAGAAAACCATTTAATATCTTTCATGGAAGTCCGTTGTTCAAAAAACCCCAAAGCTATTGACATAGCACGTGGAATCAATTTGACAATCACTAATGTAATGGAATTACGGTGATCTTATACACAAACAATGATTTACCAAAATAAGATTTACCTAGGGGACTTTAAAATCAAGTTATTTTGGTACCAAAAAAAGTCTTTCATTTAATTCCCCTTTGCCCCTATGATTCAGATGATCTTTCACTCTACAGTTACGGCCTTGGCCAGATTTCTTGGAAAATCAACCTGCAGAGAGGGAGGAGAAAGAACACGCTTGTGAGTATTTACACACTTTCTTTGTGTATAACTTTGTAATGTGTGGAGCATTTGTTCTGCGTTTAAATTGAAAACGACTGAACGTATTTTTGTGTTAATTTAGGATCAGTGGAGAAAAAGTCCATAAACCTCCATTGTTACGACTCCTCTGACAAGAACTAAGGAGTCAGTCAGTCCCTTTAGTGTACGTTGTTACAGCGCTCGAATGATAAAAGGTCACTGTGATAAAAGGCGGAGGCAGTGTCTGTATTAAGATCAAACACCAAACACAGACAGACTCTGTCGACCATCCTCCTGTGGGTTGTTGCCTTCCTTTACTGCTTCCTACCTGCCCTCCACAAACTCTACCCTTCTACCAGAAAACAGACACGTGTCCAAACTCAAACTGCACGAGACGGCCGAGTGTACTAAACTGTCTTCAAGTTTGGTTCACAAGAAGCTTCTGTAATTGCCAGCTCTACCATTTACCCTGGTCGTCAAAGTAGCGCAAGCAGTTATACAGACAACCCCCACCAACCTCCAACATCACCCAAGGCATCTTTTCCAGATGTGCAGACAGCAAACACGAGTGCAGAAAGGAACACTCTACTCACATCGTATCCTCTGAGAACTGCAAGGTGGAACGCCAGAAGCTGAAGGGGAATGACGCTCAGGATCCCCTGCAGACAGTCCACCGAATGGGGAACTTTGATTGTTCTCTTATTGTTCTTAATTGTCTCGATGTCTTCCTTATCACAAATCACAACGGGTCGCCCCTGCAACAAAGAGAAATGTTGAAGAAAAACAGGTCTGGAAGGTTCTCTTCTCACTTGTGTTCAGAGCGCCAGTGGCAGGAACTTTTTACTTAATTTAGAACAAAACTGCTTAGCATCCCGTGGGCATCCCTGTAGGATATTTTAAACAAACCACACAAGGCTTCTGCAACCCGCTGCCAAAATTGCACTTGAAACACGCAGAATATCTACTGAATTCACATTTTAGGCAGCGAACTAAAAGCTTGGGTTTAGCGTTTGGTGTTTGGGTGCCCTTTATATTAAAAGCAACGTTTCTGATGCACTGTAATCTTTTCCAGGTACTTACCTGCCGCGCAATGACCTGCTGGAGAGCATTCTGGCACTTGGCATATGTGTGGTCTCTCATGATGATCATGATAACAGGCATGAGTTTGTCCACCAGCGCGAGAGGGCCGTGCTTCAGCTCACCTGCCAATATCCCTTCGGAGTGCATGTAGGTAATTTCTTTAATTTTCTAGATGGGAAAAAAAAAAAAAATCATAAAGCTCCGGGCAAAGTTGTAATTTTTTTTTTAACCATCTCTGTGGCTTCTTCCACTTTCTTTGTGACTTTGTAAAAATGGGTTCTGGCTCTCCTCAGATCCAGTACGTAGACAAGCCAGCCTGAAAACCTAGATCAAAGTCGTGCATCTGGGCTGAGCTGCTTGCAGGCCATCAACACTTACCGCTCTAACACCAAAGCCACCACAGGCCTTACGATCTGCCATCACCCAACATAGCTCTCGTCACAGCCTGGAGCTGGGCAGGCAAACGCAAAGAGAAAGCATTTGCACGTCAGTGGGTGACAGCACTTACAACAGCACGAAACTCCTCAAAGGTAAAAACTGCAATACATGGGTTTTAGAAAGTCCACGCTCAATTTAGATGCTGAGCGTTCCTGGAAGTGCCACCCCCATAGTTCAAAGAACTGCTTTTATTAGGGTGCCCAGTCTGTACAGTGAAGCATTCCCAGTGTGAATGGGGAAAATACACCCTTTCAACCCCCTGCAGTCTGCGGCTGGTTTGTCACTTGGGTGTCTCAGCAGTGGTACGGTGAGTTTTAGCTATTCGACCCCATAAGTCAGCCAACCCCCCACAGTTGGAGCTGCTTTTAAAACAACCTGTAGCCAACGTGTCATTTCCTGTGCTGAACTCTGAAGTCCATAGCTAACAACCGGCTTTAAACAAAGAAATCTCTTACCAAAGCTCCCTCAAGACATGTAGCATAATGGTAGCCACGTCCCATGATGAGAACGGACTTCTGATGGTACAGCTCTGTGGCGAGCTTCTGGATCTCATCATCCATACTCAGCACTTCTTTAATTAAGTCTAGAAGGAAAGAGAAGAATTCCAGTTGTGTGTGCTTATATGCCTGCGCCTCTCAAACTATACATCCTGTTTATACTTCAGATACACAGATAGCAGTGACCTGCATAAAAATTGGACTCTATTTTTTATTAGTCCAACTGAGTGGTCTGAAGGCACTAGGAGAGAACACGGTTGGAAAAATTATTGCTAATAGCCACATTGCACATATCGGATCCCCTCGGTCTTCCAAAGCAAAGTTCAGGCACTGCTGAAGCTCATCTGTGCTATTGAATTTCACCTGGTGAGACGCAATAAATGCAGCAGTTTCCTACCTGGCAGCCCCTTCAGACCACGCATGATCTCCTTGCGCCTTTCCTGCATGGAAATTCTGTCATCGCACATCATCAGGGCAAACATCACCAACGAGACAAACTGGCTGGTGTAGGCCTGGTCAGTGAGGGGAGAGAGACAGAAATCACGTCATTACGACAGTAACCAGATAGTTGTCTCCTGCTACGTGAAACCACTGGCTGGTGGCTTTATGCTTAACGTGGTACCGAATGGCAGCTTTCATTGCAATTAAGTAGCAAAGATGAACGTGAAATTCCCAGGGCAAATCTCAAATGGAGGTGTGCAACAGCACCATCTCCTTATACTCCTACAGACTGACACACAACAAGCAAAATGGAATTTTTCTAAGATTCCCTGGTGACTATTAAATCCTGTTTTGTGACCGTACCCGTGTCCTTCTTTACTGCAAGTAAATGCTGAAAACACTGAAGATGGGCAGACCCACTGACTGGGGATGTACAGGGGAAGCCCACCACCACCATCTGCCATCGCAACAGGACAGCTCCTGACATTCTTTTGGACCGCATTCAGGGAACACGAAGGCAGCTACAAAGGTAAGTGATTTCCCACCCTACTTCTTTAAGAGCAGATTCTGAACTCTTCACCTTGGTGAGGCTCCGTATTTGTCTAAAAGACTGTAGTGAGTGGTGTCACTGACTTTGGGGAAAAATCATCTGCACCGGCAAGTGAAAATAGTGCTCAGGTTAAGGCAGTTCTATTTGCAAAAACATTTCAGGCACAGTACGAAACAGCTCCTGCAAAGTCCGCCTCTGAAGTCGGTGAGTCAAATGTTATGAAATGGTCTGTGGCGCCAGCCTGGGATGGGAGTTGCTTCGAAAGAAGATTAAGGTTCATAGTATTTCTGTCCCTTCCTAAACAATGATCAAACAAGCTTTCATGTTGCTATATTGGAGAAAGTTTAAATAGCTCTGAAAGAATCTAGAAAAGCTTCAGTGATGCTGATGAGCAGAGCTTGATATGGAATGGGATCTACTTTGTTTTGGTGCAGCTGAAGGTTACAGAAGTAAATAGCACTAAGCGGTCATGCTGACAACGCTCAGGGTGTTTATATCATGTTCTCAAAACGAAGTTCTGGACGATCTCAGGGCAGAATCTTTTCAAGTTCATATTTCACATACGCACAACTTTGGTAACTCCCCACATTACCAGAGAGAAAATGCCATTTTCAGTTATCTCCAAACTGTAAGGTTGGCTGTGTGAAAACAACCCAGGGACAAACAACTCGTTCAAGAGTTTCTTGTAAGAGACTCATGAATTTTCCATGATCAAATTCCCCAATGAACTATTAAACTCAAATGTGGTTTTTGGCTGAATTTATGTAACAGATTGACATCATCTCGCCTCTAAATATAACTAAATCAAAGCAGATTTCACCATGAAGAAGCACTTCATCAAAATGAAACGCAGCAAAGCAAGTTATTTCATACTGTATCACACGTAGCCAGATGCATCAACCACCAAACTATGTTAGGTGGACATTAGTACTCGTTTTCTGTAAAAGACCATTCCCCCATTTACCGAAAGTAGTTTTAACATCACTTTCTTTAGTAAAGCAGTGCCATTAGGGCAGTTAATGCAGTCAAAGTTTCCATAATCTTGTCTTTGAATTTCCTTTTTCATCTTTAGACCTTAGTTTAAAGTGAGTTTGCACCTCAAGACAAACGATGGCAAAGAGCAGAGAATTCTTGTCTCTTAGGGAATTCTTCTCTCTGAGACCCCTTTGTTTGCAATGTTTAATATTGCTTCCTTACAATATTTTGTTTTTAAAAAGAAAAAAAGAAAAGCAAAAAAGCCCTTTGCAAGACAGAAGAAAAAGAAAATGAAGAGTGTTGCTGGGCACATGGCCAGTAACTCCACAATCATCAGTGGCTGCCGATGAAAGGGAACAGAAAGCATTTAACAGAGGCCCCACGCTATAGCCGACACCCTCAGGAGGAGTTTCAGTAACATTAACAATAATCATCAGTGAGGTCTATAAACTTGTGACTTGCCTTGGTACTGGCAACCCCGATCTCTGGTCCTGCATTGATATGGACTCCACAGTCTGTCTCTCGTGATATAGAGCTGCCGACTGTGTTCGTTATTCCTACGGTCAGGGCTCCTCTCTCCTTGCAGTACCGCAGGCCCATCAGTGTATCTGCTGTCTCACCTGGAAAGACAGTCATTGACACGCTGCAGTTCAGAGTTGGTCACTGCTGCCACTGCAGATGGAAAATTGCAGTCATTTCCAAAAGACAATCTTAGAGGTTTGTATTTGCCTGCAAGTCAAAGGATTTAGTAGTTATTTCAGCCCCGGGATACTGTGTTTTAACCCTAAAAGGAAGACAGTGAAACGTAGAAAACACAAAACCTAACAATAATATTTGGTGTAAGGAAAATCAGTATTCTGCTATGGTTAAAAAAAAAAAAAGGGGCAGTTCAAGTGTATCTGCTGTAACAGAAACAACTTTCTTCCTTTTCCTGGTAAATAAAAAAATCACCTGTGGCAGGGCAGGGTGGGGTGGGGGGAAAAGACGTGTCGGGGGCAGCTGAAGTGTACAATGGACGCAACGGCATTAAGTTTCAGCTCACCTTCTGAGTCCTGCCACTGTCTTACTGCCACCACAGCGCAGGGAACTGGTTGCGGATGGTGCTTACCAACACCACCAGCGATGGCAAAATCTGCTACCAAAGAGGTTATGTCTAAAACTAATAATTCCTGTTCAAAACTGTTTGCACTATGCCAACTTAGGTCGGCTTAGATCAGACTTCACTTAATGTGTTGACTCAAACCCTCTAGATATAAAGGAAGCAGAAAAAGTTGGTTTATATAAACATGATGGGGGGGAACGTTGCACTGATGATCCCAGAGATGGGACTAGAAATAGAAGCTACGGTGTCTTCCCTCTGGTGTTCCCAGTTTGCTTTTGTCCAAAAAGGACACACCTCTTTTGAGTACTCCTGCACACATAAGGGGACACAGAGAACAAACCCCCAAGATCCGCAGGGCACGCTTCTGCAGCACACCAGTGCATAAAAGCTGCTCTGCACACTGCACTGCTTCAAGCGGGTGGTGTAGGGTGGGAATCTGAGGCTAGAAAACCAGATTCACGGGTGGGGGGAACTGGGGTTATTTGAGCTCAATATTTACTTTGGGTTTGTATTGCCCAATGACCAAGCTCAGGTTCCCGGAAAACCTTTTTTACACATCCAACACTCCAGGGGAAAGATGCACCCCCGTGTGTGCCCGCAGCCGTGTGCAGTAGTACCTTTTCTAAGGGGAAGAAGCAACATCTGCACATGTGCTCCAAAAATCCAGGGAAAACTCAAAGATTTACGTGAGCCCCCTACAGAGAGAGGATATTCTGAATTACTTGATACCGAGAAGAAAAAATCCCAACCAAAACAGTAGTTTAACCTATGGGGAAAAAGTAATGTCTTCAGCTTTGATACTGAAATGAGTCCAGTTATGAAAATCTACAATGGTAAATGCAACTAAGAGGAAGAAAAATCTTGTAGTTTTGTGTTGCAGTTATGCTTGAAAACATTTTGAATGCAATATATGTAACTTTTTTTATTATGTTTGTGTCTTTTATCTCACATTCCAAGGTGGTTGTATTTTTTTATAGTTGTGTGTCGTAGTTTCATTTCTTTTATGGATCTGATCCACCATACAGCTCAGTGTTTGGTAGTGCTTTAACTTAGAGAACTAAAACTACTCAAAAGAAACTATCGAGCTGCCTTTACCCAGAGCTCAGCAGCGTTTTTTCTGTCTGTTGATTGACAGAATATTTTCTCACAGAGAAATGAAACAAAACTGCTGTTACCATATGTAAGACTCGGCTAAACAAAATCCTGCACCAGCACACAGATGGACGGGAGCAGAACCGCT
>NW_009650216.1:220030-232093 GCF_000708025.1 Charadrius vociferus | reverse complement strand
AACCGCTCTATTTTTTCCCCCATCTCTACTATGTGCGTGCCAATTTCTTCTCTCGCATCGGTACCACACGCAATCCTGCAGACAGGCGCAAGAATTTGGCCCTCCCGCCTTTTCCCTCCCAAGCGAACATTTACAGGAAAGAGAGGAGCGAGTGGGCGGTAAAGCGAGACCGTACCTGACTGGCTGATGAAAAAGCAAACATCGTCTCTGAAGACAGGGGTGTTTCTGTCCAAGAAGTCACTGGCTAGTTCAACCATAACAGGTAATTCAGTCAGTTCTTCCAGAACCTGACGGGTCTGGTAAAAGGAGATGTCAGAAAGTTACGTATTACAGCATGTTTAAAAAAAACCCACACAAGCGTTTGGACTACAAAAAAAGCCGCCTAGTTGCCACACACCGGAAAATATTACTATCAAAATACCATGTGAAAATTAGTGCTGGATTATATTTTAATTACTCAATATACCCACGCTCAAGTCACGCAACTACCCCTGTGAAAAGTGACCCTGCTTCTGGCACCACAAAAAACCTGTGAGGCCATCTCCTCCCTCACACGGAGACTGTTCCTAAATCAGCCTTCGCTGATTATATAACACTATATATATTTATAGATATATATAAAAAATCCAGGGTGTCCTTCTATCAGACTGTAACTTGTATTACTGAAGAACTCAGAAACCACCACCTGTATCTGGGCCAAGCCAGAAAGTTGTTTTGGCCAGTCGATGGATTCCTGGTACCGTTAGCTGACAGAGCTCGCCAAGATGAGCAAAAATTTTCTCTTCTGGTCCTTGTAAATCAGTGAGCACGGCTGTGTTTTGCAGCATTTCCGAGAGAAGCTAAAAGATTCCTCTGCGAAGTTGCAGAGTGCTTTTAATTACAACATTACCGGCTGCCAAGCTACAATCCAACAAGGCTTCATCTCCAGCCATCGCGTTTTAACCGATGATTAGGTCAGGCCTCGAGGGAACGAAGTCCCCGGCTGGCTGTAGGCACAGCGGGGGCTCTGTACGGCACAGAGCGGAACCTCTCCGCCCACTGGGGGAGCACCGCGATGTCTCCACACCATCGCACTCTGCGTAAACAGCAAAGGAGGAAATCCCACCTGGCTCACAGCAGCCCCTACCTTGCTGCAGTGTTTGCGTTCTGCTCTTGTACTGTCCCTTCTCTGCCAACTGTCTTTTACAACAGAGTAGGTTTTGATTTTTAACGCCTTCCATAGCAATGAAAGTCACAGGCAACATTTTCGTAAGTATTCAAGTTCTTCAGCTTTTATTTCCTACTGCTGTTGCTGGTGAATTAAAGGTCTGGTATGTGCAGCTTTCAAAAAGGTCTTCGTTCATCAGTGTGCACTTGCGCAGTCTTAACCGTAAATCAATCCTTAACCTGCTCGACACAAGCAATACCGTGCCGGCAGCGCAATTCCAGCTACAGATCGCAAACAGATCGACTGACCACTTACCGCAACTCCAGCATGGTAACTTGTCCCGCAAGCAATAAGGATTAAACGACGACACCTCTGAATCTCCTTAATATGATCCTTCAACCCACCGAGATTCACTGTAAGCGAGATCCAGAGAGAACAGTTAGGCTGACCAGGTAGCACAAATTCTCAAGGTTACCGGTGCCAACACACAGCGTGTCACAGTCTCCATCAATGACTTTGCAGTAACAAAAAGCAACCCTGCCCCCACTGCATGTAATTCTGGCAGTGCTCCCTGTGAGACACGCACATGGTCTTACGCCACCAGGCTTTAATCTCCCGTGTCACCACCTACTTCCTCCTCTGTTAACTACCGTGAGTGACTACTAGACACGGAGCTGTCAAAAGTAAAGGAGGCTTAATCTTAATTACCAGTGTAGTCATCAAAGTTGACCCTTCCTCTCATGGTATTAACAACAGATTCCGGCTGTTCAAAAATTTCCTTCTGCATAAATGAGCTGAAGTTACCTACAAAAGAAAGAAACAAAACAAATGAGAACACTTGAAAGTACCTCCTGGTAATTTACATTTTTCCTACGTATACAGGGAAAAGCTTGGACCAGTGTCACTACCAGACCAGGTACTGGTCAGAGATTATTAAGCTGGTGCTTCTTTTTCTGCCAAAGCATGAGCCCGTCGTGAGAGCTGGAGTCAAGTTAGCAGAATGTGCTGGTGAAGGGTCAGATCTGGAATGGCAAAAGCCCACTAGGGATCGATCTTTGGAAAAACGGATGCCTGCAAGCAGGAGGCAAAATCCTCAGTCCCACAATTCTCCTCACTGCAGTGTCTGCAGCTGGAGGGAAAGTCCCATTAGATGCACGGGCAACTTTTTACTTTTTTATAGTAAAGCCCCAGAACAGGGGCCCCAAAGCTCAGGCAGGCTGTGGGACTTCTGACTTGGAGATCCTCCACACTCGACTCATCAAGGCCCTGTAATGCTCTGCTCCTCGGCCCTGCTTTTAGCACAGGGATTGGACTCGATCCCCTCCAGAGGTCTTTTTCAACCTGACCTCTTCTGTGACTCCAGGGAGGACCTGTGCACCTACGCAGGTGACATCTAAGCGATTTTACCCTTCATAATTTGCTGAAGCTCCATCTGCAGGGTTTGGACGGCACGTCCGGGGTGATCGCCTGCTGTGCGTTTAATCCGGTGGATGGAAAGACGGCCATCGACCACAGCTGCTACATCATCATCTTCAAGGAAAATCACTCTGTTGGTATGCTCAATGACAGCACTGTAAAAGCATATACCATTTGCCGTAAGCCATTATTCTTCACAAAAAGATGAGGGCTGCAGCCCTATTTATAATCCAACATACAGCTTTTGATTCAAGAAAGTTACTCATTTCAATGGAATTTCTTTTAAAATGAGTACTGTAAAGCACATTTCCACACTGCCAATATAACTGCATTTTTTCCACCTACCTCATTATTAATTTCAGTGCCTGCTTTAAGAAGAAACTATGAAGGCCTTCAACAAAGAGCATGTGCAGCAGCTCCCATTAGGAGCTCGGGAGTGGAAGTCAGGAAGACAGTAACTTGCCAGAGCACGCAGGGTGCCCAACTGTAGGTGGAGAGACCTTTCTCGGTGTTTCCAGGAATAAGCCGTTGTCCCTCCCTGCACCTCATTTTCCCATCTGTAAAACTGGGGACAGCTTGGCCATCACGTCGAGATGTGCTGCAAAGCGCTCCAAGAATGAGGAACTACCGAATACCTTCCCTGCCTGCAGGTTACTTGGGCATGTCACTACCGGAATTACCAGTGGGGTTTAACATCTTTAGTCCGGTTTAGTCTGTACTCTGACTTAGTGGATCGAGGCAAGCTCTACTGACATACAGCAGCTCTCCGTGTTAGCAGCTTTCGTTCTGACCTTGGGCAAGTCACTGAAAAGCTCTCTAAAATCAGAAGACATCAGGGTGTCCTAAGACTTGCCAAAATGCTCTGACGAGAAGAGCTGCAGAGGTCAACCATAGCAGTTTATTTATGTTTCTGGAACAAGTATTCATTTCCCTAATTTAAAGCAAATCCAAAGTTCTGGTAAGGCTGCTGTCAAGTTAGTCTTTCCTCCCTCCTCTGGGATTAAAATAAATCGCCTTTGATGATAAAGGCATTGTGCAGAGATCCCTGGAGAATCAACACAATTCTCCTGACAATTAGCATCTGTCCTGTTAATTTAGATCAGTACTCTCCCACGTTTCTTTTCACTCACCTCTGGAATCTTATCAACAGATGTGCTCAAAGAAGGGTAACGCCACTATTCCAAAGGGAGTGTTCCTTCCTCTAACAGAAACTCTCACCTAATCCACCTCTGTCTCTTTCAGGGCCGCACAGGGTAAGGAGTCAATGTTTGTAAAGCAATGGCCACACATCCGTATGACTATTATTCATAAGGAAACCACATCTCTTGTTCAAGCCTCAGCTTTAAACAGCGTAGTTGTATGTACGCTGAAAGACAGTGAAAACCGTTACCTGGCATCAGAAGCAAAGTAGTACTCCACAGCTTTCTCCTCGACAGGGAAAAGGCAGGTGGTACTGTCAACACGAGACAGGTTGCAGCTTCCCTTCTTGTCTTTACCTAGAAGACACGAGGATTAGGCACCGCGCGGACTGGCACATCTGGAAGGCAGCTGCAGCGTCAGTCTCAGCCAGAGGTCCCAACACCCAGTATCAACATGAAGCACTATTTTCGTCACTGGGAGCAGTCGCAGTAAAGTTAGCGGGGACGCTGGAAGAGGGCAGCAGGGTAGCGCTCCTGTTCTTGTGGCCTGGCTCAGTTTGCCCGCAAGGGCTCTGGGTGCTTTTGAATTAAGTCTGCAAGTGTCATCTTAGTGCAGAGTTTTACATTTAGGGGAAAACAGCAGTAAAAATTCAAATGAAAGTTGATGTGTGGCTCCACTAGGAGAAGAGAACTGAGAACTCAAACTGCTTTATGAGCACTCACATTTACCAACATTCTCCCAGCTGAACCTGTCCGGTTTATCATTTTAAGTTTCTCCCGTGCTCCTCTTTCACTGGGTGACATTCTTCCAGAGCGACCCCACGGTTCCACTGAGCACCGGCAGACGGAACCCAAACCTGGTTCTGTCTGGCTGAGCAAATGTGTTCAGACACGGATCAGGAAATATGTGATTAAGTACCCAGCTGTGTTCCTGAGCTATCAAACACATCCACCTCATTCTGATCCAAAAATTGTCCAGCTGGCAAACCGCTGTGAGTCTCACGCTCCTGCCAGGGAAGTATCCAGGTGTACTGAAGGACAAGAGGCAACTTCTGAAAAACTTGTACTGAGCCTTTAAAAAGAGTTCAGAGCTTCCCCAGGGATCCTTTCTGGAGTACTCTGGCAATTCCCAACACTCTCTCATCCTCCGCCTCCTCTTTAACTGCAGAAAACATGTCTCAGTGCCAAAGCTCATCAAGAACGCAGATGAGTACCAAAACACCTACTGCTCCAACAAAATTATTTGCAGTTGCTGTGCACGGTACGGGAAGGGGTGGGAGTGGATCAATCAGCCTATCTCGCCAAAGGTGACTACTGCTGAAGAGTAACAACATTGAAGTTACTCTATTATGTATTTATTCCGTAAGCTCTAATGTTGTGTTTCACCTGCGGGACACCGATCTGATTCAGGGGTGTAAGTAAAGCTCGTGATGTTTAGATTTATACTTCTGTAAATGCAAATGTAAAGAAAAAAATACTGCTTTCATGTTGATACTCAGTAAGAAGGTTCCACTCAGCCAACGAATTAGAGCCCTCCACTTCAGTTATTAAGTCAGTAAATGAGGAAAACAACTCCTTTGTTGTTGAGACAGGACAGAGTGATTCGTTGCTGAGAAAGGACAGAGCAAAGGTGTTAGTGGCTGCTCTCCAACAGAAGCACCCATACTGGATCAAAACATGCAAATTTTGTTTCTCAAAACGCATTTCCCTGCATTGACTTTATTATGTCGCATTGCTTTCCTGTATTAGATTCTATGCTGAGCTGGAACTGTAATGTGTTCGTTTTGTGCACATACACGTGCACTGGGTGTATATCTTACAAGGAGTGGCTGCGAAGTTACTGTGGGTATTACCAGCAGCGATGGTTGTTATGTTATCTACAGATTTGTTCATAGATTTTCCGTTTACCTATGGATAACATGGGTTGTTGCTCTGCAGCGCCTACCTCCCATTTACTAGCATTTAGAAGTAATGCTGAAGTAATCTTTTCGTCTTTTCCCTTCTAAATCAAAGAATGGAGACATCATGGAGAATTAACACAGGGACAGTGAAAAATGGGCGGGGAGTGAGGGGGCAGTATGCATTGAGTATATTTTGATACCCCTTCCCTCTCCCAAACCCAAACACGTGGCAGTTCTGCAAAGGTACTACAGCACAGATTAATACATCTGCTTCTTAATAGATTCTTCCACGCTTACTTGAGCAGCATTAAAGTTTTGATTTCTGTAAGAGGTGTTTTCAGATAACAGCATTAGACAACTACTGAACTGATGATTATAGTCAAAGATATTCAAATCCATATTTCATATGGTCCATTTTTCAGAAAAGCCTTAGTGCCACTGAAAGGTGAGGGACTTTGGTTCTTAAAATCCCTGGGAATTAGCCTGACTCAGAATTTGACTCTATGAAATTCAGGTTGATTTAAGAGAGATACATTTAATAAAAAGAAACAAAACCTCCCCTAATGTTTGGGTTTGGGTGAACCAGCTTCTGACAGAGCACGAGCGTAGGTCACCTTTCAACAAACTGATGTTTATTTCTCCTCCGGCAAAAGCACATGGACTTCACCCCCTGAGCTGTCAGTGCCCGCGGTTGGAATCACGGTTATCTACAGTAGCTGAGGATCAGCCCTCTCCTCTTACAGAAAAGTGCTCTTCTGCTTCAGGTGTGAGCTTGGCTCATCACATCACACACAGTGGCTTAACCTTTACACAAATTAACTACTTAATGTGAATTAAGAATGGTTCACCCTGATAAATGAGCAAAGAGAAGTAAGTTTCAGCCTCAGGTCAACCTTACTGCTTCTACCAGAAGCTGCAAGTCGGAGTCACCCTCCCATTAGGAGGGAGGATGTCGCTCTTTGACAATCTGAACTCCAGAAGGAATTTTGGAGAATGCCTGCATTAGGATTGGTAGCAGCCTCCTAACAGGGTTTTACTCTATTGTTTTGTGGGGTTTCTTTAAGGTAATTTACTATTTCCTTCCATAATCAGAGCTGCAGGGAGCAGCACGCAGCACAACCTGTGCTGTCATCAATTCTGCACATATGCTGAGCATTATTATGTCAGAGTATTTCAAATGGGATGGGCGGACTGATGGGTGGATTTTCCTGTGTCGCTCATGGTGTTTCTGATCCAGAAGGAATTCTGGTTATCCCACTTGTTTCACTACACTACACGGAAAGCAATAACCACATATTAAAGAGACAATGCGTATTTGTCTCATTTGTGATTCCTTTCCTAAGGAACTGGAGGATTTGTCTGAAATTTCAAGCATTAGATTTTCTCTGATAGGCACCTTCCTCCATTTTTATGGATATTCCATCAAAAGAATGATCCATAGATTGTACAGCTGAAAGTGTAATTGGGGAAAAAAAAAAAACAACACAGAAAAACTTCAGATAATCAATGAAAAAAATAAAGTGTTACATACATACATACATAAAGGATTACTGCGAATTATCCAACATCGACCAAGAGTAAACACAGACAAAGCTGACTGGGACCGGTTCTTCCCGTTCCTTTGCAGCATGCTCTCGTTAGCAACACCGTTAAGAAGTAGTAAAAGCTGCTGCGAGAGCGAGTCCTTGAGAACACTGCGGGGCTCAGAGAACTCGTCCCGTGCCCAGGACCTGAACAGGCTCAGACTCCTCTGGCAACGGGAAATTACGGGATAACTCTTAGCCAAGGGTGCAACTATGTGTCTACAGTGGTAAAACACAGGTGTGAGTGAAAGACGGACGGACAACAGAAATACACACGGCCCCACCAAAGGTAACAGCATTCTACTTTTTTTAAAAATTATACTGTGGAGGGGAGGGGATGTTTGTGATAGTGCAAAACCTACAGCCGCTCCGCACGGGCATTTTGTTCTTGAAAACAACCAGGTCCATGAATGCCAATATACCACACACAAAATGTAAACTCAGTTTAACTCAGTTTAACTGTACTGTTAACTTTACTGAACTGTTCTAGTCTATTTTATTCTATTTGACTGCCTTAAGATGTGTTTTCCTTGCAACCAGTGGACGTTAAAGCTTCAGTTCTAAAACTAGAGACTAACTTAAGGTAGATGGTGGTACAGCATGTGGTTAAAAACTTACTGAAAGCAAATAAAATCTCTCTTTTATAATGGTTTAATTTACAGCTGAAAAGTTTAAAAGTGCAATATGTATTCCAGAGAGCACAATTGTTCGTGAAACCTCTGCCTGTACAGCGGGCTGAGCCTGAGTGGAAGGTGGGAGGGGGTGCTCGCGCTTACCCGTCCGGTAGAGGATGGGGATGTGGTCGGTGGAGAGCTTGTGCTCGCTGCGCACTCCGATGAGCAGGGGGCTGCCTCGCCTGCAAGAAGACACTGAGTTACAGCCCTCAGCGCCCAAAGAGTCGTCACACAGACATCTGGCCTGAAGGGACCATTACTCTCCAGCACAGCAACTGAACTGAACGAAAACAGAC
This sequence comes from Charadrius vociferus, assembly GCF_000708025.1. Lineage (NCBI taxonomy): Eukaryota > Metazoa > Chordata > Aves > Charadriiformes > Charadriidae > Charadrius > Charadrius vociferus. The sequence goes on along the minus strand of NW_009650216.1, from coordinate 223,937 downwards.
CAAGCTCCTCCCAGGTAAGTTGTTGGTGCTGCAAACACGGGAGGCCACAAGACAGAGCGAAGGACTCTGAATAAACACAGCACACGGACATGAGGAATCTGCCTCAAGTTTAGTGGAAACTGCAAGAGTACCTGCAGTCCCACAGACACCTGAACCAGGAACGCACCGGCTGCTGCTCATCGTACGGACCTACAAACAGCATTGGCACCAAAATTCAAACCCTCAGCACGTGTAGGGTCAAACCAACCCGACTGATGGTCACATTTAAAAGGAGAGTACAAAACCTGACCACCACACTGGCCCCGCTTTAGGTCAAACAGAGAACTTGTCCAAGTGCTGCCACAAACGCAAAGACAAAGGAAGAAAGAAAACCATCTCCTTTCAAAGCTCTCACAACCAGACTCAACAAAACCCACACCAGTTGTGATACAGCTGTTCACTAGGAATTTTTTGAAACATTTTGGGGGCATTTTGTTATGATAAATAGAAAACAAGAGAAAGGAAATGAAAAACACCAGCCACCCTCAGCCCAGCATATACAGTGTGACGAGAACATCCTCTGCTCCATCACTGACTAACTTGGAGGGGGGACAAAAAAGAAAAAATGACATAAAGGGTGTAACAAGAACATTCTTTCCCATGGCAGTACTGACCTGGTACCCACCGCCTGGCCAGGATAATGGACGCTTTTGAACACAAGGGCGAAAGCACCTTCCTGGAACAAGAGAAATGCAAACTGGTTATCCTTTCATTTGAGGCCTGGGCCACCGTTTCAGGATTCCCAGCACAGAAGCTGCCCCCATCTTTCTGCGAACAAGTAAGAGATAAGGAGCAGAGCCTTCACAGCCCTCTTCAGAGCCACCAGAAGCTCCAGACAACTCGCTCCGGAAGGGTGTCCCTCCCCTGAGCCCGGGCACCTCATCCTCAACCAGAATGAGTCCTCTGAGCTCCCAGACAGGCACCGCACTCGGCCATCACCCGTGGAAGTGCTCCTGCCCTCCTTCAGAGTGCGGTGAGGGGACTTACAAAGGCAAAGATATGGCAGAAGCAGCGCCACAGCTTTGGGGCGTTTCCTCAGGTGCGGTGCCACCGGCTGTACAGGTGAGCCACCGCAATCTGCCAGCAAAATGTGTCCTCGGCCTGTTGTTACTACAGCTGCTGCCAGGGAAATCACTCAAATCTCCCCAACACTGGGCCGAGGTACATGGTGGACAGATCCTGTGCACTATTTGGCCAGAAGCGACGTGCGGAGACAGCCGCTGTGCAGCGACGTTCCCAGCAGGGGTCAGCAGCTCCTCCCCATGGCAGGGTTTGGGGGACGATCTGAAGCACAGACTTATTTTCACGCTGTCCCATTGCCCCCGTGCTCACTCCCCAACACACCAGGCACTGGCTGCCTCCACATACTCTTGCGCCCCAAAATTTAGACATTTTTCACATGAGTATTGACTTAACAGTTAAAGACAAAGAAAGGTATGTCTGAGATAAACTGTAGGACAGACAAAACCAGTCCTTGGTGTGTGCCACAGAACATCCTATGGCACCGTCTGGCACTGGCACTGCTGGAGTACAAGTGTGTCACTTCCTGTGCACGCATGCGTGTGTCTGTCTGTACTGGGCTGTGTGTCCCTGCCCGTCCCCGTGTCCCCCGTGCGCCCCGCTCCCAGCATTACCAGCTGCTGGATGACCCTCTCCACCAGGGTGGTGAAGCTGATGTCGTCGCTGTCCCGGTTGTCGTACATGTACTTGACCAGTTTGGCGATGCTCTCCGTGTCTGTCTCCGACTCGAAGTCGTACCCTTTGCTCTCCTGCAGCGACAGCACACGCTGAGTAACCAGCCCTCTCCCTTCCCTTCTTCTCCTACCCTTTTCCCTCCCCCCGTTGTCCCAAGTCTCCTTTTTCTTCCTTTTCCCAGCCTTCTTCTTTCCTCCCTTTCCTTTTATCTGCATTTTTCTTCCTTACCTTTTCCTCATGCCTTTTCTTCAGCCTTCCTCCCCACCCTATTTCCTTCCCCTTTTTCTTGCCTTTTGTCCATCCTTCCCTCTTGCCTTTCCCTTTTCCTTCAATACTTTGCCTTCTTTCATCCTTCCTTCCTGCCTTTCCTCCTTCACTTCTCTTCTTTCCTCTCCTTTTTTCCCTCTTCCTTCCTGCCTTTCCTTGCTTACCGCATTTCCTCTTTTCCTTTTTCCATCCTTCCCTCCTGCATTTCCTCTTCCTTCTCCTCCCCTCCTGCATTTTTCCATTCTTTCCTGCCTTTTCTTTTCCTTCCCTCCTCCATTTCCTCCTTCTTCCTTTTTTCCTTCCCTGCTTTTTTCCTCTTCTTTTTCTGCCTTATTCTTTCCTTCTTCCCTTCTTCCTCTGACTTCCCATTTTTCCTTTTCTCCTGCTTTGTCTCCTTTTTCCTCCCTCCTTCCTTCCTTCCTTCTTCCTCACCCATCCTTCTTTCCTTCCTTTTCCTTCTTCATGTTCTCCTTCTTTTCCTGCATTTCCTCTCCTTTCCTGCCTCCTCCTTTCTCTTTTTTCTTCCTTTACCCCCCTCCTTCCTTCCCTGTCCCTTGGACTTCTTTTCCTTCTATTTCCTTTCCATTCCCTTCCTTCCCTCCCATTTCATTCCTTCTTCCCTGTCTTTCCTTTGCCATTTCCCTTTCCTTCATTTCCTTGCCCTCCTTGCCACTTCCTTCCCCTTTCATCCCCTTCTTCTTCCCTTTTCCTTCCAGCTTTCTCCTCCAACCAGCACACCTCCTTCCTTTTCCTTCTCCTTCCTTCCTGCCTCTCCCGCTCACATCAGCGCGCTGGGAAGTGAGTGTGAGTCTCGGCAGAGTGAGGAGAGTGCGGACGAGTAGAAGAGGAAGCGGCACCGGAGGAGCGCGCGTGCACCGGGGGGGAGTACCGGTGCGCAGGAGTGCACGGCCCAGTGCAAAAGGGAGGGGGAGTGGTGTGAACGCAGGGGGGAGTGTGAGCGGGAACCCAGTGTGAGGGTGAGTGTGAGTGGGGAGTGTGTAGGATGGAGAGTGATGGATGTGCAAGAGGACAAGTGAGTGTTCAGTGCGAGAACGTGAGTGTGAGTGGGGGAAGTCAGTTTAAGTGTGAGTGGGGGTGGGTTTGACTGCAAATGTGGAGTGAGTGCACGTGCGAGTGCTCCCCTGGAGTGTGAGCTGGGGAGTGCACAAGTGACCAGGAGTGGGGGAATGTGCGTGAGTGGAGGGTGAGCATGAGTGGGGGAGTGAGTGTGCACACAGGAGTGAGAGTGCAGGAATGAGTGGGGAGGCACGAGTGCAGGAGTGAGCGTGAGTCGGAGAGTGAGTGGGGGGTGACTATGAGTGGGAGGAGTGGGGGGAGGGAACGCCAGGAGAGAAACCAGTGGGGGTGTGGAAGGGAGTGGGAGAATGAGGGAGCACGAATGAAGGGGAGCGTAAGAATGAGTGTGAGTGCGAGAATATGAGTGGGGGAGTGAGTGGCAGAGTGAGGAGTGTGAGTGGAGGAGTGAGCATGAGCGGGGGAGTGTGGAGTGCGAGTGGGCGGTGAGCCCGAGTAGGGAAGTGTGAGTGGGGGCAGTGAGAGTACAGGAGTGAGTGTGTGAGGAGTGCGAGTATGGGTGTGAGTGTGAGAACATGACCAGGGAGTGAGCGTAAGTAGGAGTGAGTGTGAGGACTGTGAGGAATAGGAGGGACGGGGTGACTGGGGAGTGTGTGAGAGGGTGAGTGGGAATAGGGCTGAGTTGGGGAATGGGGTAGTGAATGGGGAGTGGGAGTGGGGGAGTGAGTAGAGGAGTGAGTGTGAGGTGAGTGAGGAGTGTGAGAACGAGGGGGAGTGAGTGAAGTGAGAGCAGGGGAGTGTACGAGGAGTTGGGGTGTGAGTGGGAGAGTTGAGTGTGAATAGGGAGTGTGGGAGTGGGGAGTGTGAGTGG
>NW_009650216.1:214440-216106 GCF_000708025.1 Charadrius vociferus | reverse complement strand
GGCACCTGAGCAGGGAGTGAAAGTAGAGGAGTGAATTGAGTGTGAAAATGAGTGTGGGGGAGTGGGAGTGAGGAGTGGGAGGGCGAGTTAGTGAGTGGGGAAGTGAGTGAGACTACGAGTGGGAGAGCGAGTGTGAGGGATGAGTGGGGAATGGGGCAAGTGAGTGGGTGAGTGGGAGTGGGGGAATGAGGGAGTGGGAGAGAGGGAGTGAGGAGTGAGAATATGAATGGGGAGAGAGAGGAGGGTGTGGGAGGGTGTGAATGGAGGAGAGTAACGAGTGTGAGGCGAGAGGGGGAAGCGCTGGGGAGAGTGTGAGTGGGGGAATGTGTGTAAGTGAGAATATGAGTGGGGATGTGGCAGTGAGGGGTGGACTGCAGCGGGGACGAGGAGTGAGGGCAAGAACGTGAGTGGGGGAACGAGGTAGTGAGTGGGGGATCGAGTAGTGAAGTGAAGCATGGGGGGGGTGAAGCAGGAGAGTGAGTGTGAGTGGGTGAGGGAGTGAGAGGTGAAAGTAAAGGCGTGAGTGGGAGTAGGGGAACGTGTGTGCAGTGGGGGAGCAGAGAGTGAGCGGGGGAGTGAGGAGCGTGAATGGGATGGTGAGTGGGAAGAGGGAAAGGGAGTGAGTGGAATAATGAGGAGTGTGAATAGAGAATGTGAGTGGGGGAGCGAGTGGAGGAGTGTGAACGTGAGTGGGAGAGCATAAATGTGAGTGGGGAACACATGGAGGAGTGTGAGTGGGAGAGACTGGGAGAGAGCGAGCTTAAGTGGGGGAGTAAGAGTGAGGGAGCATGAATGGAGGGGGGGTGTGAGTGTGAGTGGAGGAGTGTAAGTGGAGGAGTGTGAGAGTGAGGGAGTGTGAATGGGTGGGTGAATGGAAGGGGATGAGTGGGAGAGAGTGTGAGGGGGGAGTGAGGGAACTGGAGGTGGGGGGAGTGTAAGTTGGGCAGTGTGAGTAGGGAGTGAGGAAGAAGGTGGGTGTGATCATCAGTGTCTGGGGAAGTGTGAATGAGATAGGGAGGGAACGGGGGTGCAAGTGTGAGAATGTGAGTAGGAGAGTGAGTGTGAGTGCAAGTGCAAAAATATGAGTCAGGGAACATGAATGGAGGAGAGGGAATGTGAGTGGGGCAGTGAGCGTAGGTGGGAATACGAGTGTGAGTGGAGGAGTGGGACGAGTGGGAGAGTGGGAATGCGAGTGGGGCAGTGTGTGAGAGCCAAAGTGGGAGAGTGTGAGCGGAGGAGTGTCACACACACACACACACGGGTCACTCACCAGGAACTTCCGCAGGTCTTTGTAGTTGGTGATGATGCCGTTGTGGATGACGATGAACTCTGGAGACAGAGGAAAGGCCCCGCTCAGCCCCACCCCAGTGCCTCGGCCTGGCAGCGGGTGCCCGCGGCCGCCGGACAGACAGCAGAGACCACAAAGCTTTATTGCGTGGAAAGCCGTACTCGGCAGAACAGAGAGAGGAGTTTCACCTCCTGGTGGGATTCCCCTGCTCTACCCATGGCTGGTAATGGCAGAAGACAGTAATGACGAGGGTGGGACCAGGGACACTGAGACCCTGCAAAGCTTCTGGAGGCACTCAAACCCGTGGCAGTTTCCAGCCTGCTGGAAGCCATTAAACCCCACGCTCCTCCTGCCAGTTTGTTGGTGCTGCTCCCGGGG
>NW_009650216.1:201160-214409 GCF_000708025.1 Charadrius vociferus | reverse complement strand
AAAATCCATTCCAAAGACTAGCCACGAAAATTCTTACTATCCACTCTCATTGCGTGTTTACCTCCTCCTTGCCCTGTCCGCACGCACCCAGCAAACCTCTGGGCACTAATCCCAACCCTTCCCGAGACCGTTCACTGCTGCGAACATACCCCGCACCCAGAAATCAAGGCTGAACCCCTCTGGCTTCACAGCAACTGGGCTCGGCACCGTGGTCTGCAATAAAGCCACTGCTCTGGGGCTGGCCACCCCTCCCTGGGCCACAGCAGGCACCACAGGCGGCAGCGAGCTTTTCCAGATGCCCCAAGACCTGCCGAGGAGCGTGCGGTTCCTCAAGCACACGCACTCTCACCGTTGTTTTTATCCGAGCGTTGCGGGTGGCTGTTGACAGGACTGGGCTCGCCGTGGGTAGCCCAGCGGGTATGGGCGATTCCAAGGTGTACGTCAAACTCGATGTCGAGGTCCATGTCCTGTTGCTCTGCAGAAGAAGCAGAAGTTTTTAGTATGGAGGGGCTGTCCCTACCCTGAAGTCGACGTGGGAGTCTTGTCCTCCGGGGTCCGCAGGACAGCAATACTGACACGGAGACAGAATCAGCAAACCCAACAAACCATCAAGCATGTTTTCAGGGGATTCAGAAGCAACCTCCCTGCATTCCTCACCCCACCAAAATAAAAGATAACTTTCTAGAAAGAATCCAACCTTAATTCTTCTCTCAGGGTGCCCCTTGTCATCCTGTCACCTGCTGCACGTTGTCAGCTGTGACTGAACCAGCCCATTTCATGGCTACATACCACTGTGGTTGGAGTATGTCTCCCAGAAGGCATACCGTTAGCATTAGTACGTCTTTGAGAAAAAAGATTCCTTTTGTTCCACAAGTACCCCCACAACCTCTTTAAAACTGTACGTCCTGCAATTTTCTTGAGCAGGCAAACATTTCTTCAGAAATATTTTGTATATCTTCTGTTTCTGTAGTGCACACACCACCTCACCGGGCCCTTTCGGGTCCTGGTTTTCTCTACACCGAGATTAGATGTACCCACCTTGCTTTTGGACGAAGAGCACCCTGCGCCGTGAGCTAACACTAGCATGGGTTAAAAAAAGTGAAGTTACAACAACCCAGCGGCTCTTGAATGCAAACTAGAGATCCTGACTCCTCTGAAAAGCCTCTTCCCCTTCTCACACAGCTTACCTGCATTCCATGCCCAACAATGCTGTGGTTCTTTGCCTTGTGCACAGATTTAATGAACTCAACATTTAAATCAAGAGAACATCATGAAGAGGCAGAAACAGAGGCAGAAGACGTCACTGTCTGCGTCCTCATCAATTTGACAGTTACACACACACGTTAGCATGTAGCGGCTCAGCCCATCACTGCTGGGACGGGCAGCTGTACCTGGGACAACCACTACAGGTGAAAGTTTAAAATTCAACTGGTGAAGTTATTAGAGCATTTCTCTTTTTTTCCCAAGCTCTAGGTCTCTGATAATTGTCTCCCAGTAATTCCCTTTTCCCCCGTTTAAGGAGGTTTTTGTTTGTTGGGGTTTTTTTCATCTGTTTTCTAAAATTTATTTCAGATCTATTTTACTTTAATAGGATGCAATTCATTTGTCTTGCGAAATCAAGACTTCTCGGTAACTTCACGCCAACGTCCAAAGGATCACTGGGTTCTTCTCAGCACACACATGACTCTCTACATCTCTGGCGCTTTATACACAAGTTATTTGGAAAGACAATGTTTCTGGGTAAAAGAGGTGATATGCAAAACACAGATGAGATGAGATGAGAAGAGATGAGATGAGATGAGATGAGATGAGATGAGAGGACATTTCAAGGCAAGAGAGCAGGCAGAGACCAAAGGGGAAATACATACTGTGAACCTCCTCGTCCAGAGCCTTCACTTTCCCCTTCTGTTTGATAAGCTGGATTTTGCAAGCATTAGCCTCCCAGTCTTTGTCGTTTCCGCCATCGATTCCCAGAAGTGCAGAAAGTATACTACAGATTTTATGTAAACAAATAGTGCCGATTATTTCCTTTCTCCCCCAGGCTGATCCTCCCAAATAAAGGCAAGAACCCCCTTAGATTAGAAGTGAATTTTCCCTTTGTCATCTTGTAGGTGTTTTTAAAGCCTCAGATAACAGGCGTTAAGAACGTTTATAGAAATTTGTATATTAAAAGTTAACCCAAGCTTCTGACCACATGATCACAGGCGCACCCAGTTTGTGTTTCAGCTTTCTTCAAAAGCAGAAGACAGTAGAAATCATTCACAAACACACCATGAAAATCATCATTTAGAAGGCAAAACTCAAAAAAGAACCACTGTGGCTTGGAGAGAGCTACCTGCAGAGTCATAGCCTCTGTACTCCAGCCGCTGAAGCCCTTTGATAAGGGTCTCCAGGATGTCCCGTCTTGTCCGGGGAACATGGTAGTTCAGGTACGCAAAGATGCCTGTATGGTGGAAAAGAGCACAATCTTACAACAAAGTCACAGCTGAGGAAACTCTGTACTTGCCATCTACTCAATACGCGCACTAAGTTACAACTTGAACAAGCCTTTGTACTGGGAACCCCCTGCAGGAAGGTACCACCACGTCTGCAGCTCTTCCTCACCCCGCCTGAGCTCCAATGGAGAAGATGTCACTAACATTTCAGAGATCGAAACTAACCACAAAATGCCAGCATCCTTCTCATGACACCGAAAGCAACTGAACAGGACAAGCCAGGGTGTGACAGGAGAAAGAATTGCCACGTGAGCTGGACTTACACGACAGAACGAGCTGTCAGGAGACAATGCAGGGCACAAGAAACTAATCACTCCGGCAAAAAATTCAAGGTTCACTAATGCTGAGTTTTGCGTGCTCAAGAACCATCTCCAAAAGGAATTCTTCCTTGAATAGCTTTCTCTAAGTTCCTCCCACAGACTCACTAAGAAAAAAATAATCATTTAACTCATGCAAACGAACACCCTCAAACTAATGGAGCTATTTTTCCTGTAGGTTGCAATGGAAGATAAATTGTTGCTTCTATTTTTATGCAGTGATGGGGACACACGAATTCCTAGATCTCTAATGCCAATGATGGCTCTATTTCAGAAAGATTTCTTTTGGTGCCACCCTGAAGCAGTAGCATGAGAAGACATTTACAGGATGCTAGAAATATCTGCACTTGAAATCTACCGTTTCACCCCATCTAACTTTTTAAAGGAGAAAAATATCTGCAAGGAATAAAAGCAAGACGGGTTTCACACAAACATCCGTATACATGACCGGTAGTTCAGGGTCTGTAATTTGAGAAACTTTATCTAAACCTCTTGAGGAGAACAGAGTTCTCTCACACACACGCAAAACCAAAGTCCTTTTAAAGGCATCCCAAATCTTTGATTGTTTTTCCTGATAGTACTGCCATGCCATCCAGCCGGCCCCACAGTTCCCAAACTTTTATTCATGTGAAAAGTTTTACTGCCAAGATGATTTTTGGAACATGTATCTTTATGTTTACATACAGATTATTTTAAAGAACATTTGAAAAACTGCATTCTTAAACTGTTTGAGTTTTGGAATTAAACTAAATAATTCAAAGCTTTTTGATGTCTTTGTAAGTAGAAATATGGGCGACTCAGAGTTGATGGAGGCGCTGAATGCCACCCAGCAAAGTGCTGAAACATTTACAAGGGACTTTTTAGCCTGAGCAGGGACAACAAGGTCGTACGCAGCCATGTACCATTCTGACACTCTCTCATTCCTTTTCCCTTTTCCATGAACTTTGGCTCCAGATCTCAGGGCAAGTTTGTCATAAACCACCTCCTGTTCCCACAGCACCAGCACTACAAGTTACAACTCCCTCCTGCCAAAAGACCACACCGCGTCTCACTTATCTTCTTCCATATTGCTAGAAAAACACAGATGCATGTTCTATTGTTCCTCTTTCTAAAACCATCTAGTCAGACAAAAGGAGGGAAAAAAAAGGAGCTTTTCACTTGGTTTCTTTTGCTTCTACCTTCGCTTGCCCCAAACCCAAGGCCTTCTGTGATAACCACTTGTAAGACTATCAGGACCACGTTAATAAAAATTTGCAGTTTCACTTCCATTGCTCCTGCCATCGCAAACCAACCACGCTCACACGCCTGCTGCTGCCATCTCCTGATGGCATTTGTTCAGCTTGAACCTCGGCTCCAGTAACTACATGGCCACGGTGAGGTCTTCCTCCACAACCCTCGCAACTCACCGCTAAAAACTCAACAGATAATAAAACACCAGCAGCAGTTAACAGCCCTGCTGTCTTTCAAAAGCTTCCTCTTGAAGGACACTTCCCCCACGTCCTCAATCTCCAAATCGTCCTCCCCACCCTTCTGGCAAAAATAAAGTTTTCCAATTTGAGATACTTAGTTCACTCTGTTTCTAAAAACTGCATTCTTCAGGCAAACAGCAGCCTCCCTGTTTACAAGCGAACCGACTCCAAATAGCTGTCAGCCAGGCTGCAGGATGGCACATTTCAGCTACATCCTGGATGCCTGAAATCCTTTAAATGACTTCCAGGTCTGACAACAGGAGTACAAAGCAGAGCGCTTAATTAGCTGGCAGCTGGAAAAGTCCCGTCCCCCCCCCCATATTTACCAGAAACCTCCCAAACAGACCCCCGACGCAGCACAAAAAAATAACAAGCGTGTACCATAACGCAGAGAAAACAGGCACGCGAGATGTCTTTAAAAAGGCCGGCTGGGCTCCAGCACTTCCCCGCACGTCCCTTCACACCAAAGCCACCTACCACGGCATCCAAAGTTAAGCTACTGCAGAAGGCGTAATTATGACCAGCAGGGGTAATTACGGAAACATGAATGCTGCTTACAGTTTTCCAAATTAGCTAAATAATTTCAGAGTTGAAACCTCTCTCTGTGTTTTACGTACCCCGGAAGCACACGCCAAGGGTCCCATTCCCACCCAAATCCCGGAGCCTTATGCCTCTTTTGCTGGTGCCGGCATTAGCTGGGCCCGTCAAACAGCTCTCCAGGAGCACCTACAACCTCTGCATCCCCTGGGTGGCACTCCCGCCACCTTGCCACAGCATAACCAGTCCCACTCGGGCATACAGCTACCCAGGAAGTTATCCCACTACCACGGCGCAACACCAAAGGCCACTCAAGTGGGATTTGCTCTTTCGAGCAAACAGAGACTGATAAGGAGCGTTACGGTGCTCTGGAGTTTGAACATCTGGCTGGCCGTGGTGAGGCAGTTCCTGGGAGTCCTTCCCAGTGAACAGCAGCAGCATGAGAGGCACAAGAGCCTCACTGACGGGAGCACAGAGAATCAGAGAACCATTACGGTTGGAAGGGACCTGTAAGATCATCGAGTCCAATCGTAGAGCCAGCACTGCCAAGTTACTACAAAACCACGTCCCTCAGCGCCACATCTACATGTCTTTTAAACCCCTCCAGGGATGGCGACTGCACCGCTGCCCTGGGCAGCCTGTTCTGACACTTGACTTGACAAGACTTTCTGTAAAGAAATGTTCCCCAATACCCACCCTAAACCTCCCCTGGCACAACTTGAGGCCATTCCCTCTTGTCCCATCGCCTGTTCCTTGGGAGCAGAGACCGCCCCCCCCTCGCTGCCCCCTCCTCTCAGGGAGCTGTAGAGAGCAGAAGGTCTCCCCTCAGCTCCTCTTCTCCAGGCTGAACACCCCCAGGGCCCTCAGCCGCTCCTCACCAGACGTGTGCTCCAGACCCCTCACAGCTCCGTCGCCCTTCTCTGGACACGCTCCCGCCCCTCAGTGTCTGTCTTGTCGTGAGGGAGTATGTGAGGTGGGGCCTCCCCAGTGCCAAGTACAGGGAAACAGTCACTGCCCCAGTCCTGCTGGCCACACTGTTCCTGATACAGGCCAGGATGCTGTTGGCCTTCTTGGCCACCTGAGCACATGAAGAAGTGCCCTGGTGGCCAAGGAGGAGGCCTTCTTCACCGGCAGGGTGTCCCACTGAGCGACTAGGGGGCAAAAATGGAACAGGCTGTCAAGGCGGCATGCAGTGGGTGCAACAGAGACACCGTAACGTTTGGGGAAGGAACTGTGTGCAAAAGGTACGGTGTGTAGGGGAATACGCCAAGAAGGGAGAAGAAAAGAGGACTGTAGGAAAGGTGGAGGGGGAGTAGTGTAGGTTATCGTAGGTAGTCTGCTCTGCCACCTTACAGCCCGCCTTTGCTGCCCACCAGCACCTCCAGCTGCTCCAAGAGCACGCCGGAGGCGGGTGAAGGCGGCCCTCCCCTGTGCCCAAGGGACATCAGGCATCACCCCTGTAACGCGACCAGGCACGCACCTATGAAACACCCGACTTATTTCCAGGCTGTGACACTGCATTTCAAACGAGGGTATTTTCCACTGAAGTAGAGACTGGGGGGGCCCAGCGCGGTCGTCTCAACGGCCCTGCAGAAAGCCCAGAGCGCGTGTCCCCTCCTAAACACCCCATCACCACATCTGAAAAAAGGTCTAACTCAACAGATGGGCACAATTGTTCGGCTGAAACTCAGTTTCCTTTTGTTAAATATTTTTGTAAATGCGAATTGATCGTTTTAGTCTCCACCCTGCTTCCCGCAGAAGGATAGTAACTTATTCTGAACCAAAAAAAATGGATTAAAACCAGAACTCCAGCCAGGGCTGACTTCAGACATCTTTGTTAAATCTGAATCCAAAGCAGACAGTGGCTTGAAACGCTATTTTCTCTGCACATTTTAAACAAGTTTAGTCACACCTGAACTAAACAAACAAACAAAAAAAACCCAACAAAAAAACACCAACAAACCAAAACCGGAATCCCTGTCACAGATCAGAACTGCCAGCAGTTTACAGCAAAATGCCGTATACTGAACGGGCACAAAGCAGAAACCAACTTCCTCCAGGAAGGGATGGCTCACCTGGAATGAGACTGAAAAAGTTATTTCTACTTATACGGTAAACAAACAGAAAACATCTATGTAGAAAGGAGCCAACTTGGCATTAGTCTCAGGCACTGAAAAAAAAAATCTAGTAATTACAGCACAATTATATTAAGATTATTCATGAGGGCTGCAAAAATAAAATCAGAATCTAAGACTAAGAACGCCACCAAGAAAAACCCCAAAACTCAAACCAAAGCCAAAGGAATTCAGCACTGCTCACCAGAAAACACAGAGACTATGAAAACTAAACCAACAAAAAGAAATGCAAATACAATATAGGTGCTGGAAAATATGCAGACACGCTCTTTACAAAAGACGACCGTGTAAACACTGGGAGACTCGGTTTTGATTCAGTTCAGCTTTTCGATCTCAACAGGAGAAGAGCTGGAGTGGTAGTGAAGGTGCCACTAAGAAAATAAAATTCTAAGAACTCACCTGTGAGCAACACATTTTACAAATGAGAAGGCAAGTAGGACATGCGGGTTTAACACCCTCCTTAGTGAAAACAGAAAAAAAATGCAATAAAAATAAATAGTATGTAAAAATGATGTGTAATTAAAGTAAAAATTGGGACAATAAAGCCAGTGAAAATGAACATGAATCTTCCTAAATGCATGACTTGCTAATCTGCAGGCTAAGGTCAAACATTTGAAGGCTTATCACCCATTTATGACATTTGGTGATGACGAATTATGTGTGAATAACAGCCTCATTTACTGGAAATATTTTATTTATTTAGTTTTTCCCTTTTCAAACATCCCATAATGACGTGATTCTTCAATCCACATTTAGAAAACAGCATTTTTACTGGCTCTGCTCTACCTATTGGATTATTCAGGAATATATGAGCAATCACATCATGTAATCACTTCCATTTTTAAGTACAATTCCACCACCCTCGACAGTAACGCTGATGAGAAGAAAAAAAAACCACCCCAAAAGCAGTAATTGCTTGTTATGCTTCACTGATCTAAGTGTATTTTTGAAAAATGTTGCTTTCTCCCAGCAGCCACCAATAGGGGCTCTGCAGATACGATTCAGCTCTGGAATTACACCCCAAGCCTTCGGTCCCGTGTGAAGGCAGAGCGAGGCACGTGGCAGTGCCGAGTCCAAGGGCACGCAGGTGATACCTACACCCCAGCACGACGCAAAGCCCTGGCCGTTCAAGAAAAGAACCTCTTTTTTACTCAAAAGCTGAACAAAGGCTCGTTTCACCCAGCTACACAACACAGCCGCCTCCGAGGTGGAACGCGGCAGATGCAGGATGGCACACAGCAACTCTGCCTTGCAGTTTCGACTGCAAAAGACCTTTCTTCCACGCACCAGAGCCATGTTTTCCTCCAAATCACAATGCCTTGTTAAAGCCTTGTTCTCTCCCTCCCTGTGCTTATATTCAAATCAACCTACATGATTCAAATCAATCTACACGATTCAAAAGATGAAAAGACAGGAACTGCACAGATCTTTACAGCTGCTTGACGGCTTCCGTGAGGAGCGCGCTGTCACAAAGCGCCAATTTTTCCGTCTAAGTGACAATTCATTTAAATCGCGACAGTCAATGGAAACATGTTGGGTTTGATGAAATTCCAACACAAATCTAGCGCATTTCCATCAGGGGCCCATCTGGTGCACCACCAGCTCAGCCCCCTTGCCAGCCTAGATGCCAGGTGCTGGAAACGGAGAAAACTTGAAATCCAAGCAGAACGTTCCTGAAACCAACCCACTGCGAATTTTTAGGTCCCTAGCAGACCAGAAAAGAGGAGTTTCAGTTTCAGCTCAACTTACGCCTTTAAGACACCCTTCAACGTGAGCATTTTTCAGTAATAATGCCACACCTGCCCTCTGTAACTCAGGCTGCGGAACAAGCCAGAAAGAGGAAGTTATACAGAAAACCAGGATGTATGAATGACATCTAATCACGCTACCTTGACAAGCCTTGACCTGGAATTGTTTGAGGTTAAATACATCCTATGTGCAACAAAAAAAACCCTGTGAACTTCATTCTAGTCCAGCCGCTGTTTATAATCGTGAATTCCCAGCTAAAATGAGACAGCAGCAAGCATCCTACAGGAATTTATATCTGACAGGCTGAGAAAACACAATACACCTGTCTGGAATACGCTAATATACTTCAGGACTTGACACTAATATGTATGAGGATTAGAACAGCAGTCACACTTTACAACATAATAAAATGTTTCACTTAGTAAGTTGACACAGGACTTTGCACATACGGACAGAAAAAACTTGTTTAAAGCATGTCAGCTTATCATACAATTCATGAACCACATTAAAACCTGCCACAGTAAGAAGTCCTGTATATATTTCTCTTAAGTGAAATATCTTGAACAATATATTTTAAAACCTAAACCATTCCCTTTCTTGCAGGATTGTCTGGAAAACCTTACCTGGTGAAGCACCAGCAGAACAGGTATTCAGCTGCTTGTGAAACTCAACTCTCTCTTAGAGCCAATTTTTAATGTTCAAGCACAAACCCTGGGCCTTCTTAAAGGTACCTACATAAAGAATTCCTGATAAACAGCTGACAGATTTTAACAGAACAGCTTTTTTACCAAGAGGGCGTTCATTATTTCTATTGTTGCCAGTCACTAAAATACCTCTTCCGAGAACTTCATTTTTCTGTGACCTTTTTGATGCTCATGTTCCTTTATTTCATGGTAAGTCCACAGGAAAGCGAAATGAATCACCACTTCCAGGTAAGAATAAATGATCTTCTTCAGCGTCTTAAACACATGAAGTTACTCAGGAATAGCTTCTCCTAATCCTTTTCACACCAAAGCAGAAAAGCCTTCAGGCTAGGTTTACCGTCAGATTTACAAATTCCTTTATACCATACTGTCTACTGTTAAAACCATTTCAACAGACGATGTTATCAATACATCCACTTGGCAATTCCAAAGAATACTTTATCCTCATGCTTCATCCTCGTGATCATTATTAGGCCCCAAGTCTTCAGCAAATCAGATGCAGACTACTAAATATCACGTACACAATACACTTCACAGACTGGGAAAAGCGATAAAAATATTTTTCTTCAAAGTAGAGCATGGGAGACACTAGGCAGTAAGAGGGAGTTCTAACGCAGACACTAATCGTAGCACAGAACAAAGCCCCAGAACCAACGCTCGAAACCCACTGGAGAGGGCTCCTATTATTTGCTGCCCAGTGGTTCAGCGAGGAGGAACACCGTGCCACCCCCTGCGTACCGAAACAACACTAATTCTGCACAGTTTGAAGGAGCACAAGGTCAGAAACAAGCGGACTATCGTTATTGTGTCTGCTAGCTGCATATGGCAGAGTTTACCTTCAATTCATCAAGTCCACACTGGGAGAAAAGCAAAACAGAAAAACATCCACTTGGTGGAGAAACACATTTGTCCACTGGATGCTTTTTATGCCCACGGATGCACCTCTCTCTCCAGCTAAAAAGGGCAGGATTTCTCCAGTCTAAAGTAAACAACCAGAGCATCAATTCTAAGGATTCATTCTGGGCAAGAGCCACTACTCCATGTGTCACAGAGAGGAACACACCTGGGTATACAAATGGCATTTCAGTGGGCAGGAGGACAGTCCCCACTGATGTATGTGCAACCTTAGAACTTGAAACGCGAGTCTTTCTTAAGCCCATTTTTATCTTGAGTAATCACTAGTAATACAAGACCCAAAT
This sequence comes from Charadrius vociferus, assembly GCF_000708025.1. Lineage (NCBI taxonomy): Eukaryota > Metazoa > Chordata > Aves > Charadriiformes > Charadriidae > Charadrius > Charadrius vociferus. The sequence goes on along the minus strand of NW_009650216.1, from coordinate 203,804 downwards.
TCTACGATCGCTTTTGTCCTTACAAACAGTCAGGGAATACGACAGGTTTACTTATTTACAGAACAGTCCATCAAGCCTGGCTACCTTGAAAAACCTGTTTTCCAAACTATTTCATAGATTCCATTGAACTGGTTTGGTGCATTCAGACCGCACACCCAATTTATACCTGGTTAGGTCTTCAAACTGCAAGTTTGTAACACATACCATGAACAAAACCTATTTTTTACTAACACTATTAAAAACAAAACCCCAGCACATCTACGCAGCAGACCTGTCATTTACGCTAGGCATCAAGGAACTGAACTTTGAGGCTGCTTTCCTTTACCTGTCCAGCAGTACGAGCACATAAGACCACAGGACTCCGTAAGGTCATGCGCATGTAAACCTGAACATCAGATCATCAATACATCGAAAACACTGTATTAGTAATTCCATTCTTAGAGCTGTCACAGGGAGAACTCAGATAACAATAGCAGCATTATCACCTTTTTTTAAAAACTCATCTTAGTAAGTACCTTTCTATCTGAGATGAACTGGATAAAAATCTGAACGTGGACCGTGCACCCACCAGACAGCATGGCAAGATAAAGCAATGCACACCCTGACTTACAATTCTACTACAGAAATGTTATCTGGGGGTTTCTACAAGCAACCAGGACCACATGGCTGCCGCTACGCCACATAACACGTTGACTCAGACCTTGGGGAGGCCACAGCGTGAGCAATCAGAGCCATCCACTCCAAGAGGTAGACTGTCACTTCAATTTGGAGAGACAATTAAGTCTTGTTAGTGTAAGTACTCAGAGTACCTACAAGCCAGCTCTGCCTTTTTACGAAATTTGCAGGACTATCGGGGAGGGCAAGGCCTCAATTTATTCCTTTGCTGGAGTCTCCTGCTGCCCAAACTGCCCCGGCAATTAACATTCCCTAACGTGGGCCGAGACCACCGTCAATTTTGTCTGGCATTCACCAGCCGCACCACGAACGGCAGCACCACAGGAGACTGTTCATTAGTTCGTGCCAACTGCGCTTCACCACGAGTCACAGGCGTTCATGTGGTAGCACCCTCAGACTCCACACAGTTCTCCTCCTGTTCCCTACAAAAGCCTTAACTGTCTTCAGCCACGCACTTCCTGCGTTCGGGAACTCCTCAATTTCCAAGGCTTATTTTTCTGTGTTAACGTGCTCAGTTAATGCTCTCCTCTTCCCATTTTTCACTACAGGATATATCTCCGGCTCCGAGGACAAGACTCGACAACAGAACCAATAATCCTTGATGCTTTTCTTACCACTTCATTAAACATTTCAATATCCAAGAAGAACTTTGCTTGTATCAAAGAGAGGAGAAGCACATTAAATCTCAAACACAACTAAGTAACTACCCACAGTGTTTTATGGGTTTATTGCTGTTATAAAGACAAAGAGAATGTTAATATTGCAAATTTCAAAGGCTGGACCTCAAGTAAGACAAGCACGAGGCACCAAAACCATCCCTCTTCTTGCAGCAAGCTATTTATAATAACAATTATCCCTTCTATTCTTAGCTTTGCTCCACTTTGGACTTTTAACCCAAATTAACATAGTGTTAAACGCAAGCCGAAGTATGAATCTCTGATTGCTTCTTCATAGCGCTCCACACAGTTGACAGTTTGAAGGTGAAACCGGTTCAATCTCACAAAAGCAATGAAAGAAATGGCAACTTGCACATTAAGCATAAAACCCACAATCTTGCTTAGAGCGTCATATTAATTTTGCACCTAAAAATACAGGGGGGGAAAAAAAAAACACAAAGAAGGAAACATGGAAAGACAAATAAGAAGAGCCAACGGATCACTGCTGCATAAATTTCCATGGAAAAGCATGAAGCCAATGTAACAGAAAGAGGAAGAGCAAGAGTAAATTATATTCTTGTGTCCAAAAGATGAGCTAGAGCAATTGTACTAACATGGCAAACGGGAGCGGAGAGTACCTGGGTGACTCTGGCGACCCAAGCCTCGCCGGTTTGTGCTCCCGTTCGCTCGAGGCAGCTGTTCAGCACGGGGAAGCTCCACTGGGGTACGGACAGAGACGAGCCGTGCGTAACCCTGCCACGGACGCTCCCAAGCCACGTTTAAACCAATTTACCTGTCTGTCTACCAACCTACACCGAGCGAACTCCAGTCGGTGTAGGAGTATCCACATCAGAAGTTGTAACGCCTAAATAACTAACGATAAACAACACTTTTCACCTAAAAGTGGGAGTGGTTATTCCGATATGGCCAAAGCCACGTTTGGAAACGCTACTGGTGAAACCTGTATCCCTTTGCTATAATGTGCGCGTTACTGACGTTCACAGGGGCTTTGGCTCCGAAGTCACTTCGCTGCTTTTGGAAACTACACCCCCTCACCCCACCGGGAGTGTCACCGTCCCCAGCACCACCCCCCCGAGCGCCCCGCAGCCCCTGCGCCGAGGGAAGGGCGGATTTCCAGCACGGCCGTGCCTCGGGCGGCCCCGGGGCGCTGCCCTTCTCCGCGCTCCGGCCGCATCGCCACACAATTTCGGCAGAATTTGCCCTTTCAAGTTATTAACGCGGCGCGAGACGCCTCCCCCGGAGACACGGCGGCGGGCGGCAGAGGAGATGATGACACTTTCAGATAACGGGGG
>NW_009650216.1:192307-200741 GCF_000708025.1 Charadrius vociferus | reverse complement strand
GCACGGGGGGCGGCGGACAAAGGGCTCCTTCCCCCGGGCGGCCGCGGGGAGGGGTTCCCCTTCCCCTGTCCGCCTTTGCCGCCCATGGGGACGGGACAACGCCGTTAATAATTCCTATTACCGGCATTACCCTCCCCCTCCCCCGGCGGCGTTACCGGTCCTCGCTCCCCGAGGGGACCCCGTGGGTCCTCGCTCACGCAGGAGCGTGAGGCGGAGAAGGGCAGCGAGGTGGCTGTGCACAGCACAGTGGGCCACACGGGGCTGAGGACGGGGCCACGCAGCCCCAGAGCGCGGTTACGCGGTCCACGTGTCACTCCCACCCTCAAATACCGGTTGAAAAACTTACTAAAAGCCTACGGCTCCAAAAAGAGAGCAATTCCCCCAAGAAAAATTACGTTCATTTAACTTCATCTTGACACTAAAGAAGGAATTCCTTAAAAGCCCCAGAAAACGACCAAACGTGGTAATACAAATTAAAAAAACCCAAACAAAACAGGGCAGCAGATTTTGAGCTTGCTGCCAGAACACACACAGAAGGAGGAAGGTCACGGATGTACAAGACATTAAAGTTCACAGCCATCGTACTCTGCTCCTGCTCAGCAGCGAGGACCACAGGGACAGCCCCCAGCGGTGGGTCACCGTCCCCAGGACCGGCCTGCAGAGAGCTGTGACCAGCAACCACGCTGCTCCGCACCTTCTGGCCCCTTTGCCAGGTGGAGGAGGGCTGGCTTCAAACCCTGAGTTTTCCCTCCACTTAAACATCTTTAAGTAGGAAGAGCCGGGCACCCCGTGGCAGCAGAAATCTATTTCAGGCTGAGAGAGTTGGAGGGGTTCAGCCTGGAGAAGGCTCCGGGGAGACCTCAGAGCCCCTTCCAGTGCCTAAAGGGGCTCCAGGAGAGCTGGGGAGGGACTCTGCATCAGGGAGGGGAGCCGTGGGACGAGGGGGAATGGTTTGACACTGGAAGAGGGGAGATTTACATGAGATATTAGGAAGAAATTCTTTGCTGTGCGGGTGGTGATCCCCTGGGGCAGGTTGCCCCAAGAAGCTGTGGCTGCCCCATCCCTGGAGGTGTTCAAGGCCAGGGTGGACGGGGCTTGGAGCAACCTGGGCTGGGGGGAGGTGGCCCTGCCCAGGGCAGGAGGTGGCCCTGGGTGGTCTTCAAGGTCCCTTCCAACCCAAACCAGTCTATGATTTCCCAGATGAGAAGGGGACTACTAACCCATCGTAACAGCGCACATCAGAAAGGCCATCACCAGAAATGCACACACCACACCTCAGCACACAAATACTGCTCTCCTCAGTTTTGGCCACTGTTCAAACCCCATTACTGATCTACCAGGCACACCCCATTCGTCTGCGGGTTATTTCCATACAGGGATTCCTTTGCTGCCCCACAGCAGCTCCCAGTTCAAGGCTTCTTACCGCTAGCAGAATTTCTTACAGTATTCACTACAAACCTAAACCAATCCATAGCATGATGTTAACACAAATGGAGAGGATATGACCCTTCTTGTAATGAGGGATGCCCCAGACCTGACGGAGCATGGCCAGGCCTTACAGACACTCCCAAAATACACAGATCACGTCACAGCACAGCAAACACCAAACTTAACATCAAGTATGGTATAGGCTTAAATTGTAATAAAAATTACTCCCTCAAACAGAGGCTAACTCAGCCATCCATGTGTCATATGTACTAATTTGGTGCAAATTCCTCAGAATTTCACACATACAGGAATTAAGCTCCATGTGTTTAGTCAGGAGATGGCTATTTAATTTTTTCCCCATAAAAGCCAGTATTTATGCCCTCTGTAACTTGTTCCTTTATTCCGAGGTTTGCTGTATGTGCAGGAGATGGTTTAACTACCATATATAGTTCATGCGGATGCAGATGTGCAACTTACGACTGGCCAGAGAAACGTGAGAAGTTTCCCAAACTCTCTCTCACACATGAGCCTTTTAAAATTAACTGAAAGGGCCCATAGTTGGGGAAAAAAAAAATACCTGCTTCCTTCTCCTCTAAGCTCAACATACTTCACCTTAAATTGAAGTTTTGGCTAAAGACCTGAATTTTAGACAGATTGCCAACTATCACCTCCTGGAAAAGAGTACGTTTTGCGATCCCTGCTATATCCTGGAAAAGAGCAGGTTTTGTGATCCCTGCTCTAATGCATTCTGAATGTTAACAGCAGGTAACGCGAGCCATTTCCTCCTGCTACTGTGTTCAAAGTACCCGCTCCAAAACCGCCGTCAGTCAGCGAAGGCTGTGGCTGTCGATTGCTTCACACCGTACGCTACAGCATTATCAGAAGACTGCCTTATAGACAACCAGGCTTATTTCTCCTAGAAGCATGGAATGAGTCACATCCTGACAAAAAGCACATCTCCACCCGTGAACGGTTTCAAGATGACAAGAGTTTAGATAGCTGTAATCCACTTTTCCTGTTAAAGAGAGCGCTAGAACAGCGCTTAGGAAACATGAATGGATTTTGTGTGTTTTCTCCAGCAGACACGGGTGAAAACAAAAAGGCTGAGCAGCAGACTGCAATTTTGCACTTATCTATGGCACAGCAAAAATACCAAAGTACTTCTTTTCTTTAAAAAAATACCACCATAATTTCAAGCGGTCATGACTATTTTAAATGTAATGACTAACTGCAATTTATAGAAAAACTTCCCTGTCAAAAGGCCTTGCTGACCTGAGTGTTACGGCACAGCACAGCTTCCCAGCCCCCGAACTGAAAAGCTCTCTTTAAAAACAAGCTGCAAAAACCTCACGTTACGTACCATCCCGCCACCGAGCACGCTGGCCGCCCCACCAACTCCTAAGCTAAACGTTGAACAGTCATTCCCCTGTTTGCCTCGGTGTCTGTGAATGTGAAAGGTCTTTTGGGGGAGAGGAGGAGACAGGCCACCTCTCGCTAACAGGGATTCTTTCCATGAACTAAGCTGTTCCAGACAGAGCGTGGAAGGTGCACACAGAAACTCCTCATGAAGTGGGCTGACGATTTTACCGCACTGGGCTGTCACAGTATTACAGTTTATGGTTATTGTTAATGGTGCAAATACAGTCGCGTTTTGTTTTGTTCCCTTGAGTGAGTGAGAATTGGCACTTAACCCCCTCCCTCTGCTTTCGTTTATTCAGTGTTCAGAGTCCCCCCCCTCGCTTTATGCCGCAGAGATGCAACCGCCGCCCTGAAGAGCTTACTTTGTAGTGGGACAGAACAGATAAAAGAGGATGGGCCGCGAGGGTTATGCGCTTCTCTCTCCATGACAGAGCCTGAGGAACTTGAGGACACACAGGATACGCGCTGGACGTGGAATCTCTTCAGTCTCAAAATCACAAGATGCTCATCTTCAGCCTCAGTGCACACAGGCTTAATTTGGTCCTATTTGTTTAAATTGAAACCCTATTAAAAACAAGACTGGAAACACAAAGACAGCAGCACAACTGGATCCTTACTGTACCTGGAAGAGATTAGTACTGCTTAATTGAAGAATAAAGATCGCATCTTCAAGAGATACATTTTATTTAACACACAAAACAGCTACTTTGCTGTTTAAGTTTTGGCTTACATAGTGCATTAAATTGGCAAATTAGGCCTAAAAACCTCTACTTTTGAGAAACCAGAAACATTACTCGCCATTCTATGGTTTGCTGCCAAAGAACATGGCGATAACGTTTGCACAAGCTCTCTTTTGGATAGTCTAAGCCTACCTCGAGGGAAATTTTGTCATCAATATACTTGTAAGATCAGGCACTGCATATTTCATAACGGGGTAAAGCAAGTATGGTAATTGCAAACCAATTTCCAAATCCTGAGAGGGTAGTTTAAGTAACTGCAGGTTATTACTCTCCAGGAAAGCTGAAGAAATATTTTGCTAAAATACTTATTTTCAAATTTCGAACAAGTAACGTGAAGTTTACAGCTACCACATGCTGATCTGCATGCTATAGAAGATTCTCCACTGACTTAATTGATCCTGCTTAGGGACTCAGCGGAATTGCACTGGCAAGGACCGAAAGAGGGGAACATACCGGAGGCTGTCAAATCCTTGCAGGGAATACGACTCTAACCATAAGCCAAATAACGACCCCAAACTCAGCTCAATTGTGGCAGCACAAAGAAGAAAGAGTATTTCCGCTAGCAAAGCCACCTGCTAAAGCTAGGCACCAGGAAGAAATTAAGTCCTAGGCGCACAAGTAAACAGAAGTACTTGCAAAGCCCGATTTACGTATTGCCATTTCAGGACAATAAATATTTCTCTTCCCATAGTCTCTAAAAGTGGAACCTGTTCTCTTCTGCCACGTCTACCCTCGCTCGGCCAGGGCAGCCAAGTTACACACAGGCTGCACTCTTTGGCACTGCAGAAGGAACAAACAGGATACGGCATAGGTAAACACGTTAATTTCCTTTGCGATCCTACAAATGTAACTTGTGCCCTTAAGCACTGCACATCCATCTTGATGTTGGAGTATTATGTCGAGAAATCATCTTTTGCAAGTTTAAACAGACCGCTAATGGTGGCTGAACAATTTTACTTCCAAATAAGCTAATTAGTCTCTCTATTTTCTAAAGGTGATAAGGACCATCATCTAACATTTATTTTAAAAGATATGTTTTTTATAACAAACAACTCATTTTTGTTTCTGTTGCTATTGTTTGCACAGTGGTAGTGAGCAAGTGGGTAACTTTCCACAAGTGATGGCAATATTACATCCTCCAAAATGAACAGCTGAAGATATGGTTTATTCTTCACACAGAAAACTGACATGAATCAAAAGCTTTTTAACAAGACTTGATAAAATTAATATTCCTGAATTTCCCAATGATAGAACCAGGGCAGATATTCCTACAAGCCCCGAAGGGTGGTTTGGGGGAATAGACATTTAATACTTCCACTGCACAAAAAAAAGTCAAAAAACTTTACTTCTGCTTTTTTTTTTTTTTTTAGTCTTGAATTTTTCATATGAAAGAACAATGGAGAGATGCATTGCCATTTTTAAAGCCAGCCATTTCTTTCTTAGGACATAGTACAAAGCAGAGTAGAAGGATTCTTTTTTGAATGCAGGGCATTTAATAAATTAGTGGACAAACTGCTTAAACTGATGACACATGTTCACAGATATAAGTGCAACTATTTTTCTGAAAAGAAAGGCAAATTTGGCTGTTCCTCAGCACAAAGATAGTTTACGTACACCATGAGGTAAATACGTATTTGGCCGCAGATGATGCTAGTTCAAGTAGAATTTGCTTCTTTCTCCACGTCATCATCGTCGTCAACAACCTGAAATCAAATCCAGAAGTCACTTAGGTAAACAGTTTAAACTCTCAGTCCTGTAGGATTACATAGAGAATTTATTACTCTCTTACTAAATCAATATAATTTATTATAGCCTTGCTGGACGCAAGGAGAGCAGCAGTTATTCTACACCGCAGAATGACAATGGTCACGTGAAAAAAGTAAGAAAAACTTGCAATCAAAAATGCCAGGAGGAAATGTGGCTGAAATAATAGGAGCTGGTCGAGTTGTTACAAAGGCCCCTAGAACAATCACTATAGCCTATCAGACTTTTAATGAGAAAGCAATAGAAACTGCGTTTTAGGGGACAAAAGCTTGTTCCTTATTATCACACGAAGTCACCAAAGCAAAGGTAACAATTAACAATCACTGGCAAACACCGAGCGTGCAGGTTTGGGCTCCTCAGTACACGAGGGAGGTGAGCATACTGGAGGGAGCCCAACAAGGGATCACCTCCCTCAGCCGGCTCGCAATGCTCCCCTTAATACAGCCCGGGATGTCACCGGTCACCTTAGCCACACAGGCAGGTAGCTGGCTCAAGTTCAACTTGGGCTCCACCAGCACTCCACGTCCTTTCCTGCAAAGCCACTTTCTGGCAGGCAGTCCCCAGCTCTGTTTGGTGCACGGGGTTGTACGGACTTTGCAGAGTTCTGGATCTTTTGCCAAGATACAGCTTTTGACTTAAAAAAACCCTGCATCTATACATCCTGTACCTTTGCTTAAACTGCCAACCTGTCCACGCTGGAAAGGAACAAAGGCTCTCTTTTCCATTTAAAAGAAAACAGGTATTATCTCTCGCTGACCCACCTGTTCCACGCCTTCTACTTCAGGGATGTAGAACTGGAGCATGTTCTGAATCCCATTCTTCAGGGTGATGATGGAACTGGGACAGCTGGTGCATGAACCCTGCAACTTCAGCTGCACAATCCCATCCTCAAAGCCTTTATAAATAACATCACCACCATCTTCTTGCACTGTCGGCCTGATGGAACACGACACTCAATTTAAAGCAAGTATAGCTGAAATACGCTTCCTTCCAGAATTCTTTAGTAAAGCTCAATGTAATACATACAAAGAACTGCCGAGAACTAGTAACTAAAGCCCTCTTTCTCTACAACCACCCGGTTCAAGTTTTCAACAACACATACTTCGCTGGACTCTCTCACACTGACAGCTACTATTTTTCCATAGGACATTAAGCAAAACATATTTGCGATGAATGCAGCAGCATAAGAAGGAATCATTGAAATTCTAGGCAAGGCTAAGCACCTTCGAGCAGAGCTTGGTTCAGCCTGCAAAGAAATAGTGGTTTGCCTGGAGGCCCTCTCCAGCCGTAAGGATGCTTGCCTCTGGTATGTGCCACATGTAGTAGGTGTGTGTCCTACCACATGATACACGTGCATTGTTACCTGACTAAGGACAGTGATAAGAAGTCCTTAAGTGCTTCCATAAATGCGCAGTTCACCATAGTTTACGCAGGACAGAAAAAAAGCTCGGACTATATAGAAGCTTAATCCTGCTAACGGGTGAAGAAACCAGCATCTGATAAGATCACATCCCAGTACCATTAGCATTTCTGCAGCCTGGTCTCCTTTTGCGAGCACCAAATGCCCAGCATTGTAACTGTATCCCCATAGCAACATTTTTCCAGACCAAGCTAAACCCATCAAGTTACTCTAACAGAAGCTCTTTATACTGAATTCCAAAATAACTCTTTTGAGAGCTACACTCCTAAGAGAAGCATCTATGAATCTGACCCATTTATTAACAACTCACCACGGCAAATCACCTCCATTCCACAAAGCCAAAGAACATGACTAAAAATTCCATTTTTCTTAGTTGAAATTAACTTTTTTAAACACACCTTTCAGACCTTTCAGATCTACGTTCCCTCCATCCTCCACCTTCTGACAACTTCTTTGCACATATTATTGATTGACTAAACAATAAAAGCTCTGTACATACCACTGGTTTATATAAAGTTTCTGTAAACTATCCTGCTATAAAATGAAGTAAGATACGCTACTGCTAATACTCTCATCAACCACTTCTTGGTCCACTGAGGGGTGCAGGGGGAAGGGAAGGGAATGAAAGAAAGAAAAAGGTGGGGAGAACCAGAAATTTGGGCAGAAATTGTGTGACCATTACAAAAGGCCACTGGGAAATCCAAGGACTAACACATTGTAGGGAGCTTAAATGAGCACGTACCCAGCAAGAGCAGCGCCTCCTGAACGGTACTTTCTGCCATGCCTTTATACAACATTCCAACACTTGGTACATATGCTTGGGAAAAAAATGTTCCAGCTCATTTCTGCTTTTCTCCCTCTGGTGAGATGACTCCTACGACCGGAGTGTTGGCATGGAAGGCTACAGGCTCTTCAGGAGAGACAGGCAAGGGAAACGAGGAGGCAGTGTTGCCTTACATGTTAACGAGCAGCTGGAATGCATGGAGCTCACCCTAGGGATGGATAAAGAGCCGACTGAGAGCCTACGGGCCTGGATTAATGGGAAATCAGGAGCAGAGGACACTACAGTGGGGGTCTGCTACAGGCCACCCAACCAAGACAACTGAGCAGATGAAGCCCTCTGTAGACAGATAGGGACAGCATCACGTTCACAGACCCTGGTCCTCATGGGCGACTTCAACCACCCCGACATCTGTTGGAAGGGCAACTCAGCCAGGCATAGGCAACCCAGGAGGTTCTTGGATTGCATTGAGGACAACTTCCTTCTCCAAGTGGTTGAGAAGCCAACGAGGAGAGGAGCTATGCTGGACCTTGTTCTTACCAACAAGGAAGGGCTGGTAGACAGTGTCAAACTCAAGGGTAGCCTGGGCTGCAGTGATCAGGAAATGGTCAAGTTCGAGATCCTCAAGGCAGCGAGGAAGGTACGCAGCAGGCCGACCACCCTGGACTTTGGGAGAGCCGACTTTGGCCTCTTGAAGAATCTGCTTGGTATGGTGCCATGGGATGAAGCGCTGGAGGGAAGAACAACCCTAGAAAGTTGGTTAATATTCAAGGATCACTTCCTCCAAGTTCAGGAGCGATGCACCCCTACAAAGAGGAAGGCAGGCAGAAAAGCCAGGAGGCCTGCATGGATGAACAAGGAGCTCCTGGACATGATCAAAAG
>NW_009650216.1:178786-191720 GCF_000708025.1 Charadrius vociferus | reverse complement strand
GCCAGCATGGCTTCACCAAGGGCAAGTCATGCCTGACAAATCTGGTGGCCTTCTACGAAGGGGTTACAGTGGCAGTGGACAAGGGTAGAGCAACTGATGTCATCTACCTGGACACGTGCAAAGCGTTTGACACCGTCCCACACAATATCCTGGTCTCTAAATTGAAGAGACATGGATTTGACAGATGGACCACTCAGTGGATAAAGAACTGGGTGGACGGTCGTACTCAAAGAGTGCGGTCAACGGCTCGATGTCCAAGTGGAGAGCAGTGATGAGCGGAGTTCCTCAAGGGTCAGCACTGGGACCTGTACTGTTCAACATCTTTGTCGGTGACATGGACAGTGGGGTTGAGAGCACCCTCAGCGAATTTGCTGATGACACCAAGCTGTGTGGCAAGGTAGACACGCTGGAGGGAAAGGATGCTATCCAGAGGGACCTGGACAGGCTGGAGAGGTGGGCCCGGGCCAATCTCGTGAAGTTCAACATGGCCAAGTGCAAAGTCCTACATCTGGGTCGGGGCAATCCCAAGCACAAATCCAGGCTGGGTGGGGAATGGCTGGAGAGCAGCCCTGAGGAGAAGGACCTGGGGGTGCTGATTGACCAGAAGCTCAGCATGAGCCAGCAATGTGCAATCGCAGCCCAGAAGGCCAACCGGATCCTGGGCTGCATCAGAAGAAGTGTGGCCAGCAGGTCAAGGGAGGGGATTCTGCCCCTCTACTCCACTCTCGTGAGTGGAGTACTGCATCCAGCTCTGGAGTCCTCAACATAAGAAGGACATGGACCTGCTGGAACAGGGACAGAGGAGGGCCATGAGGATGATCCGAGGGCTGGAGCACCTCTCCTATGAGGAGAGGCTGAGAGAGTTGGGGCTGTTCAGCCTGGAGAAGAGAAAGCTCTGGGGAGATCTTATTGCGGCCTTCCAGTACCTAAAGGGGCTCCAGGAGAGCTGGGGAGGGACTTTTGACAAGGGCATGGAGTGATAGGACGAGGGGGAATGGCTTTAAAGTGGAAGAGGGGAGATTTAGATTAAATATCAGGAAGAAATTTTTCACTTTAAGGGTGGTGAAGCACTGGAACAGGTTGCCCCGAGAAGCTGTGGCTGCCCCATCCCTGGAGGTGTTCAAGGCCAGGCTGGACATGGCCTTGGGCAACCTGGGCTGGTGGGAGGTGTCCCTGCCCAGGGCAGGGGGTGGCACTGGGTGGTCTTCAAGGTCCTTTCCAACCTAAACCATTCCATGACTCCTTTCAGGAAAATTAACCAGTATCATGTGTCAGCTCTGAGATAACCAAAACGGTATTTTTAAACATCACTTTTAAAATGCAGCATCCAAAAAATGAAATAAAAAAACCACCAACCTAAGTTCATCGTTACTTCTGGAAAAATTAAACTGAATTCTGTGATTATGACCCAAAAACCTGTTTCTGGTTCCTGTAATGTGTGAGCTGGGGAAGATGTCGCCATCTGATATCACAGCTTCAGAAACACATCAGGCATTTCCTCTGCATCTAAAATGTCAAGTTGCTTATTCCTTTCAGTTCACTTCAGAAAGCAATTAATGAGCCCAAAAATACACTTCAGGTAAACAGCATGATCCATGGCCACTCTTGAGACTTCATTAGTTACCACCAGTTTCTAAATTCAAGCTGTGTTAGAATACCAATAAAATTGCAACAGAATACGAGGGCAAAAATCGATTGAAGCCCAGACAGCAAGGGAAACCCACTAGGATATTTTCCTTGAGAGTATGATGCAAGAGTATAAACTACTTCGGAATACTTGGAAGGGAAGGACAAGTATAATTAAGACAGAGATGAATATAACAGATAAAAAAAGAGTTACTGTAAAAGCAAAGGTTGCGTTGCTTTCACTATGTAAAAATAACCAGGTTAAACCCAACGGACCTGTTTAAATGCACTGTGGAGGGTAAGACCATACACAGTTCTAAAATCACTCAGCAATAAGGGCTCTGTTCAGCACACAGTTCACTTGAGCAGGAAAACTAGACAGAAAATTTTCAACAGTCTTCTCGCCTCTGGCCAGTTTTGCCCTTTAAACCCCCACACGAGATACCGAAACATGAAATCACACATGCCCAAAGGAAAATGCCCTGTCCCCTAAATAAATCCAAACCCTCAAACTAACTCAACTCCATCCAGCAGTAATGTTCCTGTTTTACCTTATTCTTGTATCCAGCAGTTCTTTAATCATCAATACAACTTCATCATCTTCTTCTGAGGCAGCTTGGGGAAAGAAAAATGTGCAAATCAGAACTTGGAGAGAATTCTGCTATGATTACTAACGCTGTATATCCACAACAACAGAATGAAATTGCATAAAAACATTGCTGAGATGCTTGAAACCAAAAGGCAGAAGTCCTAATTCACAGTAAGTATCTCTTCCGGCATTATCCTTATTTACTTGCCAGGCTTTTGCTGACAAAAAAACAGTATCGGTTCAGAGTTCTTCTCATCAGGCAAAGGCCTTAACAGACAACAGGAGTGTCACCTTTTCAAGGAAGCAACAACTAACATTCAGTAAGGGTGTGTGGGTTAAGGTAGGGTCCTCAGAAGGAAAGATTTAGCAGCCTGATAAATTCAGAAGGAAAAGTATTATGAATGTGTCTGGATTTGGCAGGTCTGGATGCAATTTTAAACTTACTGTTAGTCTCACAGAAGCATTTTTGAAGACAACTTTTTAAATAAAATAAAGTCTATATTAATATTGAAATTAAATCCAGACGTAACAGAACAGAGAGGAATTCAATAGTCATAATCTTCCTTAAACACTGGGAAAATTGTTTAAGTTGGTAAGTAGCAAAGGAAAAAATAAAAGGCAAAATACCGCCCTTGAGTTAAATTGTAAGTTAGTCTCCATTACTTTCTATTACAGTTTGGAAAAGACTCCTTACTATTTCTTGTTCGTTTAAGACCATAAACCTATCATTAACCCACAGACATTAAGCCTCGGTGCTCTTTTTGGTTTAAGGAGAGAAACAAAAGCCTTTGTAGGTGCCCATACAAAAAGGATCTGCAGCAACACCCAAAAGCTTTTAAAGACAGCCTCAGTACTTGCAAAAATATCACACACACAAAGTATAACAGAACACAGTCCGCACTGCCGAAACACACAGCTCAGCATAGCTCCTGTGGAGATAAACTCCTCGCACCACCGCAGCCGACAACCAGGCTTTAGATTCACGGGTAAGGAACTCCTTCAGACAGCTCAGCACTGCTTCTGCTACAGCGCACACGTTCTGCACATGCTCTCCTGTGTTAATTCTAGCAGTTTTCACTTTAAATTCTCTTGCACACTTTTCCAAGAGACAAGAGAGGCTCTTCCGGATGTCACAAAAACTAAACCCAAAAGGTAGATACTGGCCTTTTCCAGAAGAGTTTGATTTACCTGTATCTGTCCTAGGTGCCTCGTCAGTAACTACAGGTAAGCCAGAGGCAAAGAAATCCATTATAGTTGCATAAATATCTGGTTTCAATAGGTTCCAATCCAGGTCTTCACTCTCCTACGAGAATCAGAAAGGGGAAAAAAAAATAAAAACAGAGAATCTGCCTGCTAGTAATTACGCAGAGATTCTTCTTACGTTCCAAATATCATAACGGGCTCCCACATTTGATGCACAGATTTGATTTCATAGTTTTGTCAAGTCCAGCTTTGTCAAAAAAGTTCAGTAAGACTCAAATTGTAATAGTCAACAGCAAGGTTTCCTTGCTTGCAAGCCAAGCACTATTAAAATATTAGCTAAAAAGAGGTGAAAAATAAAGCCTCCTAAATACATTTTTAGACACATATTTTTACCAAACTGTTTCAGAGACACAACTGCATTCACTTCCATTTAATTCTGAGCCAAATTATCATTCAGATAATTGCCCTGTGCTCTTCACACAGCAATAGCATAACCGCACGGTTACTGCGCCGCACCTTATCGCCACTGACATGAGCTCCACGCCTTGGGCAAACACAACGCTGCCTGCAGTCCCCTCCGTGCCGCTCACACAGGCATCTCCTCTGGACATCACCTACTCCCGCTCCCTCTTGGACACGGAGCCAACTTCCAAGCTGACCACGCCGCACACGGCTTCATCCAGCCCACCGCTGACCATTTCCACGATCAAAGAATATACAGCTTCTCTGCGCAACCTATTCCAGTGCTTTTCCACACATGGGGATTTATTTTTTATCTTTTATATTAAAGGCAATTCCCTTTATACTGCTTGTGAACATTGGCTCTGGTACTTTCACTACGCATGTCCAAGATCCGCCTGGATCTTCTCTACGGCCATCTGTTAGATAGCTGAATCGCAGCTCATCTTTTAATACATTTGAATCTCTTGTTCTGCTTACCTTCGTGATTGTGATGAAGTCTGGTCCAAAGAAAATACTTTTAACCCCTTCAATTTTGAATAACTGCCTGTTAGGAAAAACAAACAAACAAACAAACGTACACACATTTCAGGCAAACTCCTAAGGGTTTATTTAATCTGTCACAGAAAAAAAAAAAGTTCTAGAATACATTTCTAGACAAAAATAAGCACTAAAACCAGAACCATTAAGAGAAATTCGGAGTTACTTCACCTACAGTTTAGTAAGAGCCAGGAGATCCTGCTGCAACACAGAGTACAAAATAAAACTGAACACGTTACAGGACTTTTCCACAAGATGTATGAAGGAGTTACTCCCTTTCCAGTTCTTCTTTGGAGGCAAAGTTATATTCTGTCTATAAAAATGCATTTGTTCAGCATCAAAACCAGTAGGTACCTATTGTTTCAGGTAGGACTAGTGCAAATACAAGGACTGTTCCTTAGATTAAAGCAAGTTATTTGAAGTAATTGTGCTCAATAATATCTGCCCTCAATCCTGTTGCTATTAAATAAAAGGATTAGTGCCAAGCAGCCCACAAGGCTTTAACACACCAACTCACTTTATGAGCAATCTTCAATATTTTTAGTCATTTGTATGACACACGTAAAATTTGAAGACTTGGTAAAGTCTCAGGATTCATACTAAATTGCTTGAGACGGCCCATACAGCACCCAGTGAGGTGGTAAATCAGCAAATATCCAAAGCCGCACAAGAACTTAGATGACAGGGAAGACCGTATTTTGGACAATATTTTAAGCATAAAAAGCAGAATGAGAAAGTAAAGACCAATTTCTGCAAATATTTAAATAACACTCAACTAATTCATCTACAGAATAAATGATTCTACTCCTAAAGATTAAAAAAAATTCTAAAAAAAAAAAAAAATCATTAAAAGTAGGAAGCATCCAGAATTAAGTAGAGCATAAGGCTGTAAGAGTGTTTTTGTAATTAAGGAAAAAAATATATTTTCTCCTGAATGACTGGAAAACATCAAAATGCAATGAATGAAGGAATTGGAAATATTATCACAAAGGAATGCATGATGAGAACTGACAGAAGAGATTTCACAATACCCATTTGAAAGAATTTCCACACGTGAAACAGTTATATCTGTATTGGGCTTTTATATCACTAAACCAACAGGATTTTTAAGTTACTCAAACAATGAAATTATGCGAGTGCACCAACTATCCTAGATCAATTACATAATTCTCCCTCCCCTTTTATTACTTCTTTGGAAAATGAACATTCCCTTTTAAAGTAAATGAGCATTCCATTTACAAAACCCATAATCTGGGGTTTAACGATATATAGTAGGCAATTTTTTTCCCATTAACCTGCACAATACACACCATCAAGCTGTTTTGCCACGGGACACATTCTAGCACACGCATCTTTGATGAAAACATCTATTTGCAGATATATGACAACAAAAAGCCATTTTCTGACAGCCGATTGCATTCTGCAACCTGATGCACACTTTGGCATAATCAGCTCCTACAGCTTCGGCATTCTGCTAACATGTTTTGATGTCTTCAAAAACCTTTCACATTGTATTTATTACTTTAAGTCACTTTGCGTCTAAAGATCCTGTTTGCTCTCAAACAACTCCGCAAGAGACCTTTGGAAACGTCAGCGCTCGTGTTTGATAACCCTGTGGTTCCTGGAGAGACTGTCACATGAAACAGCTTCTACTTTTGCACATAATTCTTTCAATATAAACAAAGATGACTTAAACTAGGATCTCCAGAGGTAGTTTATTGCAGCGTTTCAGGATCTCGCCCTCAAATTGAAGCCCTTCCACCCACGAAATGCATAAAGTTTCTTTTCAGAGGCTAATGTGAAAGCAATGACAAACATGGAAAAATGAATGCTTCCAAATATTCCCAGAGGGGCTTGTGATGGCGCTCCCAACCCCTTCTATACCAAGATGATACGAATTGATACAAATACACTCAGCGATTCTTACTGCAGATTATGCATTTTGGTATTGAAAGCTGAAACTCCCAAGACCTGTTACAGATTCAGCCTGAAAGAGTGGGCCAGAACTGGCCTTCCTTTGACCGAAACGTAAAACTTTTATGAAGGAAAAATCCATTGGCTTTGAAGTTCAGGTGAGCACCAACATCTGCCAAAGCAAGCAAGCTACTACATTTAATTCATAGTATTTGGGGACTACCTACTTCCTTATGCCGTCTATTTCCCAGTTCTGAAGAGTTGCATGATTTCCAAGTAACTACTTGAATTAAGAGTGTTCTGACGGGAATGCTTTTGCGCAATTAGGGATGGAGGTCTCACCCGTGATGCAGCAACTGTTCAAGAATACTGATTTAACACCACTCAATCCTGTTACATAAACTAGACCACGATGCATTCTGCTATGATACAGCCATCGGGAGCACAGACACACAGAAGACTACTTCAGTAACCACAATCTTTCCCACCTTTAATTTTACGCACAAGTAAAGTGGCATTAAAAACTTCAATCCAACCAAGCTGCTCCTCAGTTAAGGAGAAGCAGAACTATCAGAAGCTGTGCGTAAAAACACCAGTTGTAGACACACAGCCCATACTGGTCCCCCAAACAGATTATGATGTGTTTCATACTACCTTGCTAAAGGTGAGCAAAATGCTGCGGCTGGTGTGGAAAACTCCATAGTCCTCGACTCCAGCACTTCCTTCCCTGGAATAAACTTCAAACTATTTGGATTTGGCGTGTCCTGAGTTTGAATAAACATACATCTTACTGGAAATTAAGAAAAAAAAAAAAAAAAAAAGATGAGAAATAATGTAATCAGACCTAAGCAGCTTAACTGAAAGTAAAGGATCCTGATTATTTAGCAAGGCAAGACCCGGGTGATCACCGCGCTACAGCAAACAGCAGCGATACTGTAAAAACACAATGCAATGGGGGCCATGAAAGCCTCCGGACTGACACGGAGACTGATAAACACAGGCACGTTACCTCACAGGAAACAAGACGATAAATGGAATCTTGTCTCTGCATCTCTTGCTAACTTTTATTTATCAAAAAGCATCCTACTGCAGCAGCGTGGAACTGCATGAGGCCAGTACCACCCTCCCTTTCTACTGAAGGCCGAGAGACACAACCTTCATTCCTCTGTTGTGTTCAAGGGGTTTTTTTTTAATTTTATGATCCTCAAATGCTGGGAACTCCCTCTTCCAGCACTGTCACTCCCTGTCCAAAGCATAATCAGTCTTACTAACCCTTAAAGACACACATAATTTATGGGGTTTGGTTTTTGTTTCATTTTTCAGCACTATAAAAAAAGAAAAACAAGCTTAACAACAGTTACAGTGAACCACACCCTGCTTATACTGTTTTCTACAGAGTGAAAAATTACTGTAAGCTGTCACTTACCCTCCAGAAAGTGAACTGACCAAACAATTCAAAATAAAATTATTTACAGTTCACTGCTAAAGATGTTTAAAAGGTAAGTTTTTACTGAACTTCCTTCTGCAGTGTGGGTCTCTCGTTCACTAAGAGAGTATAAAAAAGCCTGATCTTGACTAAAATTTAATACTCTACATTTAATGCTGTACATTTAATAGTGTATTTTCCTGTAGACATGTCCACGCAGCATATGCCTGATGTCCCACTGCAGCTGAACATTGGTTAGGGGCAGTACCCCATCTTCTAATTCTCTTTCTAGTTCTCCTTCCTTCTAACTCTCCCTGCATATCAAATAACACAATGATATACAAACATTCAGGAAAGAAAAAAATGCACTTTAAAAACAAAAATCTCTAGGAACCAATATTTATAAATAAATTATACTTGAGAAATAAGCTCACATAACTTCAAAAAATATGCAATAGACAGATTTAAAGCAGCAAAGAGAGCTGACATTTTCATAAACAGATATTTTGCCCATGACTCCCCATTATTAGATGACAAATCACGCTATGTATAAATGCCAAATTGTTACTGCCTGTGTCTGTCATGGTAACAACCCATTTGAGTCAAACATACACAATGGCAAAGTATGCACACACTCCATTTTGGTTTTGTTGGGTTTTTTTTTTAAAGGAAAAAAGACTTAGCACAGCAGTACCTTTCTAACATGAAAAAAAATAATCCTGACAGAGCCAGTGACTAGTCAGCTTTACCCATGGGGACAGAGGAACTACTCATCTTCCAGACCCAGCTGGCATCCAAAATCCCACCCAGTCTAACAGCGCAGTTGACAAAAAAACAACAACAGGGGATTTGGATAGCAAAAATTGAGTGTACTCTGCCGATTTTTTGAAAGCAATGGGTCACTAACCGCTACCATACGTTGTTCATGCAGCATCTCCAACACCCTAAAACACAAATGGCTCTATCAGCTCTTAGAAAAGTTGCCCACATGGGTAGCCACCGTATTTTTAAAAGTGTCTTCTGCAGTTGAAGATCTGTCTTCCTAAGACCAGGTTTTTCAATCATTAATCAACCTGGAGCGCTCCTTGCACAGCTGTGAAAAACCCATTTGGAATTCATTATTTAGTAGTTGGTAACTGGCTGTATTTACATCAAACACCTCTATCGTTTCTTTCAAGCCTCTACGGAACGCTCCATGTACCTGCTTATTATTCTCTTCTGCCATCTGCTCAAGGTAAGAAGAAGATACCAAATAGAGGCCAACTTTAGTAGGGCACTTGCAGAAGCAGATAAAATACTAAAGTTGACTCGTCTGTCTTGTTGATTAGAACTGAAATACAAAAAATAGTGCTGGACCAGATAAGATTGGACTTCTCTGAAATCCAAATTAAAAAGAAACTTCTGCCTGAGCAGACTCATTTAAATAAGATTTCTATTTGTGACTAATTCCATGCAACACCACCTGCAGATTTTTTTTGTCTTAGACCCTTTCTGCTACAGCATTGGGGAGCAGTTACTAAATCTCTCAGGCAGGTGCAAAAGCACAATGTTTTTCTACAGTGCAAGTTTCACTTTCCCCCCCCCCACCTTTTTCTGAGCATTACAGCCTACCAAAAAACTGGTAGGTATAACAAACTCAATCTTAAACATTGCTTTTTCAGGGCAATACCAAGTTGCAGATAATATTAATGGAGAATGTCACTGATGCACCATACATGGATGTGTGTTCAAGAGGGGGAAAATTAGAAAAAGAATATATTGCAGTTCTAAGAATGAAAGGCTTCGCTTTCATCCTTGCTAGGTTCCATCTGGACAGCCAGCAATTTTATCTGGCAGAGCTCAGCAGCTAAAGCAGGACAGAAGGCAACACAAAATCTTTCACACAGGATATATTTACACTAAGACAAAAATTAAATTAAGAAATGCAGGAAAGCCCCGATAATATTTTGCACCAACAAAGCCCCTTGCAAGTCTCGACAGCTGAATGAGACAGAAAAAACATGTATAATCAAGCACATAGTGAGCCATCCGCATCTTCTCCCCAAGCTCCAAATGCCCTGGCACTTCATTAAAAACCACCTAGGAAATGTTACCACATTCAGATTTCAGAAAGAATACTAGGCTTTCATTATCACCACAAGACAGATGAGTGCACCGCGAGTTTTTCCTATTCATCTGTAACTAGTATTTACCTGCATTATGCCATACTCCAGATGGAAGAAATGGTTTCTTTGGCGCAAGTTGGTAGAAAGACTGTTGAGTTCTCAAGTTATGATCTTTTACCATCGTACGACAGAACCTAGAGAAAAATAGTTTTACTAACAATTTCCAAATCACAAGTTTACACTACCCCACAGAAATAGTATTTCACATGCTTCTAGCAACCCAGCAAGACACTCACCTGCCTTAAACCTCTCAGGTAACGTAGCAAGCTCACACGCTAGATCACAAAACAACCCCTACTTTTTCCCCTTTTCAGTGCTCTCTCTCTCATTTCATAATAAAATAGACCTAGCTCTCCAATTTTTGTCACCTAAAAAATTAATCTAGACACCTTCAGTCACTAAAGAAAGGCAAATTCCCTAACTTACCTACAACAGAAGAGCATAAATCACACTGAGGAAGCCTTTTGTCTTCCCTTGGATGGTAGCAAGCACCTAGCAATCTAACTTGGACTAAATACCTAATTTTCACAAGATTACAGACAGCTGAGGTGAATCCAACCCCAAGCACCTGAGGCTAAATCAAGGCTAGAATTTACACCTCTACTCTGTGGGTTTAGCTGATCAAACATAAGGCTCTCACATATGACTCTTAGAAGATACAAGACAAGCTAAAAAAGTAATGCAATTCTTGTAAGGAAAAAACACCAGGACAACATTTGGATAAAAGATAAAAACTCTGTTAGCTACATGTCCCAAGACATCCCTCAGCCCTGTCTACCTCTATGTATTTCCTCCCTTTGGGGAATAAAGACATTCAGTATATTCCCCGTACAAATACTGTTCCAGAATTAAACCAGACCAGTTAAAAAGAGACCCTGCTCCATACTGGCCACATGTCTCATACTAGCAGTCAAATAGGAGTGGTGTCATCTGCTCAGATGAAGTTAAGAGGGGGGAGCGCAGAGGCGAAACAAGAAAAAAACATTAATAGAAAAAGCAGGGCGGAGTGATGGAGTAATAGGCCTAACTTTGAAATGTCTAAATACTTGCTTGAACATCTGGTTCCTGTAACTGTATGCACAGCCAACAGCATCCAGGTACTTCAGAGCAAAGTGAAAATCAGAAAATGCAACCAAAACCCACCTCGTGTCACAGACAACATGGATAAATTTTACAGAGGATTAATTACTATCTGGTTTCCCTCCTTATCAGAGGGGGGAAAGCAGGTAAACTTAAATAAATTACATCTGCAGGGGCTTTTACTAAGAGAGGAGGCTGATTCTCTCAGGGGGTCGTGAATCAGAAGCACACACCTCGGCCCAGATTCCTCAAACACGGGACAGGCAAAAATGAAATGGACCCCCCCACTGTAAGTGAGGGAGCTATGAACACTAAATCATGTTATTTGCTTATTTTTGTGGTCTTGATAGCAGGTACAGACCCCACAATGGGATGCGTGAGGAAGGACCCCCAACAGAAAAGTTCTTTCTCCTTTTAGCTTTGGGGAATAAGGGTTATAGTCCATGTTATAGTCCACCATATGGCCCTTTGAATTTCCCCTTATTGCATAGTTTTTAACAACTGGAGAGTGGGGGGAATTTGCCCTTATTGCTTGGTCCGAAGTATACACGTGTGGGGGAATCAACTGCCCCTCACTGCATGATCTTGTGCCTGTGGGAGGAATTACTCCTCATTGCTTGGGGGGGGATCACCCCTCACTACATGATCCTGAGTGTGCATGGGGGGCAATTACCCCTCACTGCAGGATCCTGAGTGTGCGCGGGAGGAATTACCCCTCACTGCAGGATCCTGAGCGCATGTGGGGGTAATTAGCCCCCGTTGCCCAGCCCTGAGCCCATGTGTGGGGAATTCCCCCTCATTACTCACACCTATGTGCGCAGGGGGGGAAAAGGTCCCTCAGGGGAAGGCCCTCAGCACCTGCGTGTCAGGGGGAATCAACGCCTCGCTGTTGTAATAGGGCTGGGGGAAGAAAACTGCCCGTCTGTGACGAGGAGAGGAAGAAATAACTCCGCCCTGCCGCACAAGGGAAGGAAAAGGGAAGAGTCCGGCGCGGCGCCGCCGCTCGCTGCGACACGGCCGTCCCCAACCAACCCCCCACACCCCCAAGGGTAAAGGGCGAGAGGGGATCCCCCCGGGAACAAGCCAGGCTCCCTCCTCGAGGCTGGGGGGGCAGCGAGGAGCCGAGGGAACCCGGCGGTCACCTACCGGCCGCCCAGCCCCGCTGCCGCCCCGAGCCACCGCGCGGCCGCCATCTTGGCTCTCCTCAGGGCCGCCGCCCCGCCCCGCTCCCGCCCCGCCTGAGGCGCGGCGGCGGCCCCTGCCGGCGGCGGCGGGCGGGAACACCGCACACCCCCCCTGTATGTTTTTAAATAGGTACTTTTTAAAAAAAAAAAACAATAAAAAAACTAAAGGTATTCTTCTTACCATTGCAGCACATCCCAGGGCCATGAGGCCCCACTGTCCGTGCCCCCGCTTCTGGCATCGTTTTATCAGCCTCCGGAAGGGTTACCTCAGGCAGGGCTTGGAAACAGCCCCCTCAGAGCACAGTTTTCCTGGTTCGGGGTAAAACAGGACCAATTTTCTCCTCAGTAATTTTACTTTTCAGTGAAGCCTCTTCTAACTCTCTTCTTCCACCCCCTCCAAGTCTCACAAGCCATCAAGAAACTCCAAATTTAGCCCAGTAACCTTCCAGAGATGGGGCCTACAGAAAAAGTTGAAGGTAATGGGATTTGGTCCAGTATGTTTGAGGTGGAAGCTCTTGATTCTGACGCTCAGGGCTGTTGCACAAGGAATGAGAGGAGGAAGAGTCTCCCCGGGGAGGAAGGAGACACGTTTGCAATTTCAGCAAGATGAAGAGGTGCAGTTCATGTCTGGGCCATGGCTGCCTTTTCTCTCCTGAGAATGAGATTGTAGTCCTGCTGATTTTGGACTGGAAAGTCACTTAGATTAGGCTGATCATAGCTGCTCATTCAATCACAAACTGGTTTGTGT
>NW_009650216.1:162427-178361 GCF_000708025.1 Charadrius vociferus | reverse complement strand
CTGCTGGGGATGCAGCCCGGGGTGCCGGGGGCTTTCTGGGCTGCGATCGCACATTGCCGGCTCATGGGGAGCTTCTCACCCACCAGCACCCCCAGGTCCTTCTCCTCAGGGCTGCTCTCCAGCCTTTCTCCACCCAGCCTGGAGTTGCATATAGGATTGCCCAGGCAATTATTCTCTTACAGTTAACTCACACAACCTAAAACTCCAAGTTCTTTAAGCAAACTTTCATTCCTTCCTCGCTGGATTCGCTGTTCCTTGGCAGGCAGCTGCGCTCACAGAAAGCACGTTTTCCCCAGGCTTTGCCAAAACCTATTCATGGCCACCCCTGTGTGTCCCCCCCTAACACGTGCGCAGCTTGGCACGGCAGTGGGCGGTCACGGACTGTTTTCACTCACGTACAGCTGATCCTCTCTGGGGATGGGTTCGTTCTGCACCTCCTCTCTGGCAGCAGCAGCTCCTGGGTTTGCAGGGGGGGCTCAATAGCTCCGCGCTGCCTTGTAGCACTGCCCCAGGCATGAAGGTTCCTCTCCAGTAAACTGGAATATCTACTGCTTAAAGCCTCTGCTTAAAGCAATAAAATCTGTTTGACTTTACAACTGCCAGATAAAACAGTAGGGACAGAGCCAGTTCAGTACCTTGGTAGGAAGAACTTAGGAAAAAAACAGATTCCTTGTATCCAGCAGAAGTATTTTGCAAGGGGAGGGGAGAAGGAATGCACAGTGGAGCACATGTATTGTAATCAGATACAGTTTTAATAAAATGTACATAAGTTTACAACTCAAACGTTTCTTCATAATGATTACCAGAAACACAGATGATCACACCCGGAGTGCAAAACTTGACTCCATCAGATCTGCAAGTCAGAGGTACTTCCAAGACCGCTACAAATTACCTTAATAACAGCGCGGTGCAAACGAAAACACTGCTTTTAGGACATGAGTCACAGATTGTTTGTCACAGTTAGCGGAGACCAGGGATGCCTCCAGCTCCAGCTTCCCGCTCCACGCAGAAACAAGGGAGTTTCTGTCCCTGCCGGACTGGGCGGGCAGTGATGCTCTCCCAGCCGCATCCTACATGGGAGCTCCCGGCCCCGAACAAGCACCCTGCCCTCCCCACCCCTGTGAGCAATTATTTCTCCCTTTGGAGAGGAGGGATCAGGGAACAGTGGATTGCCACTATCCCTCTAACTTCACAGGGGAGTATTTCTAGGGGTGTGTGACAGTATTTACCCTACCTACAACGGAAACTACAGGCCGTGGCTTATTTTTAGAAACACGAACACAGCTGATCAGGTTTCAGGAATGTGTTTCAGAACTGGAACAAGATTTCACTGTCAAGATACTACTGTAAAAATGCTTTGGAGTCTTTTGGTGTACTGAAAGGCCTTGATTTAACACCACGAGAAAAAAAAAGCACAAAAATTCAACTCCCCAACACAAGAGTCTTTGGTGGAAGCTGAGTTAAGGTAACCGATTACCACTTTGGAGTGATTGAGAATTCAGTGATTAAACAGATCTCGCTCAGTCTTGATTAAGTCCCACCGAAGACACGCTTCAGGGGCTGTGTGTCATGATTGCTTACAGGGGTTTGCTGTTACGAGCTTAGTATCACCTACGTGCTCCATGCATAGTGTGCATTACAGATTGAGTGTGCGCTGGCTTCAAGAGACTAAGATTGTAAACTTAACACCGCGTATGACTAGTGCTGGGCTGGCTGAAGGGAGAGGAGATACCAGAAAGTCCCGAAAATACTGCAGGAGGCTGCAGAAAGTGCAGGTTAAACACCACGTAGGCTGGTCCCGTTATGTGCGCTGTACAAACGTCGCGGCAGTGAGGCACGGACAGCCAAGCCAACTGCTGTTTCTGGTTTGTTTGTTGTTTGTTTTTTGTTTTTTCTTTTCCTTGCATGCAGAAACTCTGATTAATCACTTTGAAGAGAGACCTTAAGTGCATTCATGCTGAAGTTGCCAATGGAGAACCAGTCCCTTTCCCAGCATGAATCTAAGATTGTCGCAGCACCGCAGCCATGACTGCGGCCCGCTGGCCGTGCGTGAGGACCCAGGGCAGTTCAGAGAATTTACTACAGCTTTAAAAAAAGATGAAACCAGTGGTTCTGTTCAGAAAACAAAAACGCTGCATCGAGGCCACACTGGTCTTATTTCATTAAGATCACCGGTTGTGTGGCAAAGAAAACAATTAGCATTATTCTTCCACAGTCATTAAAAACAGTAAGCTTCAGAGACTATGGAAATGAAATTTCCACTTACAATTCATCACGTTGAAGCTGCAGTACCGGCAGCACAGGATTAGGAGGAACACAGGCTGGAAATGAGAAGGATATCAGACTAACAGGCATTGAAATTCAGTTTTCTGACCATAACCAAAAGTCCCGTTACTTTATCGGTCACATGCAGAGATACAAACAAGCCGCCTCCACCCCCAAAAAGAGATTTAAAACCATTTAAGCACTGGATGTATGCTGGCAGGATCATAGCTTCTGGGGCACGGTTAGCTTGCTCTTCGTGTAAAGTGCTTGAAGAACATAAAAGCTGCCAAAATGCTCGCTGGAAATTCAGCCTGACCCGACCTGACCGAAGGCTGTAAACGAGTCTGCACACCTCGCTGCATTTTCCCTTCCTCCCTTGGCTGGCAGTGCAGGACAGCAAGGTCTGGACTCATCTCCATCTCGCCCACACAAATGCGCACGCAAGAGGCAATGGGCTCCGCTCCGAGCGTGAAGGGGAATGGGTTAATACTTCTCCAGCATCAGCTAAGGGAGACCTGGACGTGGTATTGAAAGAAGTTTCCCAGAATTATCAAAAAAAACCCCAATTTTTCAAGTAAAAATGAAGGAAAGGAAGGAGAACCTGAATCCAGTTAGCAGAGGTAACACCTTCAACCCACATCTTGTTTATACGCGGTACCTGCTTGCTCCAGCAAAGCATCTCCCCGTTACCACAGGTCCACCCCTGCGCCGCCAAGGCCCGACCTGCCTTCCAGCAGCATCCCGAGCGAGGTGAACAGCTCGAGGCCAACCCCAGCCTCCAGGGCACAGGCTGTGCCTCCAGACAAACCCGGGCCCTCCCCTCGCGCTCAGCCTCCGCGGTATCCCTCGAATTCACGGTTTGCTACCGCAGTCATTCTCAGCATCTCTCAACGAGTCAATCCAACAACACCGACTTGGGGGTGGGGGTACAGATTTAAAACAAAACCAACAACCGCCTTTTGGGTATATACTTAAACAAAAAACTCAACAACAACAAAACACAATAAACAACAGCCTCAGCTTTGCTGAAGGAACGTCTCAAGGGAAACCCAGAAATTTCTTTACAGTACTTCTAATTTCAAACGGTGGTGAGACAGAGGACAGAAAAAACCCGAAAGTGCCAGTATGCACCAGTATTCCCTAACTCCGAGCGTAGCAGAGCACGGCGGAAGGTTCCCAGCTCCACACGACTCCACCTGACCTGGGCTCGGCGAGTCGCTATTTGCCAGCAACTGGGCTGTGCGAGCCAACGCAGCCTCCCTGCTTCCAAGAATTCTCCCTCCCCTCCCCAGGGCTTTAAGACCTCAGCCCAAGCTTCTCCCTCTCCCTTCCAGGCAATCCCCACGCCGAGCACGTCCAGTGGAACTTCTGGCGCATCTCTGGCAACTGGGGATATTTTGGAGGGGAACTAAATTCAGGGAGGGGAAAGGAAACACGGAGCAGGCAGGAACTCCTATTTGCGGATGCTTTGCTAGCCAGCTCCAAGCACTCTGGGTTTCTCCATCCATCCACCCCTTATGCTGCTGGGCTTAACAGTCAGCAGCGAGTCAGCCCCGGCCTGGGCGATGTCCTGCTTTGTTTAACCAGCTTTCACCTGCGTCTTTAATATGCCTGTTGCATTCCTTTAATGCTTATTATTTGGACATGGGGACAAAGCTATGTACTGGAGGTGGCATCAGTTTTTTTCCCCCAAAACTAGACTGAATTCTATTTTTAGCTGCAGAAGCTCTCCCGGGCGTGACTCCAGCGAGTCAGGAGGAGCTACGCCTGATCCTTCCCTCTCTTCGCGTGGCAGTACCCGCAGTACTTTCTCCCTGAGCACACATCAGAAAGCGGGCAGGGCAGGAACCTGCTCTGCATACGACCGGCTCTGATCTCACCAACCCACCCATTGCTCCAACTATTCCCCTGCAAACGCCCAGAGACTTCAAAGCCACTCACGGGAGACACCCAAAGGCAAAATATATCCTCTACCCTCAGCGCAAGGCTCCAGCTGACATGATAGGGAACAAACTCCCTCTGGAAATGGCCACCGCGAGGCTTTTAGAGACTTGGCCCAGTGTCACTGGAGTCAATGGGGATATTTTTCCATAAATTTTAAGTTCTTAAAAATAAAACCACCAATTTTTTTTTCTTGGGAGACATTCTGCAGCACCGACACCTGTTAGGAGGAAAGGATTACCACACCGCAAAGATTCACCAGCGACTGGGAGTCCCTCTAACTGGGTATTTTGAAAACCAGTCCATACTGACAAGTAGCCTTTGCGGGCCAGAAATAGCAGCTCCAAGACAACTTACACAACCAGGCACTTTGCACAACCACGACGGGAGGCTTCACTCTTATCTTTGTCTTGTGTTAGTGAAAAGAGAGGGGAGCAAAGTCTGCTTTGTTTGTGCCCAGCTGCCAGCCCCAGCGATTCTTCCTCCGAACGCTGTATCGGGATTCACTACGTCACGGACTGAACAAGCAACAAGCTGTCATCTCTCTGTTTGGGAATAGGGTAGAAAGCACAGTATTTTCAAAGTAGAGCAAGCGTTACCAAAGGAGTGTGAATGGATTTTGTTTAGGTTCATCCTTCATCAGCAGCAAAACAAAAGGCAGAAATTACCAACACAGAGTCAAGTTCTCCGCTAACAGAAATCAGTCCGACCGGATTGCAGCCTCTGCTGAATCACAGCAGATGAGGTATGCAGATCAGGACATCTATTGAGTTGATTGCATAATAATTTTTTCCATAAGGCGTATTTTTAATACTGTAAAAATGCACGGCTCTCTCCTTCACAACACCATAAGCAAATTTCTGGGTCCTACACTTTGGCATAAACCGGACAGGAAATACGCGTGTAAAACTGAAAGCTTTGCCCGATTATTCCATTTGCCAAACCACAGCAACAGTAACAGCCTGACAGACTGCTTCGCTGAACTTCACGCATCTGAGAGTTTGCAAGACAAGCGACCGAAGGCACTGAGTCCTTCCACCGACTCCTCCCGGCTCCAGCACCGGCCCCGGGGCAGAAGCACATCCACGTGTCACGTGCCACAGCGAGCACAGAAACGCTTGCACGTGCGATGCCACGGCTCTGCGCGCATCAGCGCTGCACAAACCTGGTACCAGACGCCGCCTGCTCGGCTCTCGCTCCGCGCGCACACAACCTACGAACGCGCAGGTCAGAATCGCTCTGGAGCCAGCGCTGCCGGGTTTGCCGTCACTGCCGAGCAGCGGGAACACACAACCTCGCTCTCTTCCCCAAGCCCCCGCTGAGAGGAAAGAAGTCACAATAACCCTTTAACCTGTGGAATCCCTTCCTTTCCAGAGCATTAGCAAGTCCCGCTTGACTTGCTCTGTAATTAATAAACCTTTTAATTCATCTTATAATGCATTTCCCCAGCCAGGATCAGAAAATATGGAATATTACTGGGTTGGAAAAGCATCTAAAAAATAAAGAGGGGAGACAGCGAGAGGAGGAAAATAAGAAGCAACTGAAAAGGATATGAAGATCCTGAGAGCCAGGCGTTCCAACTAACTAACATAACTTAAAATGGTTCAACTATATATCACTGCAAATAGAGTTCTGACCAAAAAATAATAATTATTTTTTTTTTTTATATATATATTGCTATGTCATTCATTTCAACTACGAGGTTCGAGGTCCTGTGAGAGGCGGTCCTGCGGGAAGCACACCTCCCAGCTCACAGCAGATTAAGGCTTTTGCTTTCCCGCTTTGGAAGGGAAGGGCGCTGAAGCAAACGGATCGCCGCCGGGCAGCTCTGTAGTCCTGGAAGACAGAGGGGCAACAGAGACAGATCCTGCTATCGCCTGTCTGTTGGTCTGAGAAACCACTTTGTAAGCAGCTATGGGCTTGACTTCGAGACCCTGCCCATCTTCGGGACTGTAGTGACGGGAATATTTTGACAAGGATTGTGGACGGAAAGGCTGGTTCACCGCGGAGCCCAGCGCCGCCTCCTGGGGCAGCGCGTGTCCTCCTTGGTTTCTCTCACTGGCAGTGCCAGCCTGCTCTTGCAGCACCCCTTTGGAAGGGATGTTCTCCTGGGTCTCCACGGCTCTTACGGAGGAGGGATGAAGATTGCTTGGCTGCGTAAACCCGGCAGAGGCATACGGAGATCTCGCTGAGGCTGTGGACAGATGCATCGCCGAATCCAGACTTGGGAACATCGGGTTAGCTCTGGGCTGGACATCGCCTCCTTGACTTAGGAAAACGGGTGCTGAGAACGGTTCCTTAGACGTACTATGGGAAGTCAACTCTTCCACACTTTTCTTTTTAGTGAAAGGGGCTCTCAGAAATACATCTGCTTCTTCCGGATGTCTGTGAGACACATTGCCCTTGGAGATAAAAGGAGCTTTGGTAAAGACATCCACCTCATCAGGCACTTTTCTTGAGCTTCGGAAAGGAGCTGTGGCAAAAACATCCGGTTCGTTAAAAACCTCCCCGGTGTGCGACTGAAAGGCAGGGAACAGCATCTCCCCTGCTCTACTCTGGGAAGACTGGGAGTGGGGATCTTCTTTGGAGGCCTCCTGTCTTTCCCTGGGCGCAGACTGCAGGAACCCCGTGCACAGCTTGCAGGTTTCCTCCTCCTCTTCCGAGTCCATCAGTAAAGGCCTGGACCCGCTGCAATCCAAAATATCTCCTTCGTGGTCTGTCCCCTCTCCTTCACTGCTGTAGAAGGAGCTGTTGCTTGAAGGACCATCTCTCGTTAAGTAGTCTGACTCTGAGTTGTGCTGTGTTTTCAGTATCTCAGGCTGAGCCTTGTACAAAGCAAGTCCATCGTTGCCAGAAGGTCCTTTCGAGAGTTCAAGAGCTACAACTGGGAACAGGGCCGGATCCCTCTGCAGACCTAAAAATGCAAGAGAAGAGTGTTACTCACCAAGCTCCATCTCCTCAGTCATAAGAATGAACGGTACTTCTTACACAAGAAACATCATGCCGTTCAGATTTAGACCACCACCACGCATGGAAAATGGGAAGGAGAGGGAGGGCAAATAAAAGGAAATAAAAATGCCCGGGGAGGTATTCACAACACACAAACTGACACACAACTCGGCACTGCCTCACAGCTCGGGGACACCACGAGTACCAGTTTGGAGAAAAGAGATGGAAGATGTTTGACACACAAATGGGCACCCCCAGCACTCTCTCGGCACCATTCCACAAGCTTTGCTCTGCCACCCACGACGACCACCACCACGGGAGAGGCTTCCACGTCGTGACACCGCTGCCTGGAGTGAGGCTCCAGCAAACCGACAGCTTTTGTCGTTTCATTCCGCACTGTCGCTTATCGCCTGCCCTACGAGCAGACAGACAGCTTGGCAAAGCCTCGATTTCTGTCAGCCATCCCACGGATACGCGGGACTACACTTGGGCATGGAAAACAAAGAGGGATGCCCTACAGTCTGCTGAAATAACATACGCGTTTCAAAAAATGAAGGCCGGCCTATAGCTTTTAATGAATCCTGGTAACTACAGCAGCATTATTTTAAACCACTGCAAGACAAATGATTTTAAACGCTCCATACCGTGACTTCAAATCAAGTTTCTAACATTATTATAACAATCTGGCTTGCTTCTGCGTTAGTGTAACAAGACTGCGGGGAGAGGCTTGCTCTTCTGCTCTTCTCCAGTTACAAGAGCCCAAGATAGGGTTGGTTTTGCCTTACAACTCACACAGACAGAACAGAAGATATCTTACCTTCAAAGAACTACTGGCAGCTTAGGAGTATGTCATTGGACTCATGTTAGCAAGAGGATAGGAAAAAGGCACGTGAAAACTAAGCAGTAAGAATTGCAGGAAGAACGAGGAGGGTGAGGAGGTGGTTTGGTATCCTCTGAGCGACGGCCATGCGAGGTATTAACCAACCACCCCGCCGCGACAAAATAGCCTCATCGCGTCCAAACTCTGCCCAGGTTAATCATTCGTGTTTGCAGACCCAGTGCAGCGCGCAAGGCACCGCTTCTTGGTCGAGTCTGTAGACATATGCGAGTTAACCCACTCTCCGGCACGATTAAAGACACAGCAGTCATTCATTAGGCGTCAAAATTGGTATTTATTGGGAAACTATTTGCTTAGATACATTACACTGCTAAACAAAGACAGTGTAGATATGTGAGCATTTTATAAGTTGCTCTACAAAAATACTCTCTCTCTTTCCCAAAGCCTGCGCTGTCAGCAATGGTTTACCTTAGATGCCAATCTCGGATTACAGGAATGGTACGACTACAGTGGTGGTTTCTTCCAGGAGGGTGGTTATACATTTACCAGGCATTATTGTAAGATTTTGGGAATACGGGCTGAAGCAGAGCAAGACCGGTTGCCACATCACACAAATGCCTCAATTACCCCATCCTCGCTGCAATACAGCGTACAGGAGAACAAGGAAAGGAAAAAGGCATTTATCACAGTGAACATTATGCCAACGCAAACCAACGACCCACTTTTCACAAGAACAGCGCAAACAAGTCATTTGCTCAGAATTTTCTTTTTAAAGAGTTACTTGCGTTAGTAGGCGTCTATGTTCATGCAAGCGATGACGTTTAGGACACAGTAAGAGAAGGGCTGACAGGACATAAGCCCGCTCGCTTAGGACAGGAGCGGCACGCTTCTCTGACCTTGGAGGCGCTGGGCGATAGGCAGAATGCTCTGTTTTCAGAAAAATTACTTTTCCCCATGCTTTCTTGCTCTCTCTGCCCACCATAAGCGAGAAGGGCACCAAATACACTTGGAAGCAGTTTTCTCCCTCGCTAAGGGACGTACGGGAGTTGTGAATGACTCTGGGAGGAAAGACGGAAGCGATGCTTCAGTAGGAACTCGTTCCAGCCTTCAGTTAAGAGCTGGGTTCACTCAGAGCTGCGAGGGAATACGGCAAGCAGGGAATGGCCCCGATAGCTTGAAAAGAACAAAAATGGGCACAGCAATATTAAACTGCAGTGGGTTACCTGAGACCCAGGGGGTGGGTTACCGACAAGAGAGGGGCACCATCTACACTCCCAGGTTCTATTTTTCTGGTGTTGAAGGAGGAAGACCCGGCTTCAGACACCATCCCACAGTAACTGATCTCAGGCACCTTTTCTTTGCCACGTTCTTGGGTTCC
Organism: Charadrius vociferus; assembly: GCF_000708025.1. Classification (NCBI taxonomy): domain Eukaryota; kingdom Metazoa; phylum Chordata; class Aves; order Charadriiformes; family Charadriidae; genus Charadrius; species Charadrius vociferus. Next base: position 168,990 of record NW_009650216.1, on the reverse strand, counting down.
CTCAGTTTGGTCCTTTAGCAGAAAGCAAAGGGACAGTCCCCGGAGGAGCTATGGCAGCAGCACCACAAAGACGACGACATCCCGGCAGCATTTTCCTTTAGTAACATCTGGCTGCATGTCTAACTAGAGAAGGGCTTAGACATCTCTCACAGTTGTTAATCTCGTATGTTAAAAAAGGTCTGAGCTATGCTTAGACACTGAAATGTGCAATCAACCCAAAAAAGCCCAACCCCCTTTGTGTGAAGGTCAGGTCAGAGCTAACGAGACGAGGTCAGTGCATTCCCGTAAGCAGCCGTTGCTACAGGCTTTGCAGGCGAGCGTTTCAGAGGCGCGTGCTGCATCACTTTTAGGATGACAGAGAATAAGTCCGCCAGCGTCGATGGATGCTTCAGCAGGTCTGAGACCAGCGAGAATGAAGCGCTTGAGGGACCGTTTCACATGAAAAGGCACGGCAGCTCTGCTCTGCCTTACGGTAAAGGAGAGAAAGGGTCACTCCACGAGCTGGTGACAGCACGAGGGCAAAGGACAAACCTCCTGAAACTAAGACAGTGCCGTTTTGTTTGAAGCCCTGCCCCTTGACTGTGATGGCTCGGCTCCCGGTCACGCCAAGGGGACGCTGCACAAGGCCTGGAAAGGTTCAGGCAGATGGTTTGCATGAATCAACACACAGAGCACCCGCAACCCCTCCTGCAAAAAGAGGGGCCTCTTTCGCAGAGGCAGCACTTCCTAACATCTGCCCATGCCAAGATGGGCACCGTCAAGGGGCAGCTGCTCTTTTGTCCCCTCCTCCTCCTCCAGACTGCCGAGAGCTGTGTTACTTCACGGGGAAGCATCCCTTACGCGTGCTCAGGTTTTAACACACGCATCCTCCTAACAGCTGCGAGCTTTACAGCATAAAATCTTTACAGAAGCTTTAGTTCATAGATAAGGTTTCTCCCTACCCCCGTGCATCATCTGCGTAATTTTTTTATTCCCAGGTGAGATATACGTACTAAAGAAACAACTCCTAAACTATACTCAGACTTCCTTTCTGCAGGAATAACCTTCATAATAAAACTCGTTATCATTTGATACCCCAAGGAACGCACCCTGCACATGTTCAGATGGGAACCTGAAGAAGAGACAGTTTACCTCCGAGGTACAGCACTGACACATGGAGTTCCCCCATCTTTTAAGGAAAACAGTGCGCTGAAGTGGCAAAGTACTGAAATAACTGTCAGGAAAGCTGTAAAAGGTTTCCTCTCCCTATTACAGGGGGCTGCGAGGAAGCAGAGCAGTCACCAAGACGATGATCTCGTTTCTGGAGCAGAGCCCAAAACAAGAACGTCAGTGGAGACAGAGGCATTCCTCCAGTCTAAAGCTGCTCCTCCGCCAAATAACTCTCCTGATGTCACAAAGCCGAAGTCAGGAAGGTCTCAACATGTGATAACCGGTTGCTAAGAATCAGCACAATTACTAGTACGTGAGATTACTGGTTTGGCATTTCAAAAGGGTCAACAGACGTCTTATTCCTTCATTCTTGAAACGGTGGAGTTTTTCCTTGTGTTCCGATTCCTAGAAGCAATATCGTTAAACACCAACACAGAACTACCCCCACGTCGTGCTTCCAGGGAGGAGTATCGAAGCAGAACACCAAAGGTCGGCATCACCACCACTATGCCACTGAACAACAATCCGGACAGCAGAATTAAGCGTTTCTGCCCAAAGTCACCGCGCCGTGGCAGAGCTGGGAGCAGATCCAGGCTTCTTCAGAGCCAGAAGATAAGGAATTTCACGTTCCGGTTTTGGCACGCTTGTGCAGCCATTTGCACCGAGCGCAGTGAGTGAGGTGGTACACGCACCAGCCGCGTACCGCGTTCCAGCAGCTTGTGAACAAGACTGACCAACTGGAGACCAACAGCATCGTTCGATTTTCCCCTCACGTGTACTGCGCACGAGCCAGGGGTTACGTGCGCACGTCGTTTTTAAGAAGCAGTCTGTGACTATCTAAGAAAAACATGAAGTGAGGTTCCAGGGGTTAAACTCCCTCCTGCGGAGGGCAGGAGCACAAGTCACACATCAGCAACGTCCTTAAAACAACCCCAGCCAAGCAACCCACCCTTCCTCCCAAGAAACAATGAGATGCGATGCTGCACGTGGAGCCTGTGTGTAGGCACGGCTGTCCCCAGAGCACAGCTGCTTTCAATTACAGAAACAGAAACTAAATACAAAGAAAACCTTCCCCCTCTCCTCTCCACAAGTCTGTTTCCACCAGAGCGATGCAGTTTTCCCAGGCAGCGCCCACACACCTCAGCAAAGAGAAGTTCACGGGAAACTCCTCTCCGTTGGTACGGAGCTGCCCGATGAGCCTCACTCATCAGAGCACTCCCCCACCTCAATTCACGCCTCCCCACATCCGTGTCAGCTACTCCCCAACTCTGACCCATTCCCATGAGAGTTCTTGAACTAGAAAACGTATTGGCTAAAAAGAAATTAACTTCCTACAGCCGCACACACGCTTCAGCCGCTAGAGGGGCACGCTCTGTGCTCAACGACATTTTCTGTAGGCAGAAGCCCACATGCTCCACATTTCGTGTTTGCCTGGGTACCCCAAAACCTGCTCAACTCTGCCTTTGCTCTGAATCGCAGCTGAACTTTCATTGTGATTTTTTTTTTTTAATTTTTAATCAATTTTTAAATAAGGTGATTTTGGAAAGTCACTGGAGGCAATAACCTGCGAGCGTTCAGGCTGACGAATGCCATCACCCATGTACAGGAAGCCCCCTCTAAAAATCATTGTGCTCTACACAGAGATTCACTCAAGCTGCCACGTGCTCGTGGTAAACGGGCTGCGCGAGGACGCAGAAGGTCTGCCACAGAAGCCATCCCTGCTAGGATTCTTCCACCCATCTCTTGAGACTTCTCCAGCAGGCTGCGTAGTGCCTGCAGCCCTGGCCAAGTCCTTCATCCTTGGCCAAGTCCCAAGGACAGCCCGAATTCAGGAAGCTGCACCTTCTGGTTTTGGAACAGATGCTCCCAACACAGTGGATATTGTCTGAATTGCGGGTGCGACACTTGTGCTCATGGGGTTAAAAGATGAACTGGGGAAACTTCCAAAAGCAGCTCAAAACCCAACCCCCCAACATCGAAGTTCCCACTATTCCTTTTAACATCTCGCCACCCCGAAACCAGAGTTTATTCTTGCATCAAGCACAAACTTGACTTGAAAGGAAATTGCCGAGTGTACTGTGGTTGCATTTGTAGTATCCTATCGGGAGGATCCATCAAAATAGTCAATGCCAAGAACGCTACTGCAAGCTCCAGCCTGTTGGGGCAGAACGGCTCCTCTGCCGTCCCACCGTGACCAAACGGCATGTACCGGGCAGAGAGGAGAACCACCCCGCTGTCATTCCACTGACTGTAGGTTTGTGTTCTCTTACTTAACAGCACCCAAGCCTACGACCCTTAAAAGGGACAGAAACATCTCCCATGGCTTCAAGCAAGGCTCCGACCATCGCTATAAGAGAGAATCACTCTTTGGGTACCAAACATCCCCCATGCGGACACTGGATCAAAGTTCAATTTGTTCCTTCACAGCAGCAGCTTCACACAAACTCCTCCATTTTTGACACTAACCTAATGCCTGTAGGACAGTCACATTTTTTTTTGAAAGCTTAAAATTAATCCCAAATATCCACTCATTTCATCTCTCTCGCATTTCCCATTCATTCCGCAAACAAGTGGCAAGTATTTTCTGATGAAGGAGGTCTAGATAATGGGCATCTCTAAAAATGTATGCTTCCATTGTATCGCATTTCCCACCCAGATCCACAAATAGCTACTTGAAAAAGCAATAAAATAAACATTCACATCTGCTTATTTAATAGCATTATTAACAACCCAGTGCATTTATCATTTTTTCCAGAACCCTTGAACAAGTGCCATTAGATTTAAAATCTTAAACATTCTTTAAAAGTACTTTAATTCACAGAAATCTTTGTTTCTAATATACAGTAGATGGTTACTTTTTAAAATCCATTCTTTTTTCATATAATCTCAGTATCTGACTATACAATAACTTTCTATCTATAGCGTCTTCATGTTTTCCAGTCCAGCTTGCCTGTGCTTTAGGAATATAAAACAAAAAAATAATAAAGTTCTATCCACAATTTTACTAAGGTCATTTCCATAGTTCTCATGTAAAGCTTCTCTTGGAAAGTGCAGTATACACATGTAATGATACAACACACTTAAGCAATACTTTTATTATTAAGTGTAGGTTTTAAAAGAAGAGTAATGTAGAGCAGACACAATCGACGGTAGTTCTATTTACAGAATTTGTTAAACTAAGTGTTGGGGTGGGGGAATAGCGGAGAGACTGGAGATAGGAAAGGAGGAGTCACGAACTTTGATGTCTTTCCTTCTCAGCGAGAGGTCAGTACATACATATTTCAGTCGTTCATACTTTCGCACGTGGGGAACTGCACTTTTACTAATACAGCTACATACACATACACAAGGTTAGCAGTAAGCTATTAATTATTCCACTACAGAGGAAGAGTCCTTCTGTTCAGAAAGAGCTTTCAAATACAAGATAGAAATTCCGGACTTCATGACCATAAGCCAATGAAAACAAGTGTAGCGTATCCAGCTAGTTAACAAACTAAGCACGGGAAGGGAAAAAGAAAAGGTAAAACCCATCACGTTGTAGCAGCACTTACTTCAACCCATCTGAACCAAGTGCGTGCCTGTTCCACAAAGACCGATGAGTGGAATGAAGCCCACAGTAACCTTTGTCTACTGAAACAAATGGTTCCATACTGAACTGGTTTGCACTATATGCAGTTACAAGAGAAAACAGGGAACTCAGAACAGATACCAGATGCTTGACTAAAACCAGGATTAAAAATAGACAAACAACCGTAGGACAATTTGTTTCATACACAATTTACAGTAGGTTGGGGGGGGATTTTCTTTTTTCCAGTCAAACACAGAAAAGAAGTCACAGAAAATACATCTGCTGCTGCCACAATGCCCTTTGCATCCAAAAAAGGTCAACAAAATGCTAGTCACAGCCATACTCACATGTATTTGGTTCAAAACTTTGTCATATTTCACTTAGGGTCATTTTTGCAGCTTTAACAATCTGGGGTGGTTTTTTTTTCTTTTTTTCTTTTTTTTTTTCCTTTTTTCTTTTTTCTTTTCCCCCCTCCCCCGAGGAAGCGCAGTTCATTCACAAGCAGGATTGTTAAACAGCAAACCATTAGCTGGGGGCAGTCCGGAAAACTCTCTTCATACGCACCATCACCAGAGGTACTAGGCAAAGACTACTTCAGAGGAACTCGGTGCTTTCTCCTCCTCTGAAGCATATCCTGGCAATTTAGAAACATCAGCTCCCCTAACCTGTACACTGCAGGAGAGGGACATCCCTACCGATTTCACCCGTCCCCTTCCTCCTGCCCATTCATCAGAAAACAGGAACGAAACGAAAACCAAACCCAAAAACACAAACGCAAAGATTGGAACACAGTTGTTCACGCACTACTCTAAGGAGAAAGGAGTCCGTGGTACGCAGGGGTCATACATCAGCTACGATTATCTAATTCATTTACAGTTAGGCTTTCCATGGTGCTATGAGTACATCTCAGCAGGGCGGCTAAGGACGGTGCTCCCTTGAGACACGGGCTAGCAAAGACAGGTGCAGAAGGAACCACAACGGGTTTTCACCAGCTTTAGAGAGGACTACCTGGAGAACCGAGACAGAATCTTTCCCAGGGCATGGGAAGACAGGGAGAAAGGTGGGTGACTGTCTCCTGTTGGCAGATTTGTTTTTCCTTTTAATTAAAGGGGGGGGATGGGGGGGAAGCCCCAAAGAACCACAACTGAAGGTAACTCTTCTGGAAACGAAAACGGAGGATTAGGTACGTTACAGAAACTGCGTCTGCTACTGTGTCACTGCTACAGGTCTATGAGCTGATCCACCAGCAGTAAAGACCTGGCTATGTTGGGAAGACTGGACTCAGAGCTTCCACTGTTGTTTCTAGAATGCCCACCTGAAAGTGTGAGAGATAGGAATTCAGTATTGAACAGGACACACACACACGACAGTTTCAGATGTTCAAGAGCAAGCAAGCAAGAAAAAAAGTCAAAGCAAAACAGAAAATTTGCTCAAGCTGTTCTCATTACTTGCATCCCGACAGCACCAACATTCCCCTGCTTGCTCTCCCACCCTCTCCCCGCCCCCCGCCCCCGCTCGCTAGACCTGCGTGGAAAAACATCACAGCATCCAACAAGTCCCTACAACCCAGTTCTTTTTCCCAGCTGCAGATTTCTGTCCTTACTAAAGGATCTAGAAAGCAATTACGAGAACTCCCACCGCCTATAGAAAGGACTGTTCATAGTTTTAAATCCTGAGAATGAGTTGCTGTTTTAAGGGCATCTTTGAGTTGCCAACTATCTCAAGGGGAGTTGAGCTATCATGTGGCTTCCTATACTCGGGGCTTTGATACTGAAGGAAAGATGCTCCTCTTCAGTCAAGGTAGCCTATCTTGGCCCAAATTTGGCAGAAATTGTCTCTGACTTTC
>NW_009650216.1:112680-162339 GCF_000708025.1 Charadrius vociferus | reverse complement strand
GGGTACAGCACATGCCTGCTGTAAACAAAAATGGGAGTTAGGGAAGTCAAAAAAGTTCCACCAGCAAATGAAAAAAGAAAAAAAAGCCAAAACAACAAGAAAACACCCACCCCCCCCCACCCCCAAAAAAAAGGGAGCCCTAAAGTATGTTTTTAGACCTACGCTAGCATATTGGAAGCTCTAATCAAAACTTTTCCCCGGCGTGACTGCAGAGAGCTCAATTTGACTGACCAGGCTGCAAAACGCTGCCCGCTTCTGTCCCTACAAGAGCTACAAAATGCAGCACTGTTACTTCTTCTAAGGAAACAGTGCGGCTTCTTAGACTCAACCCTAGGAAAGACCCCGCGTTAACGTGATCTAGGCAACAGGAATGCTGTAAAAGGAGAAACTTTCCAGTCCCTGTCCTAAGGATTCTGACTGCTCCAAGTTCTTCAAAGGAGGTGGGTACCATCTACCAAACTTCTCACGCTCAGTTCCCACAAGCACCTTTGAAAGACATGAGTCGGAAGGGAATAAACTCACTTTCAGCAGGTTTTTATAAAGGATTATCACCATCATCCCCCTTTCTTGCACCTCATGCCAAGTTCATTTAAAAGTCAAAGGACTTCCTTCCATTGCCTTGTACGCTAAATAAGACCGTCAGAGAACACAGTTCTCCATTGCACTTCAGCCACAGCGGTGTCTGTGTGCCCTGCCTGGCGGACTGATAGAAATTACTTCCTGGGACCCAAAGAAGCTTGCATGTCTGTTATCTTTTTGGACATGCAATCTTCTCACAAAGAGAATTTAGGGAAATTTCAAGGCCGGTGTAAATCAGAGAAAGACTAAGCTCACTAAATACTACAAGGACAGTATCTTCCAGTTTACGATTTTAATTACTTCACATGTGCTGCAGCACCACTGCCCCAGAACTCTTCCTTTTTTCCTTCCCTTTTGCACCCCCAAATCCTGGCTTACCTTGTGAATTTTTGGATATCAACACTGGAATTGGGTCAAACTCATCTTCTGTCACTTTTTCAGAGCCCTCAGGAGCATCAAAGCCTGATATCAGGTTAGTATCTTCTGCAGCATAAAGGAGAAAAAGCAAAAAGGAAAAGAAGCAAAGATAGCAGAGAGTCTGGTTAGAATTGCTACAAAAGCGTTAGAACCTCTTTACGTTTTCGGAGACAGGGTTTAGAAGCAGGAGTTTCATTTAAAAGGTGAAACAAAGTTGGTAAGTCTTTGGTAAAGAAGGCAAGAAGCAAGAGAGCCAATTAAATACAAAAGCGGAGGGGTTGTGTGGAAATAAATCTGAGAGCAAGCCAAGTCACGAGAACCAGAATCAAATTCGGCCGATCTGAAGGCTTAACCATTGGCATAGTTCAAAGCTGTGGTAAAAGCCTGGGGCTTAAAGTTCCCGAGGACAGAAGGTATTCTTTGTCATCGTCCAGTGGCTGTCAGGCATTAGCACAGTTTGAGAGCGCAATCTGGCTCTCCAGTTACCCGCTCTCACGCACAGCGAGAAGAAAAGGGCTGAGGAAAAAAAAAAAAAAAACCACACAGAAGAAATTCCAGTCATCTCCGTGAGACAAAACCCCTGAGCTTTCACCTACGGTGATAAAACAAGAAGTGCAATATGAAGTCAGGTTTCCAAGGAGTTTAAACACCTGAAACCAGATACCGAGGGAGATATTTTTTTTTAAAGGCCCCCAGAGCAGTTCTGGCACATAATTCCATTGATTTCAAACCACGTCAACTGCAGTTTGACACTTTCAACAATCTCCACAGTGGATGAGATATCTATCTGCCTTATCGGGCAATTACATACCTTTAGGGACTTTCACACTCGTGCTGTGCATCACTGTTACTTTAGATACCTCAAATACCTTCCAAAATCAGGTCCTCAATTACAACATGAAATATTTCTGAAAGCCTGGCAAGGACGTGTACAAGTCACCGGTTTCCAAGGAACAGGAACATTCCTGTTTGACTCCTACCGTGAGTAATAGCTCTTTACCTAAAGCTGACAAATGCGCTCACAGGTTTTGTGCGAGGTGATGCAAGAAACCACTTGTGGAAATACGCTGTCCCCTCTGGAGCATCAGACCCAGAAAAAAAAAAACACAACGAATTTTATAGAAGACTATCCTGTACAGTGTCAAAACCCACAAAGACGTTTCACCGTAACGGAAAGTCTCATCTTGTCATCGCTCTGTCTCTGGAGTTATTTATTGGTGGCTCTTCGCAGCCCACCTGGGAGCCTGTGCCAGCATCCGATTTCCTTTCCACTGCCTTCACGCACACGGCTGCTCGCAGCTCCGGTGGCTGTACAAGAGCTGCTGAAGGAGCACTGCCCAACTACGGGCTGTCTTTCCCAAGGAGAGGGAAAGGCCGGCGAGTGTCCCTATTTGGGCAAAACTCCTTCAGAAGCGCTTGAGCTCACCACAGTGACTATATATCACCGTAAGTAGAAAAATTCTCCCCATACATGCAGCTCGGTGCCGTATCCAAATGCACATTAAGGAATCCCGAAGGCTGAGCAAAAATTCAGAGGCCAGAGAACAGCCCAGTGAAGGACGGAGGCAAGGAGCACCAACCCTGCCCCGACCACCGCTGCTTTCTCAACTCCTCCCGGCCCCGCTGACAACTTGCAGCGTCGCGGTTCCACAGGCTGATTGCACCCACGGAGCGCAGCAGCTGCCCCACGGGAGCTTTCCGTCACCAAAGCCAGATTGGATAAAGAAAGAGAATAAAAAGAAAAGATTGAGGCAGATGTACAGCTAACGACCACACCCAGAGCTATAAAAGCAGGGTTGGAAGAGAAGCCACAAATGAGTTTTGGAAGATTTTAATATTTTGCCCCACCACCCCCAATAGAAGTCTCGTTTTCCTCATCAAACGTGAGCCCTTCTCATCCCAGAGGGAAGAGCAGGGCAGCCTGGGAGAAGGCAGGCAGGAGGCTGTTAATTCATTTTCTCATTAAGTCACACCGACAATGTTTGGGCTTTGCTGCGTTCCAGACACGGAGTAATAACCGCTCGACATACATTTCAAGCCATTTACTCAAAATAAAGTGGCATGGAAGTATATTATAGCAACGAGCAATTAGAACAACTGCTTGTTTAAACCCAAAAGCTCTATGAAAAACACAAACTCATTTTGAAGTGCCATCAAGTGTAAAAATTGATTACAGACTGTTTTTACAGCGATTCCTCTGAGGACAGATCATTTTCTGTTGCTACAGGGATACTTCCCAAACGAGATAAGCAAAACCCATCGGCAAGGGGCACCCTGTAGGTAGCATTTGTGCTCTGGGCCACTTTTTAAGGCAATAAATAGCACAGAAATCCCAGTCTTCCCTCTCACCCAGGTGTATGCGTACTGCCCAATGTTCACTACAAGCTTGGCTTATGTCAGAGTCATCCGCTAAAATGTGGCGTTGTCCCCGAGGGACACAAGCACTGCTCGCAACTGCTTTAGCCCGTAATAGGGCTGTGCAAGAACAGAGCAGGAAAATTCACGGGCAAGGCGCACCGCAGCCGATAGCTCTGCAAACCACTCCAGCGCCACCGCTCCAGCCACGCTGCGCAGAGAAGGGCCAGATTTCAGCTGGGTGCTCTGCAGCTCGGGAAATTAAAAATAAAAAAAAAAAAAAAAAGCCATCTGAGTTAGGGCCCGGCTTCCCCAGGTCTTCTATTCTCGCTTGTTAGCAGCAAGACAACAGAACTCTCATTGCTGCACAGTATTTCCACAATTCCACTCAAGCTCAAATGCCGACGTACTGCAAGGGCTGGTCTGCAGCTCTCAGGAATTGCCACACTCTGTCTGCTTCTCTTCTTCAGCTCTGCTTTTTTGTGTTATTATGAAACCCTTCTAATTTTCAGTTGGATATTGCACTTCAGACTTTCATTCCTATTTGCTGTGCCACTGCAGTTTGACTCAAGAACTCTCTCCTGATAACCTCTGAAAAGGAAAACATTCTCTAGATGGGAAGGAGCTCAGTCACACGCCTCGGATGCTAACTCTAACTAACCAAAAAAAAAAAAAGAAGCCTCTCATGTCAAAGACTTCTGACACCAGCAGAGATGATTATCAGACTCCCTTCCAGAATGAATAATGCGGCATAAAACCAGGCATAAAAAAGCAAAGCCAGAACGCGTTCGCTTACAAACCTGAAGAAGGGTTGCACGCAACAGCCCACCCTTTAAGCCTGCCGGATCCCTTCTGCTGTATCCCCGTCTCATGGAAGATGCCATCTGTCTTGGCAAACCTGGGCTTTGCAGTCAAGCTGAATACTTTTATCTGTATTTTTCCCCTTAGTACTTTCAACGTGCATTTCAAGTTTCACCAGCTTGGGGAGAAAACAAAACAATGGCTTGGGGGGAAAAAAACACCACCAGAAAATGGGTGAGAGCATCTGCTTGTATAAACCGGTATGGGCTTCACTTCAGGACAGCTAAAGACCGCGTCCCGGGACTGATTAGGTGTTAGAGACAGAAGGTCAGTTTACCTGTGTGAGGTTGAGCTGCGAAAGCTACGGGAGCAAACTCATCCAAGAGGTCAGCGGCAGGGTTAGAAAGCAGAGAACAGTCAAGCAGAGAGTCTTCCCCAGTGAGAGAGTCTGAATCCAGGTTAATCCAGAGGCCGCACGGTAGCATTAAACAGGACACAAACACCGTTAAGCTCATTCTCACATTCCTCTTCCCGTCCGCTTAGTGTACAAACAGAGCTTTGATGCAAAGCCGACACAAAAGCTACCATTTTTGGTGCTGGAAAGCATTCCTTACTGCTCTGCAGTGAGGGCAGAGGGATTCCCAACACCTTTAGCAACACATAACACATTCTCCGGGGCTAACTGCTCTCTGAAGCTGAGCGTGCAACAAAATCCCCCACAAGAGACAGGTTATAGAGGGGGAGTGAAGGGGAGCGTGGGGAGGAAGGGAGCGTTGCAGGGACTCTCTGGCGAAACAATGCGCACTGCCTATTTCACCAGAGACCTCTGACGTAAGGTCGAGTCCATCTGCTGCAAAAGTGGCCAGATCAAGGCCCTGACAGTAAGAAGGGACGTGAATTGCTTACTACCATGCCCCAATGGGACAGACAGAAATCCATGACTGCTGCAGATTGCCAAAGCACTTCATCGGAGCAACGCTCTGGCACCTGCAGGTCTGAAAGGGTGGGCTGAAGGAACACCGTGCAGTAACATTGACCTTCAAGGAACCATGCAGCGTCCACTCACAAGACACACAAGCAAGCCCAGTTTACACTGGTGGGCAAAGCAGCAGAGATGCTCATGTTCAAGCAGATAGTGCTTTTGGATTTACAGAGCCCACCGGTACGATGCATCCCTGTCCCCCCAACACCCTCCTGCCTCACCAACCTGTTCTGTTGGAGGCGACCGACTCGGTCTGCGACACAAGGCGTTGGGGCAACGGAGCCTCGAGGCCCGGTATGAGACTCTCAACAGCTACGTCAGGTTTTCCTTTCCAAATGTGCAAAATACCAGAGCAGAGAAGAAGCCAGAGGTTAGTTCGCAAGACACAGCACAAGTAGGAACTAAGGCGGCAGTTGTCTGAATCCTTTAGTGACCCTTTAATAGGTGTCAGCTACACTGGCAGCAACAAGAGGCTGAAGTCAGACCAACGATAATTTAATCACAAGAGAAGACTGTAACACATCAGTGTTTGTTGAGTTTGAGTTTTCCTGTGGGCAGGTTGGGTTGGGTTTTTTTGTTCTTTCTTTTAATTTGTGGAAGCCCAATTTGAAATACCCAGAGGGTGGAACGGGAGGGTAACGCCTGCCCCACAGCTGAGCGGAAGGCCCGGGGCCGGGCAAACAGCTACAGGCTTTTGCAAGGTCCTTTTCCAGCAAAAGGAAAACACTGACCGTTAAGCAGTCCCCCTGCATTAGCAGTAACAGAACATTAAAACACCTACTGCGGAGCCCTTCACACATTCCCAGTTAAGCATGTAAAAAGCCAAGACGTGGGATCTTTTTTTCATTTTGAGTGCCCAGTGGAGCAAAGACTACGGAGAGGCGATAAAGTTTTGGAACTCAATGTCTTAATTGAAAACACCAGTCCCCAGTATGGTCTAATGTTGATGTCCATTCTGTGGATACGAAAGAAGATGTTTACAAAGGCTGGATAGAAAGATTTGTTTTAATAGAAACCATAAAGGGGAGGGGGAGAGACATGTCACTGTCATACCAGCCAGGTGTAACGCTTGTCTGGGTCTCTTCCTCAAGGACCAACATCAAGGTAATGACTAAGAAGTTAAATTGAAGAATAAGGATGCACTCAAATGCTAGGACCAGAAATGGTCTAACTGGTCAGCCTAAGAGACATTCATGAATCTTTTCGTTTGCATAGCAGTGTGCGTGTGTGTGTGTCTGTGATTTGCAGGATCATTATCTAAGAGTATTCAGACAACTGCCAAAAATTGCAAAAGGGAGAAAAAGTCTTTCTATTAAGGTAAGTTATTTCCTACCTTTCTATTCAAAGCTACAAGGTTGCAACCAGCTACCCAGGGGACCCTGGCTGGGACCCAGAGCCACAAAAGCAGCTGATTGCGACTAACTGCAGCCTGCAATTATTAGTCTTTAGTACATTTGGCAAGTAGACCAAATACAATTCTGCAACACACTGAAATCTTTATACTGCCTGGAGCGTGTTGCATCCGGGCTCACGGCAGCACGTTCATTCGCAGCACACGCCCCGGGTCAGGGGCAACGCTGCCCTCATCTGCTGAGGGTGGACAGAGAGACAGACAGGCTCAGTGCCTGGGCCATGGTTACACATGAACTCTTGAGCAGAAATGGAGGGATTTTTTGCATCTTCTCTTTCAGTCGACAATTAACTTTCTTCTACCAAGACCAGAAGAACACACAAGGCACAACCATGCCATGCTATCGTGCCAAATCTTTAAGTCTAGATTTTAAATGCAAATACCAAGTCTTTGCTGTTCGGATGCCAGTCTCACCAGGAAAAGGCAGATCTGTCTCAGCATAATCCATAACTTCCTATCGCACTGCGTTTCACCAACATCAGCGGGTGTTTTGAGAGCCCGGTGGGGGTAAACACGCAGAGTTATCATGCGGGACAAGACATGCCATGTAAGACAGAGGGAGGAGGCGCCCTGAGTTTATTTTTACCATTCACAGCGTCTGACGTGCTACCGAAGGGGTCAGCGAGAGGCAGGATATCAGGGAGCAGAAGCGCAGTCTCAGGAGATTTGAGTCCCTCAATCAGTTTTTCTGGGTTAAGCAGGAAAAGGAGGAAGGAAGGCAACAGAGAAAAAAGCAAAAAAACCAAACACAAGAAAAGACAACATTAGTCAGGTACTCAGTTTAGTGGTTCATAGTTCCAGTGGTCAGCCTTGCAACAGCATCTGCACAATTTTACGTGCACGTAACACTATCAGTTAGAGATATTAGGGGGCAGCTCTTCACCAGCTGGCCATGGTCATCTAAGACGACTGAGGACACCCTCACCCACCGGGCGCTGCTCTCCCTGAGGAGCCGCTGTAAAACAGCATGCAGTTCTTTCTCCCCTACCCAAAGCACAAAAGCTTAACATGACCCACTGACACTCAAATTTGGGAAAAAAAAAAAAAAAAAAAAGAAAAGGGAAAAGGAATCCCGCAGGTTTTTCCCCTCTCACCTCCCTATGCTGGGGAGGTCTTTGTTAGTCTTTGTATAATGAGACAAAGCAGAAGAGATGATCAGAAGCGCAGGAATGCTAGAGCTAGGTATAAAATACTTATTAATTTGCTCAAGAATGGAACACTTGCAGCCCTTCAGAGCTTAAGCAAAACCAGAAATCATTGAGACACTCCAGTGCCAGACATCTGAACATGCCCTTGGGTTAAACAGCTGTCTAGTTACCCCTTAATTATTTCAACTATCAGGTTTCAAATCAGACATGTCATTCTCAGCAGTACAACTCCTGTGGTTCCCATTATCCTTCACACAAAGACATTTAGATAGCCTGGGCAAAAAGTTAATCTCAATTATTAATCTGGTGGATGAGCGATTTCCCAATCATACTAACCAGGTTTTCAATAATGAGCTTAATTATTTAGCTTTCACCAGCGTTTCTTCCCAGAACAAGAAGATAAAGAACATTTTCAGGATTTGCTAGAAGTAATCACCTTCAGCAGAACAGCACTGATAGAATTTGCTCCAAACAGAGAAATTCGGCCATTTCAACTGGTTGAAACAACTGCATTTATAATCTAACACTGGAATGAGCTGTGCCCCTGCCACAGTTATACATTCACAAAATATTTACATCTATATTTTACGTCTTGAGTGCAAAGCCTGGTGTTATTATTTATTAGCCGAAGAAAACGTGCCCATAACTGCACAAAAGCACAGGCTCTGGAACACTGCTGTATAAAAGACTTACCAAGCTGAGAAAGCAAAAGAAAAGCTTAAGTCGCACTGTTACATACATGGTAATAATATCAATCTTTTTTATTGCCCTTTCTAAATGATAAAATAGCCCAGTGGCTTTCGAACTACTTATTCAAAGCAGGACAAATCCTACTCCCCATGAAAAACTTCACAAGCCCAACTCACTAAAGCAACCAGGAAGGGAAGGCAACCTAAAAAGCAACCCAAGAGGCAGCTGTTACATCCCTGAAGGCCTCAAGAAGGTCAACTGAAAGGAAAAAAACCCGATGGGAACAGCAGGCTTGAATGTACCTGAAAGTTTCCCACCTCTACAAGGAGTACTCAATTTTGAAGGTCACCAAAGCAAAGGCGCCCCGGCTGCAGAGGTGTCCTCCGGCTTCTCACTGCACAAAGAGGTTTTTTTGTTTTTTCCTTGGATGAATGGAGAGGCAGGGAGCAGGGGTTCGGCAACAAAAAGAGGCGTTAATGCTCTCAAAAGGGGGCTAAGGAGGATGGAACTGATGATGGCACGTTGGGAAAACCTAACACAACACAGGCGAGAGACTTGGGGCCAAGATGCTGGGGAACATGCTCAATTCCTTTTCCTGGAAGGGAAGTGGTGAGATACCAGGTATCCACCCAGAGTACCGCTGCCTAAACCAGCGTTTTAAATCCATGAATCCAGATAGCAAGGACACAACTGTAGGAGAAATTACGGATTGTCTCAGAGTTGGGCAATTTCAGATTGGGTTTGGCTCCTACTTTGAGATAAAGTAAGCTACAAAGTGACACGTATGTACATTGTGAGTGCATTCCCATCTTAGAGGGTCAGGCCGAAGACACCCCTTTCCAAGCAGACTCTTACCGAAGGCTGTCTGCCAACACCCAGCTCTTCACAAGGCACTTGCATCAACCTATACCTTCAAACCCATATATACAGTAACCATTCCTGTTATGATCCCACTTCCAAGTGTCTTGCTCCTTGAAGTGTGCCTCCTTCAACCTTACCTTTCCAAAGTTTCCTCCTACTGCAGATTTCCCATTTAACAAAGCGGATCTGCCTCTTGGTCAGGTACCAGACCAATCTGCCTATTGAGCTCAGCCACATTTTTTAGACATGCAGAAATTATGAGAAAAAAACATGGTGGTGTTCTCCCTACATGTTAGTTTTCCCTTCTGTCCCCTGGGCTCAACTGATTTTACGCAAAGCTTTAGACTGTTGGTGTTTGTCTTATTTTGTTACTTGTCTCACAAGATCTCCTTTCTTGCTTCCTTCACTGCTGGTGCTGACCCGCCAACGCCGTTACAGGTAGCCACTGCATCTGTATGGCATGATTAAAATGAACTTTCTCCCTTTTGAGTAAGGCTGAGAAGTTCAACGCAAACAAGAAGGTGTCAGGATGAATGGGAAAAGAGATACCAAAAGTAACAAAAATGAAATGCCTCAGTCTATTTTGAGGCCCAGCAGTTAATTTCCCTGGTTTCTGTTTTGTGTTGCATCTTGCACTAACCTGTAGGAATGAGATAAAGTAAAGGAACAGCAGTCGCTTTACGTGGTGGGAAAATTCACGTTCAACTAGGAGCAAAGGAAAGGTTAGCGACGGCCCAGCCCAACCCACGGCTCTGCGTTAGTTAGGAGGAATACCTTCTCTGCAAGAGTTCGGTTTGGTCTCTTTAGCACAACATGCTTATTGAAACACACGCATGTGCTAAAGGAAGCTTGTCTGAATCCACATCGGACATTCAAGTCCAAAAACACTCCATGCCTCTGCAGTGGCAAATAAACCCAGCTCCAAGCCTCTGCTCCAAGGATCAAAGCAGTAACTCAAGGAGGGCATCTTCCACACACTGGACTGTTTCCCTGTGCAGGAATGTTAGGCTGCTGCAGTTTAACTATATGCAAACCTAGTAAGAAAATACAGTCGCTCATAATACTGCATTTTGGGTCCTGCTCCCAAAGGAATCCTCCAGCAGAAGTTTAATTTGAATTTCCAAGAAAAAAGCTGCCTCACCTGCAAGCGAAGTCCTGGCTGAGATGGTGAGAAGCCAGCAACGCTAACTGATTTGAATGAGTAAGAAATACAGCAGTGCAAGAAAAGGAAAAACCGGGATAACTAGTCTTGTTTCTGTTATCTGTACAAACATGACCGTTCCAAGTCACGCATATATGAAGTGAGCATCTGCTGCACAACAGACTCCACCAATAAAGCAAACAGCACGCAGGATGTATCTGCCATTTGCAGAAGAGATGAAGGGTACAGCCTCGGGTATGGACTTCTCTGCAACACTCTCTCCCATCTGCCACCCCCTTCGCAAAGACCTTCTACTGGAGGAAAACCAAGAGGGATGTTTTGCCACTACAGTTCCAGTTTCTTTTGACTCTCCGGGCATGTAGGCACACAATCACAAGCGGCGTTTTACAAGTGGTCGTGATGGCAAAGAAGATCGGTTATGCAGCAATGGAACACAAAATAAATAAACAAATACAAACAACTTCTATGCTGCAGTTTCAGGGCCCATTGCAACTGATTTTATGCATGTATAGAGCTCAGCCTGGAGCGTGACAGGACAAGACACGTTCTGTCATATCAATCACCATGCGGTTAAATTCAGGATTTTATAGTATCAGAGGTCCTTCCGCCTCAAATCCAATACACATATCCAGAGTATTCACATGTAGACATACGAACAAGCCCGAGGATAAACAAGGTTAAGAAAATGTAACCCAATACAAAGATATTTTATACCATACAGCTCCTGAAGGGCTCTCAGGAAGGGCTTTTATCGAACTCCAGCTGGGAAACGTGCTTTAATCGATAACTCGGCTCCCAGTATGAGGTTGCCTCTTGGAGGAATCCTTTTCCCCAGACAGCCTGCCAAAAATCCGCCTGATGCTTTCCAGGTCACAGGGAAAGTAAGCTTGATTCAGGTTCAATGATCTGATCATTGATATTTCATTTTCTGTCGGGTTTTCTACTTTGCCTGTTTTCATCCCTGACAGGATGGCAGCAAGTTTGCTCTGGCGTTGCAGCAGCTAGTATGGACGCTGGCTGAGTGAGACGTATTAGCAAGTCTTAAGAAGGTGCCTAAGCTTAAAAGCACGCAGGGGGGATTAAAAAGCGCCCGATCAACCCTTTCCAGAGCTAAAGCCCAGGCACATACTGCAGCCTTTAGACAAATGTTTCGCATTCTTCCCAAGTTCCCAGTTCCTGGCAGTAAGAAATTACTGATTGTTTCCTATCATAGTCAGAGTAAGCAAAACCTGTGGCAGAAAAAGCAAAGCAAGAAGCCTCGAGCTAACAGCCCGCAGAGGCATCCCCAAATGGCAGGGGTTGGTAGCTTCAGAGACTGGAAAACCAAATCGCTTCCACCTGGAATGACAGCAAGAGCCTTTCCTCTGATTTGCACCAATGTAAGAAGGAAGGAAGGAATGCCATTTAGCACCAGCAGAATTAACTATGGATTTACATCGTGGGACAGAAAGCAAGATCAGTCATGCGTAGGTTGAGGAGCACAGCTTTGGACAATCCAGTGAGAAAGTTTTGACCTTTTTCTTCAGATCCCTTCTTTTCCAACACATGCACAAATCTGATTTTTGAGATTTACAATTAGTCAATTTGCACAGACTTTGCATCTGCAACACCACCACCGCCAGAGACTACAGGCTGGCATGCTGCATTTAT
This sequence comes from Charadrius vociferus, assembly GCF_000708025.1. Classification (NCBI taxonomy): domain Eukaryota; kingdom Metazoa; phylum Chordata; class Aves; order Charadriiformes; family Charadriidae; genus Charadrius; species Charadrius vociferus. Next base: position 150,283 of record NW_009650216.1, on the reverse strand, counting down.
ACGTGGCGATATACTGGTTAAGCAACAAAGTATATGCAGAAAGCACTTTAAGAAGGACTCAGATTATGAAAAAAATATAAATCAAGAGAGAAGGGGGGCAAAAGGGGGTTTTAGTTAAAGCAGGCTATTAGAAAGAATAAAAAGACTCCTAAGAAACTTGCAAGTTAAAAGGAACAGAGGGCAAAGATCCGTCATTCATTGGTAACACACCGAACAATCAAGATGCAACATCTCAAAGCCAAAGAAGTCCACCAGCCAGGCACCGCACACAGTAAGAACGTTACTCACTCGTGTACTGCGGAGGAATAGCAAAAAGAAACACAATTCAATAGAGCACACAGCAGAGTTCTTTTCTTCGGATGTCAACTGAGAAAGAAAGACAAGGTTGTAAAAATCCTGCCAAGTCAACTGCGCTGCGAGTGGGAGGGCAGGTATAGATTAGTCACTCAGGAAGATTTCTGCCTATCGATTAATCAAGTATTAAAGATTAAAGCAAGCCCTGCACATTATTCAGCAACAGAGGACTTTGACTAATCAAGGGAAGGCACTGGACTTTCATTTTCCCAATGGAGTTTCTGTCAAATGGAATTGTTTCTTACGTAGCACAAAGAAAAGAAAAACCCCATAGCAATGGGCATGCTTTAAATACACATGCACACAGCACTGTAAACACCATGGAGAACAGTAGGACAGCATTTAACAGTGGCTCCTTAAGAGATCAAAATCAAACCATTTCAGTTTAACTTTCAAGATCTCAAGTATTTGTCAACTAATACCCCTTCAGATCAAACTCAAAACCCAGATGGAAACACCACTAGATACTATTTACTCTCATTTAACTGGAATTCCAGCGGTCCATTGGCTTTGTTGCTCCAAAGCATCAAACCACCATATTGTACTCTCAGTTAATAACACAGCAATTAGCTCATCAAGTTACTAGATAAGTAGTTTCCACATTGCATTTTCCCAACTCAAGATATAAACTCAAATCATCAGTACACATCAATATGTTTGTGCATGTCTGCAATGATTGTATCTCAATGTGTCATCTTGCTACAAATAAAAGTTCTTATTAGAAATTAAGGTTTTTTTACGGTTGTTATAAACACCCTGACATAGGTGGGCATAGGTTATCTTCTCTGAATTTATGGGCCTGGGGTAGAGAGAATTATGCTGATTAGAAACATTTCAGCAAGCGCTTTGTGCCAAAATATAAAAGAGCCCTCCTACATTAGCAATAGCGGCCCCGCTAAAGCAGCTGAACTGGTGTGTTTTGACAGGGGTGTCAAGGATTTGAGTCCTAGCTCATGTCTCCAGGTGCTAGAAACTGCCAGCTTCAGCAATCTGATCTCAACACTTCACCGTTCTTTCCCCTTTCCAGTTCTCCAAACGTTGCGATAGCCTGAAACCCACCTCCAGCTCGCGAGGCTGCTTTCGCGCCCTGCAGAGAAAGCCCGGAACCCCACGTCCTGAAGGCCACGCATGAGAACACAGTGAGAAAAATCCAGTTTTGCTTAAAACTCCTCTTTTTGAAGCCAGTTATGTTTTGAGCAGGAGCAGTCATCAGGACCACATGTTTTTGATAGCTCTAGAAACAGGCCAAGGGTGTGGACACACTTTGTTCTGAAATTGCACTGCAAGATATCTACTTCCTTAGCCCCGATAGGAACCCTCCCGGGCCAACGTAAAAACACACAGGTCCACGAGTATTTGAAGGAAATTGGCAAAAATAACCCCTGAAGGGCTCTTTAAAAGCTTCAGAGAACCTCACCGTGACAATGACTCTTTAATAAGCAACGCTGTTTGCCTTTTCATCATCAATGAGAATCCAGCCTGTGCCCAGATGGCACAGGCGTGCTTTGCTTTCCTGGCCTGTGTTTCCTTCCCCAGCTACATCTGCATGTTTACTTAGCTGTGCCGGCCATGGAATCGCTCTTATCTCACTTTCCGTTATGGCCAAGACAATGTCGCAGAGGCCGCTTGGTGTTGCTGTTCTTCAAACAAATAACTAACTCCACTAAAGACACATTTGTCTCTCAGCTGCAGCGAAGATGCTGAATTATTGCAGGGAGTAAATGGTTGTGTAAATTCAAAAAGAACGATCCATTCTCTTTTGAAAGGGGGTAGAAAAGATTGACTCATCGTGCAAAGAGAGCATTGTACTCAGTACAGATGCGGAGAGGCCACCAGCACCACCGCCCCGCGCACACAGGCTCAGCCGGCACATGAACCAGTGCGGTGCAATCCGCGGCACGGGGGAGTTTGTCCTCCCTCCAGTCACAGAGAAGAGCAGAGCTTCTCCTTCTCAGCTCTCGCACCTCAGCGCTGCTGCTCAACAACTTCTCCTCGCTCGCTCTGCTGCCAAGGACCCACACCCACCAGCTCATCTCTCTCCTCTTCTGCAGAGCGGATAGAATAAGCCAGGACTGCTGACAGCACCGGGTACCTGAGAGAAGAACATTTATCCGGAACAGGAGCAAGGAGACAACCCCCTCCCACACCCCCAAAAAAACCCACCAGCCCTCAAATAATGGGAAAGGAATATTTTTGGCAGTATCTCAGAGGACATTTCACTGGGTCCACCCTTCACTTACAAACTTGTTGACCTGAGCAGATGTCTCTGGAGTAAAGAGGATACATCTAAAACTTTTGCTGATATTAACAGATGTCTGAAGAGTGCGGGTAACTGCACCAAGAGAGCACTTACGCATTTCTAATTCAGTGGTTAATAAGGGACTTGGGCAAAAGCAGAAGTATTCACATGCTCTGGGTCAAACCTCCCATTAAATACTTCTGCAAAGCAGGTTTTGAGGATGGAGTCCAAAGTCCATTCATGCCAACAGAAGTGAAGTCAAAAGAAACAAAACCTACTGTACGTAACGGGCATGAAAACTCCAGACTTGGGACTATTCACAGAGCAAAGCCTCCATGACAAAGGGAATGATTTGCCTTGAAGCTTCATAACTCAGTTTAATTTCAGGTCTCCAGAATACCCTGTGCAACATTTAGCCTCCCATGCTCGTATGAGCTAAATTCATACTGCTGGGCATTAAGGAGCCACACGTAGCACAAAAATTACTATTCTGATCAAATACTCCATTGTGATTAATCAGCAGTGAAGCCTGCAATAAGCTTATTAAGAAGGAATTGGCTCACTTTCCTACACATGCACAAGGAAAAATGTTTTCAGTATGAATATTTAATTCTCCCTTATTTTAACAGATGTTTTGCCATATTTTTACATCCCTCTTGCCAGCTCTTCTTACTAGTTACAATTCCATTAAGAATTGCAGCCATTACACATCGGAGAAGGAGGAATATACTGAAAACCGTTCTACTTCCACTTGATTATTGTCCAGAGCTGGTATTTCTGCCTTCTATAGGGCGCTATGTTACCTCTTCTCTAGAAGCACTTACTGAGAAGCTCATTACCCACAACAAACGAAAGACAACCTCCTCTACGATATTAGGCATCTCCAGCACCATGATCCAAGCAAACAGGACAGCCTGCTCGAATTTGCTGCCCAAGGTTTGTCTTTACCGTACGCATTTCAATGACTACACAGAACCAAATCTGTACCATATCCTGGGCTGCATCAGAAGAAGTGTGGCCAGCAGGGCTAGGGAGGGGATTCTGCCCCTCTACTCCACTCTCGTGAGACCCCACCTGGAGTACTGCATCCAGCTCTGGAGCCCCCAACGTAAGAAGGACATGGACCTGTTGGAGCGGGACAGAGGAGGCCATGAAGATGATCTGAGGGCTGGAGCACCTCTCCTGTAAGGACAAGCAGAGAGTTGGGGCTGTTCGACCTGGAGAAGAGAAGGCTCCGGGAAGATCTTATTGCGGCCTTCCAGTCCCTAAAGGGGCTCCAGGAGAGCTGGGGAGGGACTTTTGACAAGGGCATGGAGTGATAGGACGAGGGGGAATGGCTTTAAAGTGGAAGAGGGGAGATTTAGATTAAATATCAGGAAGAAATTTTTCACTTTAAGGGTGGTGATCCCCTGGGGCAGGTTGCCCCGAGAAGCTGTGGCTGCCCCATCCCTGGAGGTGTTCAAGGCCAGGTTGGACGGGGCTTGGGGCAACCTGGGCTGGGGGGAGGTGGCCCTGCCCAGGGCAGGGGGGCTGGAACCAGATGATCTTCAAGGTCCCTTCCAACCTAAACCATTCTACAATTCTATGATCTCACTAATCCTACAAGCCAGCAGTCGTACTTAAAGCCACATCTATTGGCTGTAGCTCCACGGCAGCAGGATCCTCCATTTGAACATATTTAGGCTGTCTGGGGACGCACCCTATGGCTATTTGTCATCTGTTAAGCATCATTTCCTCATTTCTCAGGAATCTGTGATGGAAAGGTTCATCTGCCCTTCTGAGCATACAGAGAAAAGGTGGGAAAGCTCAAGGAGGTCTCCAGTCAACATTCAAGTGATGCCACCTGCACCCTCAGGTGCCAGCACAAGGAGCAAGTTTGTGGCTCAGGCAAAAAAAGCAGCTGAGCTCTCAGCCCAGACCCTCAGCTGCTGCAGGTTTAGAGCGCAGAGAGCCGACAAAACTGGCTCTGTATGACAAACAGGCAAAATACCAAATCAAAGCCTCACTTATGCCTCTACTGAAAGCCTCCCTAAACAACCCCGCTCTTGTAACCACGAGGTAAAGGCTCGCGCTTTTCCTCCTGAAAGGGCTCCGCGTGCTTCCAGTCTATAAAAAGACAGACATAAAATGTTTTCAAAGCAATGAGATTCACCAGCAAGGTTTTTCTCAGAAATAAAAATATGCCAAACAGAAAGCAAATATTTAGCAAGCATTCAAAGAAATTCAGCTGCTTCTGCACAAAGCGAAGGCAGCTTGGATACCTGCAACTGGAGATGCCGATATATGAAGAGACTAAAGTCAATCCCAGCTCTGCTGACCCGAGGGGCACACCTAGAAGAACACCTTTCCCATGCAAGTCATCACATCCCTCCCATCCAAGATCTCTCTACTTGCTGTGGGGAAGTTTCTGCACAGGTAATGCAGACACAGAAAACCAAAGATGACTCTGTTCTGCCTGACAGACACACAGATTGAAAAATCAGAGTCCGCATCCAGCGTTTTTATCTTTTCTGTTTGGATTTACATGCACAGACAACCCCTCTCTGTTTTCAAAGCTAAGGATAAGTCTATAGCTGTTGTCCTTGAAAACAGCCATGGGCTCAAATTTTATGTAAAAAAAATAAAACACACCCAAGCCCTAAATCAGAGATGGTCTCCTGCAGGTTTCTGCAAAGACAACAAAGCCACACCTCCTGCGTGCCCTTGCCCCCCGCTTTGCCCCCAAGGAGGGGGATCCACTGAACTCAACAGGACCAGACAGACACAGGCAGAGAGATTAGCGAAAGAAGGTTTAGCACCTGCCTGCAAAGATATGCAACCGGTCAGGGACAGATTTGTGGGACCAACAACCTGGCACCACAAAACCTCCAGACAACTGCTGCTCCGCTAATTTGCGCCCAAGGGCAGGGTTGAAAGGCAATTTCTCTGCAGTGGTTTCTGTACTATAAAGAATTCCAGATCTCCCGCAACTAAGGCTGCGACTGCTGCTTCTTCTGGTTGTGCTGTATCAAAATGCGGTAGGCAATAAGCAAAACAACCGTCTTGGTGTGCAACTGTATGTGTTGAGCATGCTGGCAGAGAATTAAATAGCAGCCTGGGTCGACAGACTTCAAGTCAGACTTCAACCCTTCCTATAGAATTTGCAGGGGGAAAAAGATGCAGTCATCTGCCTTCTGTAGGTTCTTTTCGAATTATAGCTGGGCAGGTCAGCTCCTGGCAAGCGCTCACCCAGGGGAGAAAGCCTCCAAGTTCTGCTTCTTTTTTCGAACTGCAGCATTCATGAGTAAAACCCCTTTTTGAACGAAAACACATTTCTTGTGCTCTTTGAGCATCAACCAGAAGGAAGAAAGTCCCACACAGTTATGGAAAAAAATAGATTTTTTTTTTTTTTCCCCTAAATTGCTTAACTTTCCATGGAGAGATGCCATCTTTACAAGCACAACGTTTTGAAGCTTGGGTTCTCTACTGTCAAACCACCAGTGATCTACAGCTTGAGCTGAGGACAAGGGTGAGAGCTGTAAGAAGCACTTGCCCTCTGGAGCTAGCTGACAAGAAGGGACCCGTCACACACATTTGCCAGAGGGCTTAGAGAAACTCCAAGAGAAAAATATTCCCATATTCCAAATCCCACTGATTTGCAAATAAACTCCTAAGCACTTACATAATCTTGTGCTAAAAAGTGTTGGCTGTTGCAGTCAGAAATGTGCACACAGGAAAGGCTTTTAAGTAGTACCACAAGTAAACAGAAATAGCTACCAACTGCACCAGATAATTTTGCCAAATCAGAAAAGGTTACATGTTAACTTGTGCTTCACATGGAGCACGCATTTGCAATAGACATTGGAAGCCAAAGAAACACCGACTCTTAGGGGAAAGAAATATGAACAACACTAAAAACTACAATTTCGAAGTTGGAGACCAATTTGAAAATGGCTTAGGTCAGACCAGGTAATTACCCAGTGATTATTTTGGCTTTGAACACTGAGCCTTTAAAGACACCAACACTGTTGGCAATAGAAACAATCTGACAACCCCAGGGGCTGCCACCAAAACTAAGGGCTGTTGTGCTCAGCACTGCTCCCACCACCACGCAGACATTCCCCAGCAGAAAGCGCTACGCATCATTGCTACCGCTGAGTTCAGCAAAGCTTGTCAGTGCCCAGCACCATTGCAGGTGTCCCTAGAAATAGAACTGGAAGAGTACAAAACAAACAACAGGAATTTGCCCCCCTCCAGTTACCTGGCGTGTCGGATAACGGGAGAGGAATGAAAGGATCAGGCACAGTCAGAAGAGGAGGGCTAGTGTCCAGACTCAGAATGTCTTTCGTTTTTTCAGCTGGTAACCAGGGAGAGAAAAGGCAGAGTGAAACAGAGAAGAGAGAAAAGCAGAAAGCATCGAGCGAAATCTCAGCACAGGCACAGCTCAATCTTACAGAGCCCAAGCAAGGGCCTGACAAGAACACACACATCAACACTCAGAACAAGTTTATGTTGGTAGTGAAGAGAAAAACCCCACCACTATTACCATGTAGCTCTCCAAGACAATTTAACCCACAGATCTCAAAACATTCCTTGAAAGGGAAGTACTATTATCTCGCTTTACAGCGGCACAAAAGGTGAAATGTCTGAACAGAGGGCGCACAGCAGGCCAGCCCCCACGGTGGGCCTCTTCGTCTGAAATAAAAGATACAGCGTCTTGCATCAGACAGGCTGAGGCAGGCTCATAGCTACGGGGAAAGAAAAAGAGAAGGGCTAGAAGCGCCCAGCCCAGTGCCAGCACCGAATTTCCTAGACACCTTCCTATGCCGAATCACAGGACAGGAGAGTCAAGTGGCACGTTTTAGAGGCAACTGCTAAAAGAATCAAACACCCTACAGTGTCCAGAAAGCCCAGAACACACAGATGCTTCTCAGGCTTTGCAGAAGGTACATTGCAGCTGAATCTGGTAGGTACATTGCTGCTGCTACTCAACGTTACTCCACAAAGGCTGATGGAACATCATAAACTGTTCACAGGGCACTGAACAGCCGGACAAACTCAGAACGCGACACCCTAGAGCGCTCTTGCGTCATGGACTTCAACTCCTTTATTCCCAGGTAAGAGCCAACAATACCTAGCTCAGTTATAAGCTCCTCTAAATCTCTTTTCATAAATAGAAATAAGCGTAAATGGATTTGTCACTTCTTGCCCCACAAAGCATTCTTCAATCTCTTCCCAGGACTCCTCTCACCGAGGGTTGGTGCGCTTTGGTGAGGAAGCATCCAACAGTTGCATTTGTCACCAGTAACAACGGCTGTGTAAGACGGGGGAGAGGATTACTCGCGTTTAGGGCCCTGGCAGTAGTTTTCCAACAGTGTGCTTGGCAGGTCTCTGCTGCACTCAGTGAGAACCGATGCTGAGGAACTAGAAACAAGCAGCAGCACTCACCAAGTTTTTTCAGCACATGGCAAAACCTTGGTACCCCAGCACCAAAGGAGACACCAGACAAGGTCACATGTGCAGAGGCCTCTGCAGGAAAGCTCCTCAGACCAGCCAGGTCTCCTGACCTCTGGACCCAGTGCAAAACTTCTTGCCTTCACTATTTAACATGTCAATTATGCGACTGACTGTGCTCTCCTCTGAGGATTTTCCCTGCTCTCTCCTGTCTGATGTTCTCATTCTACAGCAGAGACGTTACCCTCCTCTCCTTCATACAGCCTAACAACTGCAGGCAAGGAATATCCTCCAGCATGTCTGACCTACATCTCCCAGTCCAATTCCCTTATTGCACGCTACATGTTACTTCTAATTATGAGCTGCATGGAACTTCAACACGTTAAGAAGCTTTCTTGTGAACTTAAGGGGCTCACTTAGTTTCTTCCCTCACTAAAAGCCTCACCTCTGCCTACAGACGGTGCCTCCTGTCTCGACTACCCAACTGTGACAGGTACATGTACCGTTCCTGCCTTCCCTTCTTTACTGAAGGAACAACCCTTCCCTACAGCTCTCAGAATCAAGGCTCAGCTCAATTTATATCAGCTTTATCTTCCTTTTAAAGAGGCTATGACAAAGAGTTGCCATTTTTCTGCAGTGCTGTCCAGGGCATCGCCCTCTAGGATGTATTCACAAACTCACCCGATCCAGCAGTGAAGGAAGAGCCACCAAACGCATCTGCTTGGGCTGCAGACGAAGCCGGCTGGAAACCCGGAATCAAGTTCTCCGTGGAACTGCCCATCTTTTCTGGAGCTTTCCCTGAAATGCCAGACGTAGATTTAGGGGAAAAACTTCCATTCCGAAGGTCGCTTACCTAGATTTTTAGGACTCTATTTCAGTGTGTACCTAAGCCCCTTCCTGCAAATCATAACTTGCAGATGAAGCTGAGTTTAAACTGTAGCTTCTACAACCAACTGACCAAGGCCACTTTAAAAGCAATTAGTACCTTTGACGATCGTGCTCATTTAATTGCAATGCTCAGCAAAGAGGACAGGGACCGAGAAGGAAAACCGGAAGGATTTATCTCTTACAAGCACAGAGGACCATGATAATATGGGAGCACCCCAGCAGCATCTGACCGAAAGCATCATCATTCCATGCCATCTTCCGTTTTGAGAGTAGGCTGACATCAAACCATCTCCATGAACCTACCGTCACCTAGCTTTGCAAAGTCCTTGTTCAGCAGCTCCTCAGCTGTGAGCTTGGAGAAGTTATCATCATCAAAGGGATTCCACGTGGAGACATCGGGCGGGTTATAGACATTCTGCTGTGAGGTCCTTGGGGAACCCGAAGGTGTGGTGGAAGCCGATCTGGATGTGATCATCCCAACCAAACAACAGTCGTTAATAACCCATCTGAAATCCTCTGGCCAGCACTAAGAGCTGGTCCAAGCTACTGCTGTACAATTAATTCCTACTTAAAACAGCACAAGTTATTGTACTTGCATGCCCAGAAAGCTGAGACCAGTCAGTGAGTAGGTACTACTCACAACCTGGTTGAGCATCCTCGTGTCAGGGATTACACCGAGCATCATAAGCATCGCATTTGAAACAATTTTCTTCACTGCCCACGTGGAGGCTTCCTGCCTGTAGACACTGTAAAAGTGACCTAGCAAGGACTCCTGGGGACGTGCTGAAGCTGAGCAGCAAGCGTGAAGCGCACACCAGGGCTACTGGTGGAACAGCTGAAATGACACCAGCTTTTCTAATCCGGAGGAAGGCCCTGCTTGCCTAGCTTCTGGGGAGCACGGAAGCGCTCAGGAGGAGCGGGGGAGTTTTTTGAGCAACTTTCTGCCAAGCCCTAAACTGTGGTCTTGGGAAGGCAAAGACTCATTTTGACCTCACAGTTTGCTGCCTACCTTCCTCTCAGAGCTTCGCCTAGGAAACCGCCGACGAGCCTCCTCTACACCCTCCTCCCTCTGTACCCCGTGACACCAAGCGAGCAGCCACCTACTTGGACTTGTTGAGACTGGCTTCAGCAGCCGCCGCCTGCAGGAGCTGGGTAGACTTGCTGGCCGGAACCCCAAAAACCGCACTGTGGGTCACGTCGCTCAGAATCCTCCTGTGTCCTGCACGCTGTGTCTTGGGGGAGGACGGAGGGGTGAGAGAACCCAGCTTCTGCCCTTGCACTGCCGTGGGGGGAGTCGTCTGAGGTTTTTGCTGTTGTCTCATTTGTGCCTGCATCTAGGAGAGAAAGTAAAATGGTACGTCGTTGCTCGTGAACAATCATGACGAAAAAAACAGCTATATGCTGGAGGACCTGACCTTCAAGTCACGGACTGGGGATAGTCTGGAGGGGAAAAATCAAGCAAACAAAAGACTCGGGAGTGGGGGAATTTGCTGTATTTCAGGATTAGTACAAACGCAGGAGCAGACACTTTCTCACCTTTCTATGGCGCAGCCCCTATTAGCGCTTGTCATTAAAGGCTAGCTGGTCTCAGAAACTTGCTCATGGGTAAAGAGGCTGAGATCCAGGGCAGAGGTAAAAAAAAAACAAACAAACAAACCAGATCATAGTGTGCAGGAGTCTTGTCATACAGACACATGGAGTGGGGGTAAAGTGAAGAGCAGCGCTTCCTCCAGCAGATAATGTGTGATTGGGGTCAAATCCCTAAAGGAGTACAGGTCTTCTGCAGAAATCTTGTGCAATAAGCTTTCTTAGCTTTCTTTTGGGGAGTATGGGGGGTGGGGGGTGGATGTGCAAGGACCACAGGAGCAACATTTGTCCTTAAAATCTGGAGGAGAAAAACAAACATGTTTGGTTTAGGTGTAAGCCAAGATAGCCCCGCTAAAAACCCTTTGGAAACTACCTCAGTCTTGTGTTAAACCCACAAACCCATAAATAATTGAAATACTGTTTTGTAGTGATAACCAACAGCATGACTTCCAATTATGTGATTGTTTTTGGTGGTTTTTTTTTTCCTTTTCCAAAATCTGTCTGTCAGTGAGATATCATGGTTGGATTTAAAGCAGGAAAACCAGGATGGAAAGAGCAGAAAGCTGTGCCTGTCACCTCCCCTGCCTGGGCATTAGCTCCCTGTTCCCCACCCTGCACCATCCCAGGCCATTTTCAACCAAGGAAGACAGAGGAAACACTTGGGAAGACCCAAGAGAGCAATGAGAAGAGTTACATCCCCAGTGTGGTGCTTACTACAGTGGGACAAGGCAAACAAGTGGTTAGCTGCCTTGCTTTTCATCTGGCATTTTCAGGCAGGCTAATTCACTGCGGCTGAGAATCAAGCTGACCTGACTGCTTCTGATGCACCCACCTTATGTCTCGCTATATAGGTCACTGCAGAACGGTACATTTGGTGCTGAGAAATAAAAGGGCAGTGCCGAAATCTCCACAGAAATGAATGCGGAGCCTATTAAGCTGAAGTCTTGCAACGCAAAAATGTTTTGACGGGTCCTGGCTTGGTATCTTCTGCTCAGAGACTCTGCTCTGCAGAGACCATGTCTCACTATCTTTTTTAAATGAGCCAACGACTGCTTTTCCTCTCCTGACTGCTGCAGGGGCAGAAAAGTGTCCAGACGCATCCATTCTGATCAGCCTTCTGGGGGGATAAGGCTAATTTTCAGTCCAGCTGATTTAATAAAATTAAGACTGGTTTTGTGCTAGTGAATCACAGCAAAGCTCTTTAGAGATGCACTTCAATACTACATTTCAGGCATTTCTCCTCTAAAAGGAACAGGGTAATAATGGGCATCATCCAAGACCTGTCTGCGTGGACTGATAATCTCCCACCAATTTCAATGAACTGACTTGCCCCAGGTCATTCAGCAATCGATAACAAGACCAGGAACACAACAGCTCCAAGCTTGTCACCTACCCTAACAACCAGCTTAGTGCTGAAAATTAATATTAAAGCGAAGGGGGTGAATATGACGGAGCCTTGAGACACATCAGAGTAAAGCAAACAATGCTTCCCCAGCACTGTTCAGGTCACTGGCTTATGGAGTTTATTAGTCAAATTAATTCCTGATGCCACTTCAAAGGAAGCATGTTCAAGAGATTAATTATGTCCTGAATGACTAGCACCTCACGAACAAGCAAGCACAAACTGACCCTTAGTTGGACTCAAATATTGCGTACCTGAAGTGGTTTGTTATCAGATACTGTTTGCTTTGCACACGTGCAACCTGGTACAGCAAAATAACGGGCAGCCTCCCCTTCCCTGGTGCCTGCACATGCTTTCTTTCCAGCACGCAACTAGAGTTAGGGACATCCCTTTGCATTCCCAAAAAACAAGCGAGAGCGGATGGGATTGTGCAGGAACGAAAGCAAAAGGCACAGTTTCTTCGCATAGGTACTGCAGCGACACTCTGGCAACGGGGATTCTGCCCTCTGGCACGGCTGCCCTGCCTTCAACGCCGCAGACAGCTGGCTATTTCCCTGTTGCAGACAGCCATATTTTCCAGTAAGTAAAGAGCATTTATTTTGGATGCACATTCAGATGATTAGTGAAGTGGATGATTTATTTACTTATTTATTTTTAGATACGGTGCTTTGAAGAGTTTCCTTCCCATAGTATTCATTAAAGAAAAAAAGTTATCCCAACACCAGAAACAACTAGGAAGGCTGCTCGCACCTTCCTCTGCATCAGAGCCCCGAATACGAGATGGAAGTTTTCCAAACAAGCAGCAACATGAAGCAGTTCTGTTGCCTGGTGCCCATCATGATGCATTAAATGCAAATAAGTTTTAGAAGAGTTGACCACACATCTTCTAAGGCAGCATGACAAGAGAAGGATAGAGAGACGCTGCATTAAGCAGCTACTTGTATCTTTTTATCTGCTTTCAACTCATCACCTACTCATCTTCTTTCTATGGAACCAAAGCACAACTCCTGCGTACAGCAACCCGTTGGAAAGAGCAGTCCAAACAACTGCACGTGTCTTCGGGCCAGCAAGGTTAGCGCTGACATCTGCGACTCAGTAATGAAGCACTCGAGGCCAGCAGGCCCTGGAGCACCTGGGCTCTGTGGGTCCGAAAAGCCAACCCCCCCCCGGGGTGCTGCTGGCGTAAAGGACCTGGAGAGCACTTGCCACAACTCCAAATCCTGCCGCCCCACTCCTTCCCCACAAGGCTCTTACCACTCTTACCTCCTGCGGCTGCGCTGGCTGGGCTGCACTTTGCTGGGCCTGCGGTGGCTGCGACGGCGCCGGGGTTTGCTGCTTTTGCTGAACTGCTGCTGCTGCTGCCGCCGTCTTCTGCTGCATCGCTGCCTGCTGGGCCATCATCTGCTGCTGCTGTTGCTGCTGCTGGTAATAGTTCTGCATCAGCTGCTGCTGTGCTGGAGCTCCTTGCTGCATCACTGGGAACTGGGAAACAACCAGTTGTTGAGCTGCTTGCTGTGCAGTTGGGAACTGGGGTACCACCACCAGAACTCAGGGCCAGCCACGGGAACGGTTACAGCAGGCGGCAAAGCAGCACCAGGCTGCGATGGCCTGGAGACCATCTGCAAAGGCGAGGTGGAAAACGGCTTTCTGGTCTAACATTACATTCTTTCTGTGCTACACCTGCTTGCACGGAGCTCCCACAGCACAGACTGTCCCATGGTCCCAAATTCACTCCTTTCTCCGTTTTTATCAATTCTAAACCTTTCCCCAGCATAGGAAGATTTACTGTCCCTTTGCTTCCGCTGTTAAATATGCTTTAGCAGAGATCTGTGCTGGTATAAACACCTCAGTTAAGCATGCAAGTCTGTCATCTAGACACATCCCGTCTAACACATCACGCGTTCACAGCCCTCCCTGTCACCGCAGCCTACCACACACACAGACCTGGGTCTCACCATTGAAGAGGCACACCAGGCTTCTGGTATCACAAAGAGCAGAAGAGAAACTGTACCCTTCTGCTCATCAGTTGAGCATTGACCTCAAGACCCTGAAACACTTGGAGCTGTAAAATCTTAACCGGCACTGCTTATGTTATGTTTGTACTTGACAAAACTGGAGAAGAGAAGGCTGAGGGGAGACCTTATTATTGCTTACAAGTATCTAAAGGGTGGGTTGAAGGAGGATGGAGCCAGACTCTTCCCGGTGGTTCCCAGTGACAGGACGAGGGGCAATGGGCACAAGTTGGAACAGAGGAAGTTCCGTTCCAACACACGGAAAAACTTCTTTACAGTTGGGGTGACAGAGCACTGGCACAGGCTGCCCAGGGAGGGGGGGGAGTCCCCTTCTCTGGAGATTTTCAAAACCCTCCTGGATGCAGTCCTAAGTAACGTGCTCCGGGCAATCCTGCTTTAGCAGGGGAGTGGGACTAGATGATCTCTAGAGGTCCCTTCCAACTCTGAAAATTCTGTGATTCTGTGAAAACTATCTCAATGTCTGCCACAACGACAGTTAAAAACGCCAGCCTTGCGTAGCAAAGTCTTGCTAGAGAACTGGAGACGCATTGGAAAATGCCCAAAACCCGCACCTATCGCCCCAAAAACCAGGGAACTTGGCCTAAATGCAACGATACAGCCTTGCAGGCCTCTAGCACAGGAAGCACGCGACAAACACGGTCAAACACCTACCTGCTGAGCTTGCATCATTTGCTGTTGCTGGAAATACGCAGCCTGTTGCTGTTGCTGCTGCTGCTGTTGCAGGAGCTGCTGCTTCAAGAAAAGCTGCTGCTGATGCTGAGGTGTGGCTTGTGGCTGAGTAGAAGGGACCTGGGGCTGCGCCTGCGATGTCTGCTGTGCAGCTGGCACCTGCTTGGCTTGTGGCTGTGCCGGGGTCTGTTGAGGTGCTGCTTTTTGCTGTGGGCCGCTGGCAGGGAGCGAAGGCTGAGCACTGCCCAAGGCAGCAGGTCCTGCAACTGGTAGGACGAAAAAATAATAATACAGATCCCTTAGACCAACGTGCACCACAGCCCTGCAGTACAACAGCGCCCGGCAGGAAGGCACCGCACAGGGAACACCGTTTCACCTTGTGGCTGAATGGCTGCTTGAGCCGTGGGTCTCTTCCTAGGCGTCAGGGCTGGCTGAATGGGTAAAATTCCAGGGTTGGGTTGTGTCTGTCCTGCTTTAGGTCTCTGGCGGGGCGCTATGGAAGTTTCTGTCGTAGGGATGGGATCTGTCAGCCTATAAAATAAGAGGAGAAATAAAAGGAAGAGCAGTGAGAGTGCAGTCTTTGATAGCCTGACAGTTGGCGCATGCAACACACAGTAAGGGTTTAAAAACTCATCCATACTTCAGCAGTACGTGACTGATAAAGGTGAAACACTTGTGGGCATCCAGACACACACCCCAACTCTTGCCAGAAAACTACAAGCACAGTAAAACTTAACGGATGCATTCACAACAATTAATCCAACACTATCATTTTGACTTCTTTGCCAATTGTGGCATGTTCTCCTGTTGGACAGCTGGAACTTGTCAAAATCACTCAACTCATTCAAATATTTGCTACAACATATTGTTTAAATCCACTTAGAGATCTGGATGAACAGATGAAGGACATAATAAATTAGCTTAAGAGCAGCTGGTACCTTTGGGCAGAATTGTCTAAATTGCCATCTTTAGAAGTTCCTTAACTTTAGTACATCGACCCCAGACTCAGGTCATTGGACCTCTTCTGATCTCTGCTCAATATTTACCGAGCTCCAAAAACACACAGCAACAGAGCCAAGAAGCGAGACACCACCCTGCCCTTCTGTGGGTACATTTGCTTGTTAGATATCAAGTTGTTCTACTTACGTGAGGGTAACTGCACTCAATTATTTAAACAAACAAAGCAGACTCCTGGGACTGACAGACAGCAGGAGAGATGCCCTATTTCAGAGTCTGAAGAAAACTGCTGGTTTTGGAGTGCCCACTGCCGTACTGCTCACTTTACAGTACAGTAAGGTACAAGTTTTGTCCAACAGAATTTACAAGTCTCCATTACAGTATCATAAGCAGAGCGAGCAGCTGCAGGAGAGGAGAAAAACCACAGCAGTACAGTGGTTTCCCCACTAATTGGACTCCTCAGATGGAGACTGCTTGGGCTTTCGTATGTGTGGTCCCCCCCAAAATAAATTACAGGACTCTTGCAGAAATCACAGCAATTTCATACAGTAATTATTGGGTCATGTCATCTTCTGCTGAGGGTGAAACTCAAACAGCACTAGTCCCCAACGCGGTTTCTCAGCAGACTCGCATTCTTTGGGCCAATTCCAGGCCCACTGCAGTCTTTCTCCTGACTTTGCTCTCAGGTACTCTGGGTACTGCCTCCGGATGGATGACACAGTAGATTCAGTAGCGCACGAACTTCAAGTGCTGCTGTCACGCAATGTCTCCAGTACAAAAAGCCCAGCTGTTGAGTCATGCTGAGTATCGCCCCAGTCACACGCCCTCCCCCTGCAGAAAAATTTCCCCTAATATCCGCATCTTCTGCCTTTCAGATCAATGGTTATTTATGTCATTGAAGCAGAAGCCTCAGGACTGCAGTGTTTGTCTCCACGTGTAAATGTAAGCCCACAAGCTAAATATACCAAACATCTTTCCTAATAAACAGCAGAAAGACAACAGACAATAAAAAGGGAGAGGGCAGAGCATAATGCAGATGTGGTTACCTGGCCTTTGGTTGACTCTTCTTTGCAGCAGCTTCACTTGCTTTAACCGGATCTGGGAGTTTAGTGGGGATTGGAGAGTTCTGCAGATCCCAAACACACCAAATTTTGTATTTTAAGGACAGAAAACAAAGTCAGAAATATTTTTCAAAAGCATCGCAATGAAATGGGGAGACTGGGGGATCCCCAAAGCAACTGTTCCTCATGCTGGACACAGGACAAACTGCTCAATGTCAATGTCATAAGGAGACAGTCGTTTGGGAGAGTCTTTATCAGGGAAAAAACACACTTCAGCTTTTTGACCATTTACTACATGTGGAATCTGAACACAAAGCTTCATAGCACAACCTAGGTATTTTTTAGACAACCTGGGGACAATAGCAGCAATACTTATTAATACTGCTATAAAAAATACAGGCACGATAGTACCAAAACCATGTCTTTTTCATAAAGAACATAAATAACCACCTGAACATGGGGAAAAAAAAGTAGGTTTCCTCTTACCGGGAAACAACAAAATAAAATGTCATGTCACAGATGTCCGTCACACCATAAGAAAATACTTGTCAGCTCTATTTTTCAATTGAAATCTATCAAGATACACTAAGTAGGGGCAGATGGCTGTGTAAGGTCTGATGCAGTTCAAATGCAAAGCTGGCTAGTCCCAGCCAGACGGCAGACACAAAACCGCTACATTTAAAACCAACTGCAGCACAAATTACACACGCTATGATGAATGTGCCTGGAAATCAAATCAGTTTCACGAGCATGGCCTAATTTTCCATGTTCACATGCACAAGATCTCCTGGTCGGCCTCACAGTGGTAACCGGGTGAGGAGGTGAATTGGGGACAAACAGAAATAAACAATGTATGAAACCAACCCCTGATTCCTGACCCCACCCCAAAGGAAAAAAAAAAGACCCTCCTAATTACATAACTGGGGAACAACTCCCAGAATACAGCAGAACATCAGAATACAGCAGAATACTCAGCATTGAGCAAATGCCACCCCCAGTCTCCTCCCACAAAGCCCGACATCAGCCCAGCCCTTTGCTACTCACCTGGACGTTCTGGACTGGGCACTCCTTCTTTGCCAATTTGAATGCGAAGTAGGAAACCTGATAAATATCAGGTCTCTTGTCAGGGTCTGGCTCAAGCATATACCCTTTAAAAGACAGGGACATTAATATCAGAGCAATGGAACGGACAGATTGACATGAGCCATTTGTGGCAGGGCTACAGTTGGCATAACCAGGTGCCAACAGGGCGCCCTGCCTCTTCCCAAGCATCCAGCCGGCGGTCAGCGGGGCTGAGCTGCTCATCAGGCTCGGAGAGAAAGGGGCAAGACAGACGGTCAGGGTGGACTAGGAGACATTTTCCAGTACAGCTACGAACAATTTGTAGCTGCTATCGATCAGAGGTTCTAGAACAAGGAGGGGAAACGCAGCCTGTCTGGTCAGGGAACAGCATTGGTTTCCACTTCTGCATTTCCAAGTGAACCCGCAGGAAAAGAGCTCGATCCAACCCCAGTGTGTCAGTGGGGCAGGGAGACAGGGCAGCCACATATACCACCACGTAAGCAAAGAAAACACCAGGCTGCTCTGCAAACACATCCAACTCTGTGTTAGTCAAGATTGTGGCTAGGAAAAAATAAAAAATAAAATCAAATGCTGTGCTGAAAACAAGAGAGCTGCCCCAGCTCTGCCAAGAGTAGTGCATTGTACCCTTAATTACACATTCACTCTAGTCAGTGGGTTATTTATAAATCATTTCAGTTCTGTTTCTCAGTTCACAGAAGATGAATTCTTATCGCCAGTCTAAACCTCTGTGGTTCTTTTCATTTCCTTATCCAAATAGATTTAATACTGAAGAAATACATTTCTGCATAAATAGGCTTATTGTGCAAGTTTCTGTAGGACTCAAACCAAACCGTTGTCTGTTTTCCTGCCCTTCCAGGGAGTCCACTACAGCCTAGCCAAATAGAAATCTCCTCGTCATAATTTCTTTCGAAGAGTGATCCCCTAAGCTACTAAACAATCACCTTATCCACCCCTGCGTGCAAGCAAGTCTCTTAAAAGAAGAAAAACACCAACTCTTTTACTGCAGGACCAGGGAATGTAAGAACACAAAACCTCTGCTATTTTTTCAGTCCTGCGGAAGTAGATTATAGCACTGTCAGAGACACTCACGGATGAGGCAGTGCATGTCTTGCGAGTGCCGAGAATTATCTGGAATGGTGAAATTGCCATCACAGATTGCCACCTGACTCTCCCCAAACGGCAAGGTGAAGTAACACAGCTTGTACAGTAAACAGCCAAGGGCCTGAAAAGAGAGAACAGAGCAAAGGATTTAACAAAGCGAAGCCAAGCAAGGAACAGTACAATTCAAATACCACTGTAGGTAACATGGAAAGGGCTCTGCTTGGTCTGCTCTGGGGTCCCGCGTGACATCAGGCCCGGGATCGACTTGAAAACAAGCACAGCTCTGCGGGAAGATAAATATGCAAAGAGTTCTCCCTCGCCAGGCTGAGATACTGTAGTCTGGGGGATCGTGTGAGCATCACCACCACCACCACCCCCCCCAGCTCCACACACCACTACAGTGTAACCCTTCACGTCACTGAACAGGCAGAGCCTGCTTCTGCCACATACTGGAAGGAAAAAGCAAAGTAATAGCAAAAATAAATGGTAACCATCATCCTTAATACATCTATCCTGACAAGGAAAAATCCAAACAGTTTCCAAGCTTAAGTTCAATTGCTATAAATATGTACCAGGGAGAGCTATACAGAGAAGTCTGCAGGCTGTTAGGTTATATCACCCTTCCATCTATTTCCGTGCTGCCTTTGACAGCAAGAACCACCACCTATTTCAAAAGAAAATACAATTTTTGCACAAAAGGCTAATTATGAAACACTCCCACCATCTCAGCAGGGAGAGGGGGAAGCATTTCCTAATCCCAAACAACTCATCATCAGCTTATATCTTTTGTCATAGGATTTCACAACTAAATGGCACTCCGGTTTAAAATAACCTTGATGAGATTTAAGGAAAGGGAGGTTACAAGTGGGACAAGCACTGTGACGGGCCTTGGGAGTCAAGGCCCTGCTCTGGACGCTCGTTTGGAAATGCTCAGCGGGTCACTGGAACAGAATTCCTTCCACGCCAGGAAGGAGAGCGCCGTTGGAGCCTTTGGGTCTCCGCCTTTCCACATTATCACAGGAAGGAGTGCAAATCTGAGGTTCTCCTCTGGCTGCCTTTGAGGCCCTGACAGTCTTTTCATGCTGTAACAGCTGTGACCTTCCCTCTCCACGTCTCTAACGGCAAAGCGAGGGACCCGGCACTGGTACGGGGCCCGGTTCTACAAACCCCCCACTGAACTCAGTGGTGCAAGAGCCCCCCGGGAGCTGCTGCGTTCCTGACTGCGCGATGAGCTCAGAGGGGACAGAGGACTCTTCCCAGCAGATGTCACGCCAGCAATTTTCCCCTCTTGTATATGCAGATGCAGAGCTATTGAGCATACATTAAAACTCTCCTTATACTGCTTCTGCCTTGTTACTTCCTAGCTCAGGGCTTCAGAAACCAGACAAACATGCTCTGAATTAGCATTTTAAACACATCCGGTTTGCTGAATTGCCACTACGCTACGAACAGCACACCCTTTTCTTTTTTCCATCTCTGTCCCAAGTAGAGGGAAGCATTCCATCCTCAATCAAGTCAGCCAGTAACAGATTACACTGCAGTTGCATTTCACTCTCAACATGAAAAGCATGGCACGATTGCACCGATCATTAGAAACAGCAGTGCAAAAGCTTGGTCTTTGGCCAGGTTTGACAACTCAGACCTGCGTTACGCTGTCCAGGATAAGCATACTATCGCTCCTGAGAGGAGGTCTATTTTCTCCGTTTTCTGCTAAATTCTGACCGCTGACTTCGATTTCACATGTTTCCAAGCCAACCCAGGCACAATACTCTAAATTTTCTGGTTTAACTCTTAAGATACAAAATCAGGTTTGCACTGTTCAACCCTGGAATTTCATACATCTCTAAATTAAAACCACATGGGAGGTAGCATGCAAAGAAGCACGTGTGTTTTATCCACAAGCCACCCTGCCCAGCAGTAACTCATCAGAAATATCAGGCAGAGGAACTCTTTATTCAGAAACTGTCCAGTCTCTTACGGAAACTAGGTTAGCCCCAGCCAGAAAGTTACCCTGTCATTATGGTAATGAAAGCAAGCTGCAGTCTGGTTGTATGATGTTAAGCAGTTTTTATACGTACCCAGATGTCTGCTTTTGTAGTAATAAGTTTGCCACTATAGAGGTTGACCATTTCTGGTGCTCTATAGGATAATGTAGTGTACCTGTAGCAGAAAGATCTATCAGTGAGTTTGAAATGGTTATCAGATGCATTTTCACAGTGTCACATTTCCAAATAATTCAAAATTCACTCTTTTCCTATTCATTTTAGAGAAAGGTATACTAAAGATGATAATCTATTGGAAAATCTTTTAACAGCAGCATCTGCTACACAAAACAGTAAAATACTAACGACTGCAAACTGCCCTGTGAAACCAAAGCAGTAACCAAGATCCTTTCTAAAGCAAGCAATTTACTCACAAAACAGTACAGTCATTTTAAGAACTAGAACAGAAATACTCGAGGACTCAGAGTATTAACAAGGTCAGTAGCCAAATGTCCTCTGCAATGTCCTCACTGCTGGGGCTTCGGCCAGCTGTATTACAAAGACTGTAACGGGATGCGTAGCTCCTAATTGACTTCCCTACCAGGACTCCTGCTCAGAGTCACTGTAAACAAGGGAAAGATTATTTTGTATCTCAAACTACAGCTAGAATCTGTCTCATTTTAACAAAATCACTATAAAGAGAAAAGCTAGAAATTGTGGCACAGTTTAAGAGACTCACGATAAGATTTCCTATCAGTAGGTCTACAATTTCTGCTGTGGCACATTGCATGCCATTTACCTTGATCACAAGAAAGCACTGCTAAAGGCAAAGTCTCTGCAGGGTTGTTACCAAGCGTACAAACAGGGCATTCCACGGGCACTGCAAAGCCAGACTAGGAGCGCTCTAAAAACTTCAGTCAAACAAGTCTAGGAAATCCAGGCAGGCGTAACTGAATCCTAATAAAAAGGAGGCATTTGCACACATTTCTAACATGCTGCTTTCTAGCCAGAATATTGTATTAGCAGAACTGGAAAGTTTGCAGCAGTGATGGTGTTAAAACTAAAGCAAGACCAATGACCCGGAGTCTGCTCCGTTCCTGATCTAGGTCCTCCTGAACTGCCAGCTAAGTTCCCTTTGTAAAGGCATCAAGGTGCACCTCGTTGCTACCGCCCCAGCCGGCTGTGCGC
Source organism: Charadrius vociferus (assembly GCF_000708025.1). NCBI lineage: Eukaryota > Metazoa > Chordata > Aves > Charadriiformes > Charadriidae > Charadrius > Charadrius vociferus. Next base: position 128,306 of record NW_009650216.1, on the reverse strand, counting down.
GGGGCAAGAGAAGGAACCGTTAAACACCTCAAGGTCCTGACATTTTCTGTGAAGAGCTAAGGAGTTAGACCATCCGTTCCCTTAGTCACTGCAAGGATTTATGACGAGCGGCTCACAGAGGACAGGGGTTTTGTCATCTGCTGTACCGCAGTTCAAAGAAGCCAAGATAGATGAGGGACAGAGACAGACTGACCCCATACATAACTGAGCATGTCACTACCTCTTCAAGGTGGGCAACTTCTCCGCATTAGCACACTCGGTCTTTCAGGTCCAAAGCAATTACATCAAGCTCAATTTATTGTTTCACCTTCCCCCAGGCGGTTATTTACCTGCAGCAGACACTTCTACGCTGCAGCATCCAATCTGCTGCAAGAGGCCTGAGTAAAATTTAGTCCTGGTACAATAAAAAATGACCCTGCAAATACATCCGAGTTGAAAAGGAAAAGCACACTTACTTTTTGATCTCCTCTTCTACCGCATTCACCCCTTCTGTCTGAGGGTTCTGGAATTTGTTAGTAGCACTTCCAAAGTCACACAGGACATAGTGGCCACGATCGTGCAGCAGGATGTTTTCAACCTACGAGCATCACAGACAAATACAGAATCACTCAGGCAAAAAAACCCAACAACATTCGCCTTCTTTAGACAAGCCAGGGATTTTAGCGCCTGAAAACATATCAGACATGTCTGACATAAAAGCGTAATATGACAGCAAAGAAAATACGCATCAAAACTCTGTCACATCTCCTAAAATAGAAGTCAAATCGTGGAAGCACAGTTGCAACACTGCCTTCCATCCTGCCACCTCTCCTTTCGCAAGCACATCACCTTGCCTCTACTAAGACTACTACGTGCTTCAGGACAAGAACTGTGTCCCCGTGTCCTTAGTGCTCAACTTCCCTCAGCTACTACAACAGACAGTCTGGTATCTGAATTTGGGACAGCTAAGACAAGCTGTCCACAGGTTTATCGAGGGCTGTAACCCCTCGCTGCCTAGTGAGGCAGAGAGGCGGCAAATGGATGGCAGCACACACACTTCTGTACTTTACGAAACGATAATAAATCTCTCCGGTTCTCTGCCTGCATTTCACCTGTCACTTAGGGTCTCATTCAAAACAAGCCTCAGCTTACGCTCACAGTTCAGTCGCTCGTTATCGGAATGCGCTGGGTACCCCGTACTCCCTAAACAGTGGCTCTATCAGCAGAAGTTCACCCAGGCTGCTGAGAAGATGACCCCTTTCTTTCAAATACTATTTGGCAGCTTGAATCAGACAACTGAAACAAATGCTGGAACAAACACCTGGGAGAGCTGAAAAGAAATATAAATAAAATCAGCAGAGTCACTGCCTTTCCCCTAAATACTCACACTTAATCACGCATTAACAAAAAGCTCATGTCTACCTACGAAAGCTGTCTGAATGTTACAACACCAACATAAGATGTGGGAAAACCTGGGTTCAGTTTTTTGCTTTAGCAGACCATCCCTGTATTCCAGTTCCTCATCTGTACAGTGGCATTAACAGCATGTTCTCTCAAGGGAATGCACACAATTTTTAACATATTTATCTTCAATCAATGTCAAATGCTCAGATAAAACAACGAGATAAAACATACTGCTCGTATATTTAAAAAAAAAAAATCACCACATAAATATTCCCTGACAAAACCTTTTGGAAGTAGACCTCCCCATCAAGGATGATCTTTACAAGAAGGAAAGAAAAAGGAGTCAGCATTTTAAGCCTCAGAAAATGCAGCCAAATTAGAGCAGCTGAGGGGGGAAATGCTGGCTTGAAACCAAGGGTTAAACACCACCCCTTCCCCCCTTCGCTCTCCATCTGCTTTGAATAAAGCATTGCACACAGATGTTCTCCCTAGCAGATCAACACTGACAGCATTATTCCCTATTCCCTGCAAATACTCATCAAACATTTCCAGAAGAATCCTTCCACTTTATCCGGCTGAAAAGTCTGACGTGACTTCTCACTGAAACGTCCTGCAAGTTTTATTAAACATCAGCACTGGACTATCCAGCAACCAGGCTCGTTCAGTAACCTCCAGAAAAAAAGAAGGAAAAAACAAACCAAACAGCAAAACAAAGTACCTGAATTACAGCTGCCAACTGCCAGGACAGCAGACACTGTCTTTTTAAAAGAGTATGGAGGTGCCTTCTTCCAGTCAAACCCTTGGAAAGCTGCAATCCAAGTTCTCAGCACTGCTGAGCGCTTACAACTCCAGCTTTGACATGCCCAACGCTTAAAGTCAGATTTAGACCCCAAACAAAAACCTTTACAGGAAGCTATGAGTTGCCTTAAGTTTTTTTTTAGTTACAGAATGTAGCTAGCTTTGGTCTCTACTCTCCAAAACAAATGCCTTTCTTTGGTAAAAGCTTAAGTAAACTGGTAAAAACACTGCACAGACACAGACTGGTGAGGGAAAAGGCATAAGGCTTTCCTTAACTAGCAAAATCAACACACGTTATCCTCTCTAAGAGCAATGGCTTCTAAGGCCAGTATTTCTAAGTAGCAATCTGGGAGGGATGCATGACCAAGGTACACTTTCTGACTGCCTTCCAACACCTTCAGGTCTTTTCAGAGATGTTTCAACCTCCCTTCCTCCCTTGGCACCGTTCACTATCTACTTCTGAAAGCTTGTTTAGTATTTCATAGCAAAGAAATGAATGCAACATGACATCTAAGAGGACTAAGTGATTTTGGCACAGGCATATTCTTAACCTGGTCGACGCAAGGGCTTAACATTAGGGAACTGGACAATTTTACGCATCACCCTCTGAACATAGAGCCATCCAAGCAAATTCCAGGCAAAGGCTTGTTGGTGGCATCAGGACAAAACTTGGTGTTACAAAGAACTGCGATGGAAGGCAGAGAGATAAGAGCAGCACAGCGTGACTGTCTTATGACACCACAGAGAAGTGCAACACCAGGAGGACTCTTGCTAAAATGAAAGCAGAAGAAACTAAATCCTTAACAGGAGAGCACAACCTTCTGGTTCTTTCAGAAAGCAGAAAGGTATCTTGATCAACAGCATCCTCTGGGCTGACTGACATAGTATTTTGCTGTATCCTGCTCTGTGTTTACTACAAGAAAAATCAGGCACTCATCTGCAAGTCAGACATCTACTCCCAGAACCAGGCGGGTTCAGACTAGCAGAAGCATCACAGGTAGAAGTGGGAGATCTCTCACTGCAGAAATCAAAGTTGGCTCTAAGCTGGTGCTTTGAACAACATGAGTTATAGGATGTGACACTGAAAAGACAGAGTTAAATGTAAAACAAGTTATGCAAACAACTACCGCTAGATATAGGGTAGTTGTGGAAATTGTTATCATCAGCCCTAGATAGATTTTCGCCTCCCTCCAACGGGGGCTGGCAGTCACAGTTTCTCTGCGTAGATTCCACCTTAGCAGCAGAGACTTCCCAGGCAGAGTAACAGAACCGACAGCCATAAGAAGATTTCACCATTTCTTCTTCGATGTTAAAAGGCCTAACTTAAAGACATCGGAAGTGTTCTCACTCCAGAGAGAGAACAAAACTAAACTTTTTAGGGAATGCCCTGCAGCAGCAATGGCCTACGAACCCTGAGGGTGGGGAAAATACCTGCAAGACCAAGTAAAGATAACCACGCAAGGCAGACCTACTGCCAGCAGGCTTGCTCTGCCCCCGCAGGGGTGCAGACGCGGGCAGAGGGGGCACACCAGGGGCTTCCTAACTTTTAGGAAAAAGCAGTATCAATATATGCCTGTTTTTGTGGCAGGCAATCAAGGCACATGAAACTAAATATCACACCCTGTACAGCACATCGTTCAGCTGTGAGCACGCAGGGACAGACTGACAGAGTACCTGAGTTCATCGTTAGATCAGGAAGGAAAACCTTAATAAACAAATTCAGGGGTGACATACTGTCCTGGTTTGAGAGACACAGGACTAATTTCTCTTCTAATGCTTGGGAAAACTGCGCTTTTAGAAGACTCTAGTGTTTGAATTTGCAAAAATATTTACTTTATAGCCAGCTATGGTATGTGGGTTTCAAGGTCTCTGTGTTTTCAAGCTCACCAGGTGCGGGGACGAGGAGGAGTGAGACCCGGGCACTTGACCCAAGCTGCCAACAGATTATTTCATACCGTGAAGGTCACATTCAATATAAAATAGAAAGTTTGCTGAGAAGTGCTCTCTCTCCCCTGATGGTGGCGGTCCAGAGAACTTCTTGCCCCGGTGCCAGGCCCCTGAGCCCTTCCCTTCCTCCCAAAGCCGCAGCGCTCGCAGGGTCCCACTGCTGAGAGTGGCCAGCTTCCTACTGACAGAATGGGCTGAGAATAAGACTTGTATATTTTATATCGGTATTGGGATCAATACTGGTTCTGCAGTATTATTAACGTTAATTATTTAGTTTTATCCTATTAAATCTGTTTATATTTCAACACTCGTGTTTCCTTGTTTGTTCCCGATTCCCCTTCCTGGGTGGTGAGGGGTCATTGGGTGATAGAATAATTGTCTAAATGACAATAAATTCTTGTGGGTTACTCAAACCGTAACACATACTATCTTTTTGGTGGCCTTCATTCGCAGTGAGATGCCCACTTTCGCCTGCTTAAAGGTGCTGTCGTCCCCAGCTGTTGGTTGCTTCCTACCAGTTGGGAGATTGTGCCAACAGGAGGTAGTTCTGCTTCAGGCAAATCCTGTTGGGTTAACTCAAAATCACAGCCACAGGCCGCTGAAGCTAATCCAGCTGCATTTGTCTGAAAGGGCTTAAAGATTATTCACAACGATTCCTTCTGCTGGCAGAGCTCTCTGGGCAGGAACCTCCAGTGTTAGAGCAACATCAAAGAGCTGGAAGGCAAAAAAAGCCTCCAGTCTCCATGCAGCTGTCTGCAAAGTCAACATCTGCCCACTCTTCAACAGGGTTATGTTCACCCCACCAGAACAGCTACCCGAAGGATGCTTCTCCTCACGCTCAGAACTTGTACAGAACTTTTCTGAACCTTAATCTCTCTTGGAATAGTTCTAGAACTGCAGCCCCCCCTTGGCATTATTAAATTTGAACTCGAACAAAGTCAAAACAGATCTAAATCATTAATTCTGTGTTAGTACTTAAATCCTCAATTGCGACTGGAGCTCCAGAGGGCCATCACCACAGAAATAATACAATATTCAAGCGGGAAACATGTCTCAAAGCAGAGAGAAGCCAAGTCTCTGACCTTGGGCAGAGCTTACCAACCAAGAGCCAGACCGTGCAAACTTTACTGATCTAAGCACGCAGCATGGGCGAGACATCAGACCCTAACAGTCCATTTCAATTGCAACTCAGTGTCGAGAGTAACACTCAAGATCAACACACTAATCCATCACAGATGTCCCAGAATTTATTCACATGCCACACAACAAGTTTGTTCTTAATTGAAAAACCCCAGGGATTCGTCAAAAAGGTAACAGCAGGGGTTAATATCAACTGTAGAGGTTCCTGTTCCTAAGCCTCATCCCCTCACCCCAGTTCTCCTTGTTTATACAAACTCCTGCGTGATTCTCACAGACCTTAACAGCTTTAAATCCAGGCCTCGTATTTGTAAGACTCCACCCATTTCACTCTAGAAACACGATGTCAGACTTGTTTCATATATCCGAACTGGGGTCACAATCATTTGAAACACGTTAAAGCACACCAAACCCTGAGGAATTTTTCCCCAGCGCTACCTGGCTCCCGTTGGCACACGTGCCGTCTTTTGCTCCTATAAAACAACGGCCAGCGGCACACACCACACATCTGCCGAGGGCTCTGAAAACAGAATCTGACCCACAAAGCACATCTGAATTTCAAATGTACACAGGAGCCTCCTTCTTGGCTGAATATATTATTCAGGCATTTTATGAGTTAGTTGAGAGGAAAGGGAAAATCTTTCTGTTTGTTTGACTATAGGCATGGGATTTTTTAAAAGCTCTCCCCACTGGCCTAGCTCTGTTCCCAGCTAAGCACGCAGAATTTTACAGCGCACTTGCATGGTCAACGGGGTCAGAGGCCAGTTTCAAAAGCTTCTAAGGACTCCTGCCCCAAGGCCATCGTCTCTGGAGGGATCCTTTTAATGTGGGTCCAGGAAACAAGTTTACAGCATGCTTTTTGTGAACTACCTTATACCATCAGTAGTATTTCAGGTGGTATGAAGTCACTGTGAATAATTCATCAGACACATTCTGGCACATCTCCTGTGCAAAACAGAATTCTTCACAAACATTTGTGTTTTTTAAGTAGATCTATAGATGGTAAACATATGGTAAGCAGCAATGAGAGGCTCATTTCTTTTTTTATCTTCCAATAGAGAGAGGTAGTTATGCCCACTTTTCCCCATTACTACAACAGAAACACAGCAGCGGTATTCAAAGCCTGTCTGCCGTGGCGTAGGCAGCAAACAGACATGTTCAGGAGGAGGCACACTCCCTGCTGTGTCACTGGAGTCCACAACTCACCTTCAAATCCCTATGGATTATTGGCGTTTTACACTGATGCAACCTGGCTACGGCTTCGCAGGTGTCGCAGAAGATCTGCAGGACCTCGTTCTCCGTGAAGCCCGTCTGCAGGCGCTGGTTCATGAGGTTCACCACTTGACCTCCTGAGGAGAAACAGACATCGAGAATCAGAGCAGGTATGCAAAGCGAGGTCTGGCCTGGTCCAAGCCCCAGTCCTACCAGACGTAACCTTAGTCTGCTCCCCGTCACACTGTGGCTGTACAGTCAGCGCACAAGAAGTTCACGAGTTCAAATTCAAAACTCGCACCAAGCCTTCCCCAGAGGCTTTTTGCAATCTGCTTACTCATCTTGTTTCATTCTCATTTCCTCGCCTAAATCCCAGGGGGTTTCACATATCTGCCGGCAGGCGCTCCATCTCATCTTGGCTTTGAACAGAGCTTCAAGAGCAGCAAGTTAGCTTCTAAGGCCCACACTCACCTGGCCGCGTTGACACTCAAATGTAATTCAGACTGAGAAGCATCTTTTTCTTTCTTCTTCAAAATAAGACTTTTTTGTCAGACTAGAGGAATAAAAGGCTGAATTTGGGGCATTCACAGTCCACAAAATAGTTTGCCACGTGTAAGCAAGAGGAGGGAGAAAGGGAGACACCCAGAATCCCCCCACACTACTAAGTAGTGTGGCTACAGCCAGGCTAGCAAAAAAATTAAAAATCCATCTGTAAAAGGGAAATTCCACACAAACAAAAACAAGTTTCCATGAATGAGTCCTGAATTTGCCTCAACTTTGAGGTTTTGCTGCTGTCAAGGCTTTTCCAAAACAATCCACAGAGAGGTTCTTCCCCCCTCAAAACACCCTATATACACAGAGAAAAAAATCTCCTTTCTGAACCTTTGGCAAAGCAAAACTGTATATTTCACATCAGTGTTGAAAAACTTTATTTTCACGCTACAAAAGAAGAGAGCTCAGGTTAATATATAATACAGCTGTGAACATTTCACACTCAAAGTGAGTGCAGTTCTGCACACAGAGACACACTGATTTGGTTTGGAAACTGTTTGACACAAAAGGAACGTAACAAGGGAAAATCCAGCGTGTAACAGCAATTCCTCCGCTTCACTCCGAACGTGGGAGACAGAGACAGGCATATGCCGAGCATGCTGGCACATCTGGCAAAAACAAGCCATGTGAGAGATACCACCTTGCAGCAATCCTCCTTTCAGATGGAGGGAAACACCTTAGAAAGATGGTCTTTACTTCATCAGCCCGAAATTTGGTGCAGAGGGGAGGCTCGTGCAGCTGGAGGGAGTGCTTTCTGAATTGCTGTGGTTTGCACTTCCCTCCACAGTGGGGCCCGCAACATGGAGTATGGATTTACCAGCACTGCCAGGCCTATTTCTTACAACACTCCTTGCGATATTTAGGTTTAAGCTTACAGAGAGCTTATGTAATGATTCCTTCAGCAAAAGCCACACATAAGGTTCTTCCTTCTACCAGCCAACAAACCCACCGCAAGTCAGACAAGATTCCTGCATCAAAACCAAGCAGCAAAGTGGGCATGGCAGAACAGAGAGCTGTACATGTTTAAAGGCATTTTGTAGTTTCCTACAATGCACCTGACTTCAGTTAAAAGCCGAATAGTCCCAAGAATACCTATTTCCATCAGCAGCCACCATCTGAAACAGCCACAGACTTGGGGAGTCACCTGGCCAAAACATTATTTTTGCTTAACACCGTTCCTGCGAAAGGCATTTGAGCACAGCACATGCATCAATTTCCAAACACCACATCCTAGCCACAAGAGATCAAAGCTTTGGGACAGCTGGAAAAGACTGGAAGAGCCTGTCTGGCTAGAGACAGCCAAGCAAAAAGGTCAGAGGTAAAGGGAATGCTTTTTGGCTTCACACTATCCATTTCAAGCTTCTTCCAGAACAATCCTAAGTCAGGCTGAAGTGGAAAAAGCTTGCAATATGACATAAAGTGAAGAATTTCATTCCACAGCCTGGCAGCTTTAGAAGAGCTATTTCTTGTGTGGACGAGCCTATGGAAAACAGCAATATATATTTAAGAGTTCTCCTTTACAATGGAAAATATCTAGGACCACCGTGGACAAGGGTAAAAATGGTACCTGTCCCATTAATAGGGTCAGCATAGCCTCACATATCATCCACTTCTCCACACCTAGTTTTGGCTTGGCTTTGTTCAGAATGGTTCCTTGGTAGCCAAGGAAGGGCCAGGCCCAGGAACAGGTTTGGGTTTTTTGAAGGAAGATGTTGTGCAAGTTTCCTGTAAGCACCAAAAAAGGCACAAATCTACCAAGGAACAATATGTTGAGCCCACACTCACCTCGACAGAAGTCCATTAGTATCAGCACTTCCCAGACGTCGCCACTGCTTACGGAGTTTATACTGGAATCGATGTATCCAACAATGTTCTTGTGGCCAGACAGATCCCGCTAGAAGATAAATAAATTCAAAGCCTAAACCAGCCATAAAGAGCAAGCAACATTTTGATCCGGTTCCTCCACACCACACAGTTTTCCTAGCTCTTCTCCTGTCTAGGCGCAAGCTTCTGCCACTTTGCATTGATCGTCACACAAAACTCGAACAAACCTGAGGTCTGTCTCTACCCGCTTTCCTTCCGGAAGGATTTGAGACAAACAGCATGGAAACAGCCAGACTGATGAACTAACTTGTTCAGGGAGCAGCCCAGACGTTTTGCACATTCCCTTACAGGCCAAGCCACCTGAAGCTGCTCCTCTTTCACACAGAGGGGAGAACAAAGGCAGATGTTTTGTGGTGAGCACACACAGTACATGTTGTGCTTACTTCTCCGTCCACTCTTCTGCTGGCAAACAATATCCCAAGTCTTTGCATGCTTAAAAAAATCCACTAGGGTAATAAAATAAATGTTAACCTTTTAGAAGTATCTTATTTTAAGTAACCTGATGGATTAAAATTCTCTTATCAATGACTTATCCGTGACACATGCTAAACTTGCAGGGAAAAGTCATTTCTTTGGGACTGCCAGCTTCACACACACTCCCAGGTGTGACAGCCAGCCCACGTTCAGCCTCACCAGTAAGAGAAATCAAGATTTTGCTGTAATATATTAGGGTTGCAAAAAGTGCTGTGAAGTGTAAAATACTTCCTTATTGCACAAAAGCTAGGATAGAAGAAAATATTTCCGTTTAGTGGCATACCGGTTCTTCAGGACAAAGATTTATGCTTATGATAAGACTCAGCACAGGAGCAAGCGTAAGAAGGATACTTCTCACCCTGACTTTCCAGGTCAGCCACACATTTCAAAGAAGTACCAAAGACACGGAGACAATGGAAAGCACGGGCAAGTAAAATCCGAGTAAACAAGCTTTGTGAGCACTGCTAAAACCTTTGATGTACGATCTAATCTCAACTTGTCCCATGTGGCATTAGCTACGGTGATGAGAAAGCATGCCCAAAAGCTTCACTGCACTATCGCACAAACTCCAGAAGTTAACTTTAAGGTATTAACCTCATTAAAAGCTACTTCAAAAAACACAGAATTGCTACAGGTAAGAGCTTCTGCTACGAAGATCATCTACCCCAAACCTATACCTCGTGTTGTAAATTAGCAGAATGAGGATTTTATATTTCCTTCCCCACCTCACAGTTGCTCTAAATATTCATCAATACCTTTGAATACAACTTCAAAAGTGGCACTTCCCGTGTTTACCAGACTCCAAGCAAGACTAAGCAAATCTATTTGGAACATCTCGATTTTTTGTTTAGAGATGCCAAGTTTACAACAGCTATTAAAAACAGCTATCCTATAACTCCTTGTATCCAATAATCTAGAGAAACAAGCCAGTGCTTATTATAAATACTTCCCTGTTTCAAAAGCCCAGGCAATAACTGACCCACAAACACTGGTTTTAATCTGTCAACCTCACTAACGCAGAGATAACTGTCACCCCAGTGCAAAAGATTGGAAGCTGTTGTGACAGAAACTCATCTCTGGATGGAGGTCTTCATTCACGCGCTGAGTTCAGAGATGGTTACATCAGAATCATCGGCCTTTTCTGATGAAGTCCAAAAAGCTGAAGACTTTATCCCTGAACTGAAGATTGTTACACCAGGAAGTCTAACACCGCCAACCACGCTCATCTCTTCAACTCTTCCTTTTCCCATTAAGTTGAGGGGTTGACATAGGAATTTTTTCCCTCCCCTTATTTTCCTGAGATTCCCTCTGCTTTTTCAGCTCACACGTTTTTCTTGTCCACAGAAACGATTTAAATAATTCAATATGAGATTTTCACGTGGTTGAATAACTCCAGGAGTCAGGTCTTTCCAAGAGACAGACAGTTTTGCTAAGAAAACCCACAGTTTGCAACATGATGCTACACAGATGACAGGGAGAAGGTGACCAGGCTCTCACACCATTCCACTCCCAGTCTGGGGCCCCAATACAAAGTGGCGACTTACCATGATTTGGATTTCTCTTTTGCAGACTTGCAAGTCATACTCGTTATTGACGTACATACGCTTCAGGGCACATTTCATCCCATTGTTAGTCCTCACGAGAAACACTATCGCAAATCCACCTGCGGAAGACACAAAATCATCCTCTTCATTTACAAAGAAACCTCTTGGTCCCTGCTCCCAGCCCTGCCCCTGCCTCCATCTGCCTCCAGAGTACAGTCAGAAGAGGGAGGGCACTCAGCTGCTACCAACACAGCCGCACTGGGAGCGCTCCTTACACATGCTTAGCTCCAGAGCTTCCAACTCTGCCTAGACAGTTATTTCTGGGAACTAAAAGGAATCCAAGGAGGCAAATCTTCAGTTAATGGAAGCAAAGTTAATATTTAACATCTCTACAAAAACAAGCAATTACACCGGTTACTTGCCCTGCCAGGCAGCCCTCCCTTGCTCCACAAATTTCCATTATGAAGAAGAAAGCTGAAGTATAAACAGCAATGTTGCCTTGGACAGAAAGACGAGCTACAGATCATCCACTGAATTACCAGACGCCTGAACTTAAAAAGCTTCCCAACTTTTGAAGTGTCTAAGTTACATTACAAAGCTGATTTGTGCAAGGAGCAGAAGAAACCCATCTCGCACACATGGTTTGATGTTAGTGCTTTTAAAAAAACAGAGAACAAAGCTGGGGGGGCGGGGGGAGAAGCCAAAACAAAAACCACCACAATTCACTTTGTGGTCAGTGCTCTTAGTAAAGTCAGGACTCCCAGGACATACTTGACTTGTTTAGGATGAAAGCCTTTCAACTCTTTTAACAATGCATCAAAATATATGGATTTTACATTTGTAGTCCTGGACAGAAGTAGGAAGCTGAGTGAGGATGGAGGTGTATAGGCATCAAAGTTTCACACCTGGCTCCCAGAGATCAGACAGAATGAATCAGAACAAAGAGTCACACGGATCCAAGCAGCCAAGGAGCGCTGCACAACGGTAAAAAGGAAAACACGACGACATTGTCGATGCTACAACCCAACAGCACTTCATTTGCTCTCCGTTACCATCCATTACAGCACATATTTCTTTTATGCTTAAGGATTTCTGAAGAATCAGCTCAATAGTAAGTTATGATCCGGTGCTGTCGTAGCCTTCAGAAGTCCCCCTATGCCAAAAGCTGTAGTTGCACACCGTAAAAAGCTAGTCACATCCCAAAGAATTCTCATTTCAAAAGCCTGAGCCCTTTGGTGAACCCCGTTCTTTCCAAGCTGCCGGAAACCACCAGATCAACAATACATACGTAATTACATTTGACATGTTTGTACATAATTATTACTACCGGTTATGTGGCACCTAAATGAATTCCTCCCCATCACACAAAACGTGACAAGCAAGACAGCCACACTTGGGCAAAGTTTAGTGTTAAAATAGGTTGCATTCGACAACCCCAGTCTTGCAACAACTGGTGCTTACAAGCTGTCACCATGTCAAACACCACAACCAAGAGGCCCACTGCAGCTTTTACCAAAACTGAGATTTAACTTTACTACGAAAAAATTGAAAAAGAGCAAGTGACCAGACAACACTTCTATGTTCAAAGCATAACCCTCCCCATTTGTTATCAAACTGCTTTTATGGCGCCCATTACGGCCCATCTTCCAAAACAACCACAGAAGAGTTGCACACGCAAATAACACGCCTGTCAGCACCAGAGCTGTTGAACAAAAATCTCTCTTAGCGTGCGAACCCCTTAGTTTTACACATCATGGTTTGCCATAGGAACTAGACGAGGTTTTCCAAGGAAGCCCCAGTGACTTTTAGGGGGAAAACTATCAGGCAGCAGCCTGAGAGAAGTTGCAACTGAAAGAAGAAGAAAAGAAAAGAAGAAAATAAAGTGTCAAGACTTCAATTAAGTCTTAAAAACTATAACCAAGCTCCAAAACAGATATTCAAATTTGGAAAAATGGGACATGACCCTGGGATACAGCAAGCCATACAGATGCTGCTCACTCCTGCAGAAAGGGTTTTTAAAACCCCTGTAGTTCTGCAGGGCCTCATTTCTTCATAGTGCTCAAATTCAGACACAAAAATAACCCGGGCTCTCTCCCTTAAGCTGCTTCAAGTTGAGGATCTCAAATTACAAGTCATTTTAAAGAACTCCTAAACCCACAGCGGTAGCCTTATTGTTCTACCCTAGCCACATTTGTCTCATTTCTGGAGAACGAATCTGCACATCCCGCTGTGATATCTTTAGCGCAAAGGATGTCTATGTCGAAAAAAAGCAAAACAGAACTCTACTGATTCCCTCCCCTCCCCCCCGCCACAACCCACAACAGAGCCAGAAAGAAATGAGACCCATAACCGCTACCCCAGTCCCTACTTTCTTAACACATTATGCTTTTTAAAAGTCATTGGGGAGATCAGGTTTGGACATTTTTAATTTCTTTACAATATTTCCATGGACCACAGATAAAATCTAGAGAAAATATTAAACAAAAAAAAACAAACAATTTTTTCTTTTTTTCTTTTTTTTTTTTTTTTAATTTACAGAGTCCCAGTTATCATCAAAACAAGACTTTTATTCCCCCCCCAAAAAAAGAGAAAGCAAGAAGGGATCCATGAGAAGACTCCCCCTCTCCAGGGGCTGAGTCCCCTTCCCACCGCTCCTCCCGCCTGGAGGCCAGCAGGATACTGCAGCTCTGTTTACAGTACTACACTCAGCAGAAACATAAGCTGAGCAGAAAAAAATAGATCAATTAAAAGTTTTTTTTAAAAAAAGATCAGATTGAAGGTCCTTCAATTGCTAAATTGCTCCTCCTTCTAAATCTTTGCTTCAGCTGAAGTGGGACAGTACCTCTTCAGGCCAACTGCTGATGTCTCATTAGCAAAGTTTTGGGCAAGGTCCCTTTCCTCTCGTCCGCATCCTGTGCTGATGAACAAAGTCACTCCTAGAGCACCCTCGTAGAATATGTACACCGTGCTATTTCACTTACAAGCGACGAGGGCCAACTGGCAAAGAAAACTACAGTCTATGCAATGGAGAAGATAGCTAAACCATCCTGAAAGCTCAAAGGAAAGAAAAATTTAGATTCTAACAACAATGACAACAAAATTAAGTAAGTTAATGCTTTCTGATACAGGACTGCAACATCAACACACAGAGACCTGACAGAAATACAGCCCAGACCATCTTCCAAATGGAACAGCGAAAGTCGAACGCATCAGAAGGAGCCGCATCCAGGGAAGAGGATGCCCGCAACATTTGTGGAGTTGTCACAGTACTGATACAAGCTGTAGGAAAATTACATCCTCGTGTCCTTCTCTCTCTTACCTTTAACTCCTGCAAACTTCAGCGACGACACCCCACATGGAAGCTGTGCAAAGTCATTTAACTTATTTTGTCTGCAAATACACCTACCAATTTGGTTACTTTATTATTAAACTCCCACTGACTGCAGATTAAAGCATGACAATTTTGCTACTAGTAAAAGCAGCATGCTTCTCTCCAGAGAAAACAAGTATTGATTTAATCAGGGTACATACAGCAATTTTTACACAGCAATCTACAGTAAGCGACTTTGCCGTCAGAGAAGCAAAATTTGATGATCCGCATGCATTTGAGAGAGTGTGCAAAGCTTTACTTTCTAAACAACTAATATGTCACCTGGTCTGATTGCCTCAGTTAAAACAGACCACAATATTTCTTCTAAACTGGTTTGCTGAGCCCAGGTTTTGGCTGTGCCCAAGACGTAGTCCAGAAAGGCACAATATAATCAAGAATGTCTAGCTTCCCTCAGGTAGTCATTCCACAGTTAAATCAGAAAAGGTGTGAAAAAATGCCACCCTAACCTGCATTTCTCTGCATTTATTATGCCTTCCGCTGCTAATTGGCTTCAGCACTCCCAGTTTTGCGTGTAGAGAAGGGGACTGCGAAACACTCAGTAAAACAGGAGGATGAGGGAAGCAGAACGGGACAAAGAGCACAAAGAATAGCAGCCTCTTGACACACTCCTCTTACACAAACAGCTCTAGAAATACAAGATCCAAGTCCACCAGCAGGACATACGGGCAAATTTTAAGAATACCGAGAACCTACACCCGCAAATTGGCTTCCGAAGGAAGCAGCAGGTGCACAGACAGGGCAGAGAAATCAGGCCACCGACTTTCAGGCATCATACACATATTTACAGAAACGGGGCTTGATCACATCCATGCGCCAGAGCAAATCGGAGTTACAACAGGAACGCGGCTCCTTCCAGGCTGCAGGTCTTCCCAGGCCAAGGTCAGAGCCACAGATGTGTCTGCTTATCCGTTTCTCATGCAAGAACCGCTGTACATCTGAACATCTGGAAACGGCAGGGATGCCTTCAGTGGTCTGCACCTAGACCTAGAGAGGTTTCCTTTTAAGTTTCTTGTGCACAAGAGATGATTTTGGAGCTTTGGTCTGTCCTTCACCTCTCAAGTCCCTCGCGTGTTTATTACTGCCCCTCCTGCTAAAAAAAGCAGCACTCGCCCAAAACTGTTGCATTGCAAAAAAGGTTAACAATAACACCACATCATCACTTTAAAGTTAGGGGTTAATTGCAAAAAAATATTAACAGTAACACCACAGCATCATTTTAAGGTTAGGGCCTACAATACATAAGTAGGTTACTAGCTAATACACTGCAAGCGTTTCAAAGCACTTGAACTTGACAACTGTGGCAA
>NW_009650216.1:91550-112634 GCF_000708025.1 Charadrius vociferus | reverse complement strand
CCTACAGCTACCTCAAAAGCAACAACTTTGTTGGTAAGCAGTGGATAGAAAATCCAGTTCATGTTTTTCAGCAAAGTACGACAGAGAAGAGCGGCGGAAGGACCCAATAGATGGCTGAAATGTCCACTTATCATCATTAGACAGCCCAGAACAGGGATGCTGTTCAGCACAGCCCAGGAAGGGACCAAGCTATCAAGCACCCGGACTGCAGCCAACACTGCCTAACAAAGACTTTCTAATGGATTTAAGAGTTTTCTTTCACCTGCCATGCAGCATTACGCAGTAGAAGAGGGCCCTGTTTGCAGACGATGATGGGTGTCTTCTCCCATGGGTGGCTGCGGTAGGGACGGGTGCTACCCCGCTCTCGCCGCCTGCCTGGGCACTGCTGCGCTGAACGAGCAGGTTTTGCTTAGACAGGTCTCACTGATGGTTTTTCACAGCATCACGCTGAAATTAATACACTTCCTTTAGCTTCTAACTGTCTTGCTAACAGCTGCTGCCCACTGGTTAACCCTTCCTCCCTGCACACTTCATACATACAGCATTACCACCTCCTCAGCCCCAAGGACGACTTTTGACCTCCAGAGCCTCCAACCACAACCAGTTTCTCCCTCCTTATTCCAGCCCAGCCCCCAACTTTGCTAAATCTGGGCAAAGTTGAAAGGAAATAGATCAAAGACAAATAGACAAGCAATTATTTTGAAGCGCTGCCAGATGCACATTACAGGACCATTTACTTCTATTTGCAGTGAATGGCAAGCAAGACAACCTTCCCAACAGCCAGAAATCGCCAGCTCTGAGGCACTATGCCAGCTCCGACACAATAGATGGAGGTGCCAGGATTTGTGTCACTCCAAGCCAGCCAAGGTCAGCTCAAGAGCCTGTGCTGCCCCCAGTGAAGTTGGGTAGCTGTGCCACACGTGGCTGGGCAGGGTGGGTCACACACCAGGCAGAGCTTAGAGGCAAAGTAATCCAGGCACCAGGAACATCCTCACCTCTTTGCTGGCACAGCCTTTTTTCCCCCCGTACACGGATGGAAAGCAAAAGGCAAGAGACCAGTCCGGGCTTCAGATGCAGAGCAAATAAATCCAGAAGCTTCGCAAGCACCAGAAGGGAGAGCAGCAAGAACTAAGCCTGAGAGTCAGCTCAGAGGACAGTTCTCCCTTGCATTCATAAGCAAGTGCCTGTGATTTAAAGTTCCAGAGGAAATTCAACTCTTTTCCTATACAATCCAGAAAAAGCTGAAATACCGCTCTCATTCTAAGACATAAAATGTTATTTATATGCTCATCCTTAAGGCATATGTCCTTGTTGAACAGGTAGCATGCAGTCAGTATTGCAATCCCCACCAGCTTGGAGCCAGCAACAGCCACAGGTCTCTTGGGAAACATCACTGTCTTTGGCACTTAGGCCTGCCTCTACCTCTAAAACAGCGTGGGAACATGGTCATCTTGCCACACACTTCTGGCCTCACTGTTGTTCTTCCAGGATAAGCCAGGAAGAAAATGGGAAGTTCCGATTATCTCCAGTCAATACAGACGCCAGAGCAATTTTCCATGCAGGTCTGTGTCTGCGTACTGGCCAGTTTCCAGTGCTGGTAGTTATATTTTCAGCCCTTCTGTTTTTTTTTTCAGCAGGATGCAGAACTCTCCACAGCCAGGCAAGCACTTCTCAAGTAGGTAAAACCAGCCGCCCAAAGCTGCACGTGATCCCCTCTCTTAGCTCCTCGCAAGGTAAGAAGATAGCACTCTGCTGCATTTAAGTGCTTCACGTGTACCGCAAGCCTGGAATCCTCTTGCAACCAGTAAGTCCCAGCAGTCAGCACTGCCCATCCGCAAACGAGCACAAGATGCTGCTTCCAAGCAGGTTGCCCTAACTAACGCTATGGTGAGGAAGTTTGCAGAGAAACGGGTTGCTCCTTCCATCACCCTTTTGCAGTGAGCTCTTCCAGAGCTGCCTTTCATTGGTGAACATATAAATTAGCCAAGCTCATTAAGTGCTGCTGCAGCAGACAGACTGTACGCTGAACACTGCACCACTTACCCTTGATGGACACCACTGCCCTCTGGCACAACCTGCACCCACCTCATCCTTTTGGGACGGCACCACTGGTGGTGAGGGGTAAACCATCAGAAATAGCTTGTCCTGAGAACCCCCTTCCTACCAACACGGTCACTGTATCCTCACACACAACCACTCACTCAGCTGTTTGAGTTGCGCTTAAGTTCTGCTCCAGATCTTCAAACACACCCTATCAGGTAACTGTTTAAACAGCAGAGAAGAGAACAAGGTATTACTGCAGGCAGGTTTTGTGCCTGCCAGACAACGGGTCCCCACAACGCCTCTGTTTTGTTCATGCTGAGCCAAAATAAAGCAAGTTCAACCGTCGCCAGACAGCGTTTGAAGCACCAACTCAACAGACCACTTCACCCAAGTTAATCATCGTCCAGAAGAGGACTGGCTGGACTCTGCCCTCTACGCACAGAGCACAGCAGGTTGGATTTCCCGGGATCTGCAGGACCAAAGGCCTGATGGTGATCGCCCAGCTGCATGTTTGAGCTCTGCAATAACAGCTACAAAAACATCTCCACCATATGGATGTGTCTTCCCTCCACAAACGCTTTCAAGTTTTGGCTTAGATCACATCTCTCACATTTTTCCAAGGCTGCTGGATAACCCAATAGCAGCGAGGTTTGAGGAGGAGGAATCACTCCTCTTTTCAGTTAAGTCAGTCAAACCATTGGGCTTGAAGAAGCCAACTATCAAATCATCAATTCCCACTTGAAAAAAAACCCAACAAATTACTGCTTCATTTTGGATTTTCTCCATCACCCTTCTACAAACAAATTAACAATATCTGGAATTACCATAGTTCCTGATAAACGTCCTGGATGCCACTAAAAACTTTATTCTTCAGGGATGAAATTCTTTCCTGAGCTGGACAAACAATGCATGTGGTTTTCCACTGAGTTGCTTCCAGCTTTCTGCGGTTTAGCTCTATCTCATCCACCTCCAAGCTCTGCATGCAGGACAGCCCACCGTGCTTTAGTACTGAAGCTGAGGGGACAGCCAAGTGCTTTTCAGATGTCCCCAACAGATGCCCTAGGAATATTTAGCCTCCAGGGACAGCCAGCGAGGCATTTTAAGCTGCGGTTGTGCTAGCAGGCACTTAAAATTAAGTGCTTTGCTGAACCAGGCACAAAGCCACTCCTCATTTGCACAGTCCAAATACTTATCAATTCCTGTCCATCAAGAATTATGTCATATCTTGCCTTATCTCACAAGCCAGAAGAACTTCCTTCGCATTTACTTTCCTAAGTACAAGGGGCAGGCTCACTCAATTTTTTCATTTTTTCCCACCCCTAAGTCAGGACGCTGTGATCCAGTTACAGGAAAATCCTATCGGCGCCCTTGCACAGTGTGTTTGCAGCTCACCCTTCCTGAAGCTTTACTAAAACATAGTTCCCGACACTTTTTTTCCCCTACAGTCTTAGCCACAACCAGCTGACACACAGACACCGCACATTACCCATCACAGGACAATACCAGAACCGGTTTCTCTCTGCTGTTGTACTGAGAAAGCCATCCTGCACCTCTGACACCTCTCGGGAGCTGGTGTAACATGCAGTCATTTAGCAAACGGGAAAAAAAAAGTTTCTCCCTAGTGTGTATACACAATAGTCATTCTTGATCATAAAGCACCAAAACATTGGGGTACCTTTTCCACGGACAGAGACGGCTTCAGCAAACCTCAACTTTGGAGTCCCTTGCCCTTCACCACAAAGAAAAAAGGCCAATGGGCCACTTTGGGCAAAGTTAAGCAATACAATAATCTGTAATTATTTTAGACAATGTCCAAGTCCAACAAACGTTACCATCAAGCGCTGCAAGCGCATCAAGGAAAAACACTTAGATGTGCCAGTGCCTCTCCTGCTGTTCTTCGCACCAGTTTTCAACAAAGGTCAAAGAATAACCCAGTCTTGGTTCTCCCCACCCATAAACCAAGGGTGAAGATAGCCAAGTGACTCATCTGTAGGACAGGGGAAAAACACCAAGGTGCCCTGGGATCCTCTCCCCAGACCCCACCAGGGCTGCTGAGCTGCAGAGACCTTCAGAAAAACTTCCTGTTACTGCTAGAAAGCATTACCGTGCATCCCAACACGAGCCTCACTGACACGGAATCTCGCCCGGCAGCTCCTACAGAAAGCACCACACTCGGTCCTGAGAACACAGCAATAATGGGAAGGAAAGCAACGGGCAACAGTCCCTTACTGGTCATGTCTCACGTGTGACAATCTGGGGTTACCCTCCACACAAACGAATATTTGCTGGTTAATTTTTATATGGGCTTTTTATTTTAATTATAGTTCCACTAGTCAACTCTGATGGACATTAGGATTATAGTGCTATTTTTGTCGGTATTAATCTGTGCTAATATATTCTTTCTGCTGTCTTTTATTCCACTCTTCCATCACCCAGCAGGAGGGTATTACTGCAGCATACCTGCTAAAAAACGTACAGTTTCAAATCCTATTTTTCCCCTTTTGATGCAACTTGTCCATCACTTCTGAGCTGTTTCCAGGGCAGGATATTTCACCCCAAAATAAGTTTTCTGTTCCAATATTACCCCTTTTTATTACCAAAACGTGCCCACAAACTGGGAGTCGTATTGTGAAGCGTTCTGCTTTGACACAATAACAAGGAATTGGAATGGTCAGGATCACTCCACATTGGTTTTTTCTGCTTTAGAAAGCATCTACAACACCCTTAAAGTTAGTCAGAGATGTCAGCATTAACACCTTTAAAGAAAAATACAACAGCTCCCTCAAGATTTGTTTTTAAAGTGGCTCGAGGTTTAATTAAGAGGCCACAGTAATAAGGCAGACTTTGCGTTAGGTCTGTGCACATCCAAGATCACAGTTATATCAAAGAAAGTAGAGATGACACTGGCATAATCTATGATTTGCTGAGTTCAACCTGGAACATTATCTCTGCTCTGACTTCCTTGAGATGGAGATTATCAGAAAAACAAGCAATTTGGAAACAAACCCTCTGTTCTTTAAGCTATGGTCTTAGAGAGGATGCTACTAGGGTAGGAAAACCTGTGATTAACAAAAAAAAAGCAAACAATTAAGAACCTAACCAAAGGACACACAGGTCAGTGTGACAACATACTACTCATACCAGCAGCATGAAGCAAAGGCCCCGCATACACAGCTCACGATCCCGAGCTCTGCTTTGCAGACACAAGCTCTGCAGGCTGTCTCCAGAAAGCAAATTTGTGCTGGAAGGGCACCTTCAGGTGTCCAACCAGGGAAAGTCCAGAAAAGACCCCTCAAACCACAGCATCTCGCAGTAAGAGGTAGCAGCGAGTCATCCTAACAGGACAGGACTGAAGGTTCACCCAGAAACCCCTCTCATTACATTTTTGGGCATGGCACAACACATTACGAACAGAAGAAACATTTTTAGAAGTTTCCCAGTACTGCCAGGTATCACAAAGGGCCCTGACTGTTGCCAAGAATCCAGTCTTAATAGTGAACTGTTACTGATCTGTTACTCCCAGGCTTGCTTCGGTCTGGTGAAAGATTAATTGCTGCTACAGTCAAACAGCATTTCCTACACCCTCTGCTTTTTTAGAAGACCGCGGGAGGTCAGGTTGCTACCATAAAGCCTGCAGGGAAAGGGGCGCTTCAGTTTCCCCCAAGCGAAGACATCAGACTCACTGCAGTTAAACAGATAACTGCAGGATCACTAGCACGGCCTCTGGTATTTTCTTCCTTTTTCATGGTCATCTCCACCATCCAGCAGCATCCAAAAAGGCGAGCGCTGTGGGCCTTCAGACTTCTCTCTCCCTCCAGTTGTTTTATAGCTTCTGACTAACGTAAAGAATCTGCATAAAAAAAAAAGAGGATTTTACTCTTGCCCCAGTGGAGTCAAATGCAGGTAGGTCGAGGATGACAAGATTAAGGGACAGAGGGAGGCTTTCTCCACCCTCATTTCACCCTCTCCAAACTGCAATAGCGTGCTGGTAAGCAACACAGGACTGTCTCACTGAAAAAGCATGGCCCTATGTCACCGCCTGGCACGAGATTTCACCTCACTCAGTCTCTCCCTTGCAGGCAGGACTTGGTCATGCCCATAGTCACTCCTGACACGTCTGTCTAACCTGTTCTTTAACTACTCTACTCGCACATTCTCCACGTGCTCCTGAGCAGTCCATTCCTGGAGTGTTGTTACCCTCACCATCAGGAAGTCCCACCAAACTCTCCACTGTCATGATTTCAACCCCAAATTCTTACCCTACACATCACAGATGTCAACAAGCTACTGCCAAGTCTTTTCTCCACAACCTCCTGTGCAGCTGGAGGTATGCTATCCTGTCCGGAGTGTCTTTTCCAGATTAGCTAGCATGGAAAGACTTCATAGAATGGTTTAGGTTGGAAGGGACCTTAAAGATCATCTACTTCCAACCCCCCTGCCCTGGGCAGGGACACCTCCCACTAGACCAGGTTGCTCCAAGCCCCATTCAACCTGGCCTTGAAGCCTGCTGGTTGTATTAATGTTCTCCTTTATGTTTGTATTTTTTTTGTTTTATTACTACATGTTGGAGTATTGTTCATCATGACACTTGGGGTTTGGGATTTAATTAATGCCTGTGACTCACTCTCCCACCCAATTCCATAATCCCCTGGCTAAATTAGGGTATTTACATGTTATTTTAGATCCATATAAGCAAAGATTATTCACCCTCAATTTGAACACACCGAAAAGGCAGAGCCTATCCTAGAGGCACAGGCTTGCATCATGTCCCAGGAGTACATGGACATAATTGGTGTTTGTTTCCCATGATCCAGGCTACAAAATTAGGGTTTTCTTTACCTAGGCTGCGTCAAGAGCTTGCAAGCTCAAGCACAAAGTAGTGACAGGGTGTGCTCAGCCACCAGCTGAAACAGAACAGGCTCATACACAGACCCGCAGCTACGATTGCTACTTGAATGACTTTCTGAAGGTGGCGATGAGAACAGAGAGGTGAAACGCAGGACACGCTGCACAGACAACAGAACCAGCTGTAGTCTCTGTGGAACCAGGAAAGCCTGAACGTGGATCTCCTGGTCTTAATTCACCCAAGTTCCTCTAAGTCCAAGCAGCGCGCGTGTTTGTGTGTGTGTACATGTGTGTTATAAACCAAAGAGTCCAGTTCTGAACAAGAACAAAACAAAAGCCCTTATCCCCTGCCAACAGACTCTCCAGCTGAGAAAAGCAGATAATAATGCTAAACTAAACAGGTCTACTCTCAGCTGAGATTTTCTACCTCAAAGGAAATAACAAGCTTTACTTAGTTGTTGGGTTGTTGTTGTTTTTTTTTAAGTCACTTGACTTATGCTAATGCATAACAGTGCCAAGTTTGAGGGACTACTTCAGTCTAAAAGGCCTGCCCCAGCACCTCCTAGAGCAGCACCTGGAACGAGCTCTTCAGATGAACTCTGCGAGCCAGGAATACAAACCACTGATCTCTGCAGGGTAGAAAGGAGGGTCTGCACAGTACCGCAGGGCTTCTCCTCCAGCTCTAGGGCTCTAAAACACAAAGATACAAGTCCTTACTGCCCATGCAGGCCTAATAGCTATGATGCAAATGAGACAGCAGAAAAAGTATCACGCTTCCTTCCACTCAGGGGCGCAGTCCCCAGGAAGCTGCCCATGCTCATTTCCAAGAGCAAAGATGCAGCTCTCAATGTCTTAGCTCACTACATCCACCTGTACAGGGAGTTAAACACCATTAAAACAAGACAAAAATCAGTGTAGATTCTGGTTGGTTTACTAAGCTTTAAGTTGTGGGTTAGTCTGTCCCTTTGAGCTGCTTCCATTGCCCCTAAACAGCACTTTAAAAGGCTTCATACTGGAGTGGAGATAGACCCGCTCTGGGAAACTTATCAAATCAGATCTTGGAACATCAACTGCCAATTAAATAGTCTGAACCTTTAAGAGTTATCTTGAGGGCAAAGACAAAAAAAGCAAACCACTAACTCCAGCTGAGTAAGCTTCATTTGTGTAAGTAGCAATGGTCACAATCACTCAAATTTCATCCACATTCTGACCATTTTAAGTGGCTGTAGGAGCAAATCAGAGCTTCAGAACTGCAAGGAAAGTAAAGAGCACCTAGATAAAGCATAAAAGACACCTAGTATTTTGAGACAGGAAACCTGAATCAGGCATAAATATCAGGAGAATCAGCTGAAACCTGCATCGCCCAGATGAGATACTAAGCAGATGGAAAATTAGCTAAGCAGGTATATTTGCAACAAGGTCAGGATTTTAATAGTGACCATAATCAAAAGATTGTAACAGCGATACAACTGTAAAAAGTCAAAAGAGCTCCGAGTTAAACTGAACTTACAGGAAACGCAGCTTCTCATTTAAAAAATATTTCTAGGGTTACTTTAACTAAAGAAAATACACAAGGAACGAGGACATGGGTCGCGTATGAAGTTATCCAAGGATAGCATCCTCCTGGCATAGGACAAACCCTTGAAGAATATTCAAACTCTGCTGGGTAGCAGCCCCATACAATCACCAACCCACCCTCCCTCCCTGCAGAGCACAGAAGGACCGTACACAACTCGCTTTCTCCTACCAAAGGCTGGGTCTTCCCAGGGTTGTCCTACTGCCAGAGGAAAGCAGCACTGGGAAATCAACGTGGATTCTGAGTTCACCTGGTTCATATTCACACCGACACCAGTCCTGAGCAGAGCAGGTCAAACTCACATTCAGTCCTCTGTTTCACACAGCCAGGCTGTGGCAGAGAGAACTACACGAGCAGCCCTACAGCTCAAGAGGCCTCAAGGTTTAGGTGTGAAGCTCTGCACTCTTCCACCAACAATAACCATTCTAAGCAGCAAGAAATTCTCCATGCAGTTCACATTTGAGCTGGAAAGGGTTGGGTCTCCACAAAGTAAATTTGCACGTATGAGCAATAGAGTTTGCATGTTCTATTGGCTTAAAAGAAGCGGAGCTTCCATCGCTGGCCAGCGACAATCTGTCGGGCAGCTTCATGCTGAGCAAGTTTGCTGGGCACGGAAAGCCCAGAATCTGCGTCAGCTTTGTGCCGGATACCAAATGCAACTGCTGCACAACCGACTTAGTGGGAGGGGGGAAAGAAAAAGTTTTAAAAACCAAAACCACCAAACCCAACTACATAGGTATCTCCAGTCATGAGCATCAATTAGACAACACAATCCACCAAGGCAGAGATCTGCACCAGATACGGCAAAAAAGCCCAAGGTGTGCAGGCGAAGCCCTGCTTTTTAGAAACTCCTCTCACTACCAATTAAAAGAAGCAGCGGCTCTCACAGCCCCAGCTGTAGCGCTGCTTAAGCTCTACTCTTAAAATACCACCAGACAAACTTTAACAGAGCATCGAGCAAAGCGCCTCTCCCCAGGTAAAACAAAGGCTCTGCTCAGGCAGAGCTCGTGGGTCAGATTCTCAGCAAGACAGAAGCAGGGCCATAGTTAGCCCTACACAGATTTACCATAGCTGAGAATCCTAATGTGATTATCCAATATTACCAACATAATTATAGGGCCCTCGCTTAGTGTCATTGCTGCAATATCTAGGCCATGACAAGACAGATTTAGATTTACAGGCTCCACCCTCTTCTAGGCGCTTTTTAAATAGGCAGGACGTCATAGTTAATGTTAGTGTGGCAGTCATGGCCACAAGTGCCTAAACTGTGCAAAATAATACAACCAGAAACGTCACTCAACACAGAACAGAAGCACAGACTTTACCTCTCCTCATTGTAGGACAGCACGACTGGTTGGCTAGGGATTGTTGTGGGTTTTTTGGATGAACATTTAGTTTATTAGCTATGATGCCCTCAACTGCCAACAGCCACAAAATATTTATATAGTCACAGGCATTTTCACCGCATTGACAACAAGGAAAAAGCTTAACTGCCTCTTTCTCACTTCTCAGAGTTTTATTTTGATAGGTCTGATTTAAAGCTGTTCATTTTTTTCCATTTTTCAGGACCCTGCCTCATTACAGATCTTTAAGAGCCTCTCCGCTCCCCTAGACGATTCCCCTTCAACTCCCAGCCAGTTCCATGGAGAAAGTCAAAAAAGGAAGCTTTACATCACACAAGGTAGCAGAGAAAGGAGGGGAGAAAAAATATGGAGGGGGGGACGGGGGGGAGGAAAAGGGAAGGAAAGGAAATGAATCTCTGCCATGGAGCAGCATATTAGAAGCCTAAAATAACCAGTGGGCAAGATCCATCCTGCGCATTAACTCCGCATTCCCTTTCCAAAGGCTCCAGGCCAAGGGCAGCAATAGCTTGTCGCACCACCCATCCTCCAAGAACAGTGAGGACACCTTAACTTAGGAGTATTAAAGTCTCACAGTATTTGTGACAGCGATTTCATAACAAATAGCAATTCACTAGATGCTACGGAGCTGCACTGGCCTTCACAGCAGGGAGCACATTTCGATGTTCACGTGGGTAGATCTGCAAGGCATGCACTCCGCTTTACAGTCCTGTGCATCCACTCGATTCCTCCCTGACAGGTGGACTCGGAAACCCAAAGCTGACGGAGCAGTGTTTTATTACTATGCAGCAAGATATACAGCCTCCAAGTAGATTGCTTGGCAAAGCAGACACAGTCCCTCTCTATTGTGACAATTTTAGCCCTTGAACTTCCCCCGTAAGACTAAAAAAAAATAGAAAATTAATGGGTCACGAATAACTCACAGCTTTAAAAAAGAAAAAAAATAAATCATTTGTTTAGTTATCAGTCAGCCCTCTAAAAAGCACATTTCAGCTGCTATTATTCCAAGCAGCTGCTAATAGCATCTGAGACCTCGTTCATCTCCAAGTGAAATTAGCAATGGCATAAACATGCTGCGGAGCATGACTGGTTTTGAGCGAACATGACCAGAACTGCAAAGCCAGCAAGAAGCTGCAGCAACTGCACGCAGCTGAAAAGCTTCACTGGAAAGGCAAGGCAGCAGTGAATCACGACGACAGGAGAAAAAACAAAACTCGTTGAGCTGAGAGCAGGTTGTAGCTGGAGGCGGAGATGAAGGAGGAAGCAAAACTAAGCTGGCCGGGGCTGGGACTGGTTTTAAACTGGACTTGCTTGCGAGGGCCAGCCAGAGAGGGCTTACTGGAGCCCTGAAGTGTTATGGTAACAGCAAACTCCACTTGGGAAGCAATTATGCAAAGATCTGAAGAGAGCTCATGGCAACAGACAAGTTAGACATTTAGGAATTTTGATTACTATAGTAGCACCCAGACGTCCCTAGTGAGCAAAGCAGCACAAAAAACACAGGAGAAACCCTAAAACTTACATCCTAGGAACAGCTCATGCTTACAGCTAACACCATACTATAGGAGTTTCCCAACACTGTATGGAGGTTTGCGTCAAACAAGTTTCTTCTGCTTAAACCCAGGAATCCAGATTTCAACCTTTTCAGGTTACCCATATAACTACAGGTATACTTGAGCCACAGAAGTGCCATCTTGCTGAGTAACAGGAAAACACAACTTAAGGGCTACATAATGTTGCCCTAAAGAGGATATGCTAATCAAACCCTGCAGACAGCAATGAACTTTTCAACTCCTCAGTACATGCCAAGCAAGGAGAGAGAGGTATCCACTACCCCACCAGGCAGCTCTCAGGGAATTCAAACCTCTAGGTATAGTCAGGACCGCACAGTATCCATCATTCAGCACAGGAAAAAATTTTTTTTTGCAGAGCTTTGAGTTTTTCTACATATACACAGGTGAGGAAGGAGAGAGATATGAATAGGTATATTCCTGTCTTTTAATTTATAAGATATCCAGAAACAGGAAAAGGTTGCAGGGGTCCAGAACCTGCAGTCTTGTGACTGTTACTCACAAGCCCCATAATTATTAGGGATTTAATTCATCAGCTCAAATGAACTTACATAACTGCTTAAGAATTCCAACTTACGTATAATATACCAATATATGCATTTCCAGCCTGCTCGGTCACAGAAAAGCTCCGAAGGTACAACATAAGTGCTTCTTATGTTGTTAAGTTCAAAACAAAAGCAAAAGGTAGAAAACCACCATCTGTCCCACTCCAAAAATAGCATCATTTTAATTTTTAAAAAATCCAATACATGTTTAATCCTGTCACATGTTCTGTTGAACGCTGTGTGAGCAAGGTTGAGTCTGTGTTTCCCGTGGTCTCTGAATAACATCAGATCGTTAGAAGATACTGTGTGTTAATTATCATGTCACAATCAGCTGTAAGATTACAGCTGCTTGTGCCTAGTGATGCATTTCTCTGAATATGCCTCCTAAGGCAGCAGCACACGAGCACATTTCGGTACCGAACGCAAATGTTGAGCCTCAGCAGGCAGAGGCAAGGGCAGCCAGGCATCTCCCAGGAGCATGGACAGTCTTTGTTCTGTGTTTGCATTATGTGACACAGGGCTCTAGTCCATGATAAAAGTTCCTCGATACTATGGTGACATGAATATTAATGACACTGTGGTTAAAACACCAGACAAGGAGTTACATTTGCATTTAATACAAGGCCTCGTCACTGCTTTCCTACATAGCCCTTATCAAATCGCTGCATCTTCATGGGCTTCAGTTTCTCATTTGTAAAATAACTTGATAAGCCTTTCCTCCACCATCTGTTTGTCTACTTTGCAGAGAGGGGAAGGGGAACAACCACGCACAGAACCACACGTTGTATGACACCTAGTACACAGGAATCTATGTTCCCTGAACAGCAGAGACAGCACAACAGCTTAAACTACTACTAATAATCCGGTATAGAAACAGAAGTGTAAATGCATATTCACATATCTGTAAGTACATCTTCTAACTCCAAAGCAACCACTAAAGGCCAAAAGAAAGGCTCTGCCTTTTAGCAGAATTTTCCTTGCCAGAAATATGCACTCGACACACCCCAGGACCAAGTCTGACCCAAGTCTGTACTGCCCCTTCCCTTTCTCTCTGCTGTACCATCCCTCCTTCATCCTTTGTCACGCCACAATCCACACATCCGTGCTCTGCGATGCATTTTTATTTCCTTACAAACATAATCAACAAAAAAAAGAACATAAGAACCAGCAAGATCTCACCAGTTGACAACTGGGGCTGGCTTCTTGTGTCATCTTACACTTGTGGACTTGTGAAAGGGCCATAATGAATATGCAGCCACCAAAGAGCTTAAGTCAGAACAGACTCAACTTCGCAAGCAGCACTTGCCGAAATTCCCAGGGAATATTCAGTGCAGATCAGCTAGTGTCCACGTCGCCTGCTCCCCAACACAGTCACGAGCATCCTGCTGACACTACCTGCACTGCAAGGGGAAACTAAGGCACAGAGACATTGAATGAGTTTAGCAGGTACCTCCCAAACGCGTAAGCTGCCCGACGGGACATTTGCAGAACTCTACTCAAAGTAACAAGGATCCTACGAAGAGAGAACCTTTCAATCCCAGCCACTGAGCCATCCTTGCTTATCTCCTGCCTTTACCCCAACTCTCTCCCCAAACAGACATGGGGCTGCCTCTTCCCTCCAGCCAACATCTCCTGCCTACTTGGGCTGAATCCCAGAGGGCTGGCTGTTTCTTGTTATTCATCCACGCTTTACACGCCACGCGTAGCACCTCTCGTTAGGCAGGCATGTAATATCTGGGTAAAAAAGAAAGGCAAGTGTGTCGGCACATGAGTATATGCACATACATACGTGCTTTCGCAGTTCCTTCTCCTAACTTTAAAGGATATTTTCTTTAAGGATTTCACCGTATCTTTCATGTCACCATTCATTTGCATGTTCCCTGGTACTAGACGCTTCTTGCCAAAGGTCATGATGAGCGTTATTAGAGCAGAGCCCAAGGGTCAAGAGCAGCCACCAGTATCTTCTCGTGAAGGCACTGACATCGTAAGGCAGGGATTTCCTATCGATCCAGCTCACTCCTCCAAAGCAGCAGCTAAACGCTGGAGAGAAGGTCTTTATTTCTGAAGCACTTCTCAAGTCACAAGCAATTAATCCTACAGAGGCTCATGACAGGTAACTAAAGTATCACTAACTTAGCAGGTAGGTCGCGCAGAGAAGGCACAAAAAGCAATAGGTCTGCACGTCTGTGCTCCTCGCACATCAGCACTGATCACTCCTGTTCATTTTAAGTATTTTAAAACACTTTGGAGGTCTGAGTTTTACATCACTGTCCCTCCCACAACATCTGAATAGCTTCCACGCACAATCCAGGATAGCAGTTAAAGTCACAAAAACAGGTACACCACATGAAGCCAAGGGGTCATCTTCCTTGCTATGGTGCTTTGAACAGGAACTGATGTTCAGGGGGAGCCCGTGTGAACCAGGCCACATCATGCCTCTCATGAAGCATTCTGCACTTCTTTAGGAGACAAGCTCCAAGCTTACTTTACTGCTGTCATTAGAGTTGTACAGCAAAAGCACATATCAACCTCTCAAGCACCATTTAGCTTACAGAAGTAAAGGAGAGACAAGCTACGATTTCATCTGAATAACAGCTGTGCATTTAGATAGATTCAGAAGACCATGTATTTTACCATCACACCCTTGAGAACAGCATGCCAGATTGCTTTTTTAAGTTCACACAGGCATATTTTGGGGTCACCTCCCTATTACAGCCCTACAAACACCACATAGGAAGGAAAAACAGCATGTTGCCCACAGCGAATGAATGAAGATCAGATCTACCTGTCCCCATCACAGCATCAGCTTCCAGCTCAGCTGCGGGGTGGATGTACATGCACGCAAGGTCTCTGCTTGGGGAACTCGGCTGCTGATGGCTTTTTTTATTTTTAATCTATGAGATCACCCGTCACCGGTACGTAATTTGTTTCTGCAAAATCATGAAGCAAACCAGATGCTATGAGCATCTTGTTCCAAAAAAGTCTTTAATCCAATCCTGTGACACATGGCCCGGGGTCCTGATGTCAGCACGGGTTCTGCCACAGAGCAAGCGTAAATTTATGCCCAAATCACATGCGTGCCAAGAGCACACCCATTTAAAACACACAGAGGCAGCATCTGAGAGAAAACACAGACTGCAATTAAAGCACTCAATCTGGAAGGCCAGAGATCAATTCCTGACTTGGCCACACATACTCTGCATTGCTTCACCTTCCTATCTCAGTATATTATTTCCCAGCAGCCCTGAAAGGAACGGAAGGACATTTTCACAGACTGTGCCAGGGCTCAGATACTCTGGCAACAGGGCAGCGAGAGCTCCTCACGTTAGAAGAGCTGCAGCAGCTCTCCTCTGCTTTCACTCTACTGCATCGTACTATAGGCAGCTAACAATAACCTTCATTTCCTTTAGTGGCAATGCCTGGACTTCCCACAAGAGGCGAAAAGGAAAGTTTCTGTAACGATAAAAAGCCACAAATGAGAGAGAATTACCTTGCAACTGTGTTTAACTTAAGCCTTTCCAAATCTTTTCCTTGTGCTTGTAAATCCCTGTCAGTGTTGTTCCTACACTCAAAAAAAAAAAAAAAGGACAGCAGCCAGTATCTGATTTAAGGAGGTAGGTTTCCAAAACTATATCGCTAGAAGAACATCCTGTGCTTCCCCCCATCCAAGAAAGAAGGCATCCTTTCCTGGGCAACTTATTTATTCAGTTACCTCCGTTATCAGAAGAGAACTCCTCCGTAAACAGAGTTTGCTTTTGGCTTGTTTCTCCTCGGAGACTTCCTGTCTCCTTCCACATGTGAAACACAAGTAAACACTTACTTAGTACAAATGAAGGCAAATTGGTTGTGACTTTCCAGGAGCCCAACAACAAGTCCTGCAGCTGTTCCAACGCACAGCCTCAGTCTGTCCAAATCACTATTTTCACTGGAAAAAGTCACCTCCAAAGACAGTAGCTGCCAGTCTCAACACAAGTGTGCAGCACCTAGTCAGTTCTGACCCCTTATTAGCCATGATTAATGCAGGTGGGTGAGCTTGGAAGGCAGCAAGTGCTAAACCCAAAGTGGATTCCAGCCTGTCTTCAGCACATTTATAACTTACCAGCTGCTCTCTTCTCTGCTGACAGGCTCCTGCACAAAGGGGAGAAGGTCCACCACACAACAAAAACATTACGGCAGTACATGTTCTCCTTAGATCCAGAATATCATTGCTGGTGTTGCAACCAGAGGTTCATAACCTGTTCATATATAACTACTAGAACACTTATGCAAGACCCAAGTTGGATGGTTAAACCCTGTGTTTTCCCCAGCCAGAATCCCAAAATTAAGCTTTCTTATACTAAGTAATTGACAACTTCATAAGGCTGTCCCAGGACTGCTTGAATTAGAAACTATTTTGTTTTCATGTGGAAGGCTCTTTCTGCGAAGACGACTGGAGAAAACTCATCCCCCCATGACCGCGCTGGGCTAACGCTGCCATTAAATATGCTTTTAGCCAATATAGCTGTTACATAAGAAACTAGCCACCCCCGTGTACAATCCCAGACCCATTCTCTGACATGTTGCATAAAGCTTACAAGCGAGGCTAGGTGATGCGAGTCTCTGGGCTATGCAACTTCTTACCCAGTTAAATCCACTAACACCTTCTTTTCCTTCCTGATTACATCTAGGGACATGGCACACACTGCCCCAGCAAAATCTGTGCTGCTAAAAGCACCAAAGCACTTGGGATACCTCGACGTTTACCAAATAACTCACTTGAGATCCTTCACCAGTTTGCCTGGCTTGTACACCCAAAAAACCCAGACTACCGGAACACAGAGGAGCCAATATCTGACCGTGCAGTGCAAAGCACAGTGAGCATGCCCTGCCTCACAAGGCACACAGGAAAAGCAATGGGGGAAAAAATAAAAACATAAATCACGTGTCCCATTCCAAGAGGAGAAATAGTTTAATTCCTAATCCAAATGTCACTGGTCAGCTGATTAGCAGCCGGCACTTGGCAGAAGCTAGAAGGCAATAACTGACAAAATACACTTCAAAGCGATGTCTTGAACCAAACCACACTGGAATTGGGTTGAGGGTCACGTAAATCTGCAAAATTGACCTCGGATGAGGCTTGTTTTAAAGTGAAGTTATTTCAGAAGAATCTCACGTGTCATTCAAAGGATGACAGTGACTTCAGGTTACGGCGCTGCACGCTCCTGCGAAAGGGAGCGCTGGGGGCAAGCCAGGCCAGGGTCAGCAGAAGCCCTCTGCAATTAGCCCAACCACACATTTAGGCGGCTCAGGGGGCCACCTTCCCCCACGGGGCACAGGTTGTGTGTTCACAGCTTTACCAAGCTCTTCATACACACGTTGGCCTGAAGGTCTGCTAAAGAAAACCATGATGAAACCTTCTTACAACGTCTGTTTTTTCAAAACGGAGTAAAAAGCATAGCTTGCAAATTTAAGCTAATTTTGCATTGATTTATAATAACTACCATTAAATGCTTTGAAATACACATTAGCAGCACGCACATAGGCGTGTATCAGAAAAAGAATCCAGTGAAATATCTGACAATTATTAAACCTGAATCCCCTAACTCAGACGTTTTAAGGGGAAAGGACTACAAGTAGCACCTTCAGAAAAATACTACTAATTGAAAGACTGACTTTTCACAGACCTGAAGAAATGCAGTCTCTTATCTTTTGCTAGAAGTAGACCAAGACAAACAAAATCCTAGCTCGAACACGCACCCCATCAACCTTACGTACCCTGGACCAGTTCAGCACTCTCTTACAATATTGCAGGTACAGAGTAACGCAAACATAGCTCCCTGAAATCTGGGCCCTGGGGCAATCTCCACCTCATTTGTTGTAGCTCAGAGGAGTCCGTGTGGCTTGTGGTACTCTGCCACACATGCACATCCCACAAACTCCTCAGCAAATTTCAGATTTCTGGCAACATCCTTCTAAATGTTTCTGCTGCTCTGGTCCTCATCACAGACTCATCACCCTCATTACTGCTCCAGCACGGGGTTTGGGGGGGGTTCCCTCCCCCTCCCCCCCAACAGGTAGAAACAAAAAGCAGCAGCCAATTTGATCACAGTGTTTTGGTTTCTTTTCATAAGCAAAACAGTAAGATAGTTGGCCGACTCACCTACATGCTCAAATGCCTCCTGGGCACTCACCTCAGCTCCCTGAAACACCAGTCACCTTACAGTCAGTAACAAAGTTCTGTAGCATTACGCTGATGCCACCGACTTTAACCTTGGCCTTGCAGATCTCCAAGGCCAGCAGTGCTGACCTCCCACAGCAGTTAATCCTCGTGCAAACTTGGAAGGGAATTTTTCAAGAGATTATTTGTGATATTCTATGGATTAGAGCAAGACAACGACAAAGACTCAACCAAGAATCGCCTATTGCAATGTATGGTTTGTAAAAAAAAAACAAAAAAAACCAAACAAACCACCACACTGATTCACCGGTATTATAACACCATGGACAAACAACCATTCAAGTTCCTTCTATACTATTCCCATCTACCTCCTTCCAAAAGGAAGGAATGTTCCTACCCGCCCAGGAAAGCATGTATCCAGACACAACTATTTTTAAGGGGGTGGGGGGTGTACCTAACCACAGCGGATATTTTGGGGGATGTACGCAAGAGACTGCGAGCACAGGGAGACATCTGCCATCTGGCACACTTCACAGCGCCTGCATTAAGGACTCCCATCCTGGGCCAGGGAGCAGTCATCTTCAGCAGGGTTGCTCAGCAGAATTGAGCGTGACCAGTCACAGCTTTGACAGATAGAGGTAAATCCCAACACTTTAATTTCAAAAGTTCTGGTTCAACCAGTTCCTCGGGCTTGCAACTCAAGTCTCCCCCACACCATCCATCATCATTTCAGAGACTCTTTCATTTAAGCCACTTTTACATCTCATTCATTTGCTAGGC
This sequence comes from Charadrius vociferus, assembly GCF_000708025.1. Lineage (NCBI taxonomy): Eukaryota > Metazoa > Chordata > Aves > Charadriiformes > Charadriidae > Charadrius > Charadrius vociferus. The sequence goes on along the minus strand of NW_009650216.1, from coordinate 93,756 downwards.
TTCACATGCTGCACCAAAACACAGGCAGGCCTCTCCTCTCCCTTCTAAAGCAACAGGGATGAGAGACGTTTCTTTCTCAGACAGGATACTCCACCTCCTCCTACAAAGCACTTCCCAGGGGACTTTTCCTTTTAGCAGAAATAGCCAAGACTTCACAAATTGCCTTTTCAACACTGCTGACCCACCAAAATTCACTGCAGATACAAAAGTTTTCCAGCCGAAGACTCAGACGTCAGTAGGGCAGGGACCGTGCTGCCAGAGAGCTCCCCAGGTCTCCAGCTGAGTCAGTGAAAAAACAGTTTACCAGCACTTGGGGAGCACAGGCAGCTACACCAAAAGGCCAGAAGCATGCAAAGCTGCAGCACTTCTAACCCACATTGACTCCCCAGATGACCTATGTTTCCCATAAAGGAGATGGCATTTTCACCCCTCTGTTCCCATCAAAAGGCGACAACACGCAAACCTACAAACCACCTTGCTCTTGTCCCCTTGGAGACTTCCCTCACCACACAGAAGGATTTGGGACAGGGTTCACCTGGAGTCTAACTGTGAGGAAAACACCTGCAGAGCACATTTCACCAAAAGAACTTCCTTTGCCTTATGGCGCGGGCGAGAAGAGAACACAGCATCTATCTTACAGGCCCGCTGCACCTCGCTTGGCCTGTGCGTGCGGATCCAAGAGCTGTAGCCAACCCCAGGCCATGCTCCATCCCAGAGGCCAGCCAAGAAACCAGGAGTCACAGGGAAAGGCCCTCACAAGCAGCAGTTCCTCCAGGACAGTGAGGTACAGAAGGGAGGCACTTCTCCTGCGCAATCTGTGCTGCCACCTCACACCTTTGGTGGCCGTAGCTTAGGCCTGCCGAGCAGGAAAGAGCCCAGTGACACACCGGCTCGCTTCCCGGTGCCGTCAGCACCGGGGCAGAACCTGCCAACAGATTATTCATCAGCAAAAAAAGCCTGTTTTCCCATGTTACCAGGATGAGGTCAACCTGCATTAATTAAATGAACGACTGTGACAGCTTCTCAGGTTTAGCTCGTATGGTTCCTAAGCTCCTAGGGCCAAAAGGGCCTCAGAAACATCAGCCAAGGCAAACCTATATTGCAAATTTCAAGTCAGGAAAAAAAAAAAAAAATCACTATAGTTACTAACCAAAGGACTGTTTTCCATGCTCCTCTCAGCTCAGCATGCAGCGGAACGTATCATAAACCATGTCTGAAAAGATGGTCACAGACCTATTTGCTTGCACACTGTGGTGACTTTTTACAAACCTGAGCACACACAGCGTACACAGAGTCCCTTTTCCATTTTAGGGTTCCTTCTGTAAAAGCCAACACAGGTCCTCCCACTCAGCTCTCATAAAGCAGCTACCCTCTCCCTCGCAATTACAAGATCAAAACAAAACACTGTTTTGACTGAAATTGCAAAGGATGCTGCGCAGGAGATGGACCAGGAGCAGGTCTAAGGAGGCCAACATCTCTCTGAAGGTCGAGGCTAAGGTTACCAGACAGAGACATTTATAAGGTTCCTTAGAGCCCAAACAAATGAAATGTAAAGTGATAGCTAAAGCAGCAGCGCTGGTTACAATTTTAAAAAATACCACCACCAGCTTGCTGCATTGCAAGTACTGTACACATAAAGAGTTTTATAACCCCTACAGTTCGTTTTTTGGTAATTGTTTTCTTTTGGGGAAAAAAAAAAAGCAATTGGGATTACTGCTACCCCTGCAGAAAGCCCACACAAACAGAAATCCCTCATCACAGCTAGCTCTGCTCTGCCTGTCGGTGGGTTATTCCTCTCTGCTTAAGGTAGGAAAGGAGGCAACTGGCTGAAGAAAGTTAGTGAAGACCACCACTATCTTTACTTACAGCACCTTGTTCTGCACCAAAACATTTGACAATTTTGGTTTGGGGTTTGTTTTTCTTAAACTCCCAGTTTAGAGAAGGTGGGAAACAATTAACTTCTGAGGTGCCCTCGATTTCTAAAGCATTAAAAAACAAAAAAAACCCCAAACCCAAAAGCAAACGAAGCCCACACTGGGCTTACACCTGGGAAGACCAGACATGTCAGCTTGCAGATGTCACTGGATCGCAAGTCTGTCAAGGACAATGAAATACTAGGGGAGTTAGGGGCAGGGGGGGAGGCGGGGTGCGGGGGAAAGGCCAAGGCCTCCCTTTCCAGCTTTGTGAGGGAGAGAGGGAGGGACAC
>NW_009650216.1:67431-90485 GCF_000708025.1 Charadrius vociferus | reverse complement strand
CGTGAAGGAGCTGGGGGGGGGGGCCCCGGTGCGGAGGGTTCCCCTCAGCCCGTTTATGACGTTTATTTTCGAAATAGTGCGCTTAAACTGGACTTTTTGCTGTCATAAGCCCCTCCCGCTGTGACATCTTGGGCTTGAGCTGAAGTACCAGGCTTGTCTTAGCACAGGCCCCGCCAGTGCCTGGCTCGAGAGCCTCGAATAAAACTAAAAATAAACTAGAGAGGTCTCCAGCCCTCAAAATTCATTGAGCGCTTTAAACGTAGCAGTTGGTGCTGTAAAGCCTGCACCTTAGATTTGCTATTAAATTACATCTTTCTCCTCCTCCCACACCAGCCCCTCATAGCTTGCTGTGAGGTGCCCCTAAGCAGCAATATGGCTCATCCAAAGAGCCCAAAGCCCTTGGGTCCAGCTTCAAGGAAGTTTAATTTAGCTCAAATCTCATGAAATTTCCTTTAAATGCACTTTGGGTTCCTTCCAGCTTTTTTTTTTTTTTTTTCTCTCCCCCCTCAGAAATCAGGAGATTTTTCCAGCCTATGGCATCTGCAGCAGCCAGCTCCTTTCCTTTCCACATGCCTTAATGGGGAAGGCCAGAGCTGGGATTTCAAACAGCAGAGGGAAACGTTACAATGGCAAAAAAAAAAAAATGGTTTTCCTAGCCTGCAACCCAGAACACAGAACCACGAGGAGCCTGTGGCTGCCAGCCGCCATGGCAGCACCGCTCCCCTTCCCCCCTCTGACTGGGGCAGGAGAGGAAACCGGAGCACGCTCGCGTTTTCCCCATGACTATTATTTCCTGTATTATGGTAATAACTACATCCATCCCACTGACAAGCTCCTGTCCCGAGCGGATAGGCTAGCCAGTCCCTGTTTTACTGTGGAACAGCAAAAAAATATTTATCCTTTGTACAGCTCTTTTCCTTTTTCCCACATCGCTACCTTGCTCGACTGGGCTGGCTTTTGGGCACGAGCTCCCAGCAATGCCAACAAGACTGGATCAGCATGCTGTAAACAGACCTAATTATTATTTTCCCCCGCAGTGTTTGAAGACTTTTAAGATACATATGGATATCAGAACAGGCAAGTATAATTGCTGGTGATATTTAGCACGTTGGATATACAGATCTAAAAGGGCATCACTGTACACTTGCTTTTCTGCTGAGCCCACTGTGCCTCTTCGTTAGGGTTAATGCTACACCTCTTCCATCATCCTTGTTCTCAGCAGTTCTTGTAGGTGAGGGTCTACAAGCCCACCTTGCAGACCTCAATGTCCTCCTTGACCACCATCATTCACCCATGGTTTGTAGAGTGCTGCAGAGCAGCTCCTACCTGCACCTTATTCCCAAGTGTCACGTACAAGACACCCCAAGTCCACACAGCTACAACTGCCATAGTTTCAGCCAGTCAGCTAACACAAGGGTGAAAGCAGTCCTTTTTCATTTAACAGGCTTTAATCTTCATTAGACCTTGCTCGGCTGTGGTTTGGGGTTATATGATGAGCTGCCAATGGTCAATACAGAAGGTTCACTTGCCCTTCAAATCAAATATGAACTGGGTAAGGTCTCCATTGCTTCTCTCCGTTTATAGCAACCTTCTGGTATCTGAAGGGGGCCTACAAGAAGGCAGGAGAGGGACTTTTTACAGGGGCATGTAGTGATAGGACAAGGGGGAATGGCTTCAAACTGGAAGAGCAGAGATTTAGATTAGATATCGGGGAAAAAAAAATTCACTCAGGGTAGTAAGCCCCTGGGGCAGGTTGCCCCGAGAAGCTGTGGCTGCCCCATCCCTGGTGGTGTTCAAGGCCAGGTTGGACGGGGCTTGGAGCAACCTGGGCTGGTGGGAGGTGTCCCTGCCCAGGGCAGGGGGGCTGGGAACAGATGATCTTCAAGGTCCCTTCCAACCTAAACCATTCTATGATTATTATTTTTTTAATTACTCTAGCCTGTGAAGCATCCCCAGGCATCTATTAAGACTGAGGTAAAACACCCAGTGTGAAAAGACAGTCCTATAATCAGTGGTTTCTGGGTACTCTGCAGAACTGAACAATTTCCAAGGAAATTGGGCAACTCTGTACAGTACAGGGAAATGACTCATTTCTAACTAAAGAAGATAAAGCCTACTGCCGTGCAGAGAGCTTGCAGATGCACTGCTGAACATCCTAACTAGGCACTGAGAAGTACTTCTTTTTTAAACGTACCTGGGAGTGCTGAGGTATAATGCAGACGAGCATCAGACCCACGTACAACTACAGAGCCCTGATGTTCTGGCCACAGGCACATCAACTCTGTTGGTGACCATTTTGGGGAGCAAAAGCTCAGCAGAAGCTGATCCTGGGTGTAGATGCTGATGATATTCTTTATTCCAGAAGGCACGAGGCTCGGCTGCACTGCTGCAATCCCAGTGACCTTCATAGGGATCAGAGAGAACTGAGCCTCAAAGCTTTAAGTGAAAAAAGCTAATCAGCGATTGCCAGCAGAGACATGCTCTAGTGCTTCTCCTGTGTTAGCCTGGAGTAACTCCAGGGCGCTCACAGATTTGTCCCACTGCAGAGAGAAACCTCAGTCTGACTAATAGTGTCAATCCTAAACACCAAATTTTAGCTGTTAAAATCCCATGACGCTTGTTTTAAAGTATTTGAGTCCTGACGATGTGGTCAGCAGAGCTGTTTGCCTGCCTGCATATTGTCTCCCTGATCACCTCTATACTGCTCAGAAAATGCATTCAAATCCCCAGGAAGAAGCACATTAATACAGCTGCATCCCTCTTGATCAAACTTTCCAGACAGCTCAGCATTTTCTAAATAAAAACATACGTTTGGAAAGGTTTCATGCGAGTAAACTAAAAGCGAGGGCACACTGTCCTCTTCTGGGCATTGCAAGAAGCGGCAACAAGGTAGAAAAGAGCCTGCACAGCTTTCTGTGCTCGGTCATACATAATTATCCAGGGGCAACAAGGTAACAGCCTGTATTCCGTGCATAACAATTAAGTCTTCTCATCCAGTTATTTTTATCTTGATAAGGATGTTCCCTTAACCACAGACATTTACTGCAAAAACTTCTGGCAGGCTTCTCACCAGCTAAAGGGTGCTGAGCTACTATTCTATCCATTACTATTTTTGCCTGTGTTTTCTGGAATCCAAGGATTTCTTTTAAAGCATATAAGAGTGGCCCACAAACACTACTAGTATGACCAGAAAAGCCATCCCTTTCCTTTACGACCACCAAGAAAAGATCAGCTCTCAAGCATACTATCATCTAGCTAGCAATTTGGTGAGGTTTAAAGTTCAACAGAAGAGCAAAAAGAAGACTACCAAATTCATATCAATATTTTACCTGTTTAAAAAGTAAAAGTTTCTACCTCTTACGTGTTCTTGTTTGTCCTTGTAAGACATACTCACCAGCTCCAGCAACAGCTACACTGCCTACAGCTAGAAGGCAACATCTTCCATCAATGGTTATGGCACTGATGGCCTTTATAGAGAGTAGACACACATGGAAATAATTGAGCTGATCAAGATCATGTTTGATGCAATACTGCACAGCATGGATTGATGCTGCGCACATCAATAGGATTGACCACCAAGTCATGTTTCTCAAGGAGCATGACTTTGCACTGTGAACATATGCTATTGTTTAAAGTAGGTGTCTTTGCATTAAGAGAATTTTGCAGATTAGGTTCTCACTGGGAAGGGATTTACCAGCTGTGTTTCAGGTGTCAGGGTCCTGAGTGACCCAAACAGTCCCACCTGGGTCTCTACCCAGCACCCTTTGCTCATCGACCCTGACCTCCATTTAAGCACAGGCCCGAGAGACTAATTTTTTTCTCTGAGGCAGTTGTAGGGTAGCCCTGGCTGTGGTCCTCTCTGAGGTCTTGGCTTCTGCCTTTGCTGGCTGAGCTCTGGACTTGTGTTATAAGTAGTGCAGTTTCCTGGTGTTTCCTAGCTTGGTCTCCTGGGTAGGCTGTGGACTTGTCCGCCCTGCTTTGTCTTCTGATGGCTGGGTGCTTGGATGAAGCTGGCTCCTGCCCCTGACTCTAGGGGTATGGCAGGATTGACTCCTGCTTGTATGCTTACCTGCAGTGCAGTTGGTATCCTTTGCCCCTAGCTTGTCTTCTCTTGTGCCACAGCCCTGCTTTTTTTGCTTTTTAGCACTAGATACTTCCTGTTCATACAATCATAGAATGGTTAGAGCTGGAAGGGAACACCTAGTCCGACCCCCTGCCCTGGGCAGGGCCACCTCCCACCAGCCCAGGTTGCTCCAAGCCCCGTCCAGCCTGGCCTTGAACACCTCCAGGGATGGGGCAGCCACAGCTTCTCAGGGCAACCTGTGCCAGGGGCTCACCACCCGCACATGAAAGAATTTCCTCCTAATTTCTTATCTAAATCTCCCCTCTTTCAATTTAAAACTGTTCCCCTTCATCCTATTGCTCCACTCCCTGATCAGGAGTCCTCACCCATGTTAAGATGCTTCATGTGTTTTCCCTGTTCTGCATACTGCCTCAGCCAGTGAGTTTCTGTCATATTTCCATGAAGACATGAATATGTGTGTGCGCCTTAGAAGTCCCCCTTAGCTGGGCAGTTGTCACTCCATTTCCAGCCCCTAGAGCTGAGCTCTAGCCACATTAAAGAGCAGCTAAGTAAGATAAAGCTACATAGAGGCAGATATTAATTAAGAAGGAAAAAATGAAAGCTACTCATTTCCTCTTCAGAACTATATGTATGCTAATTGAAGTAAACATTCATTAAGCCCATTAAATGAAATTTAGGTTTGATAATGCACTTAAGGCTGCTGGAAGCAATGGTGTAGCAGTTCATTGCCTGTAGCTTGTGGGAAGGTTTAGGTTGTACCACAAATAACATACAGCTTCCATGGGGCAGTGCGAGTTTCCCTGCCTGAATATCTCTCTGTGGAGCTGGCAAATGCCCTACGGCCTGGGGCGTAAATGATATCAATTAGTCTTTATAGTGGGGGGTTGTTTGAGACAAAGTTATTATATTTGTACAAACTAATGTGAATGTACTTATAGTGGTCTAGCCCATCTCTTGTCCTAAATGGCAACAGGCTGTACCACGGCAAGCGGTGTAATTCCCATTGCACTGCATCCACAGTAGGTGATGTCCTCCCAGCAAGTAAAGGGAATGGCTTATCGAGGCCAGGCAACCTGGCTTGTGTGAAGACTCCCGTGCATCTTCTGCCACAGCCTGTGCCTTAGGCTCTGTTGGGGATGTTAAAGCAGTCCTGTTCAGTTTGAACAGTGGAAGGTGAGACAACACAAGCAACATGGATCAAGAGCAAAGGACAACTTGTATGAGTGCAAGGGGCTCTTTTGAAGGTAAAAGTGTCACCCCACAAGTGCCTAACCACCTTCACAATCCCACCATAGAGGCTCTTGCTGACTCCAGTCCCCTTTTGGATGGCATTCATTAACACAGGTGGCCGACAAAGCTGTCAGCCAACCAATGGCCCAGGACTGTTTGCCTTCCCTGCAGTTTATAGCTTTAGTTAATAAAAGAAAACAGTAGACTGGGCTCATGGCCAAGTCCAGCCTTAAGTTTCTCTGTAAGAGAAAGGCAGAGTGTGTGGGTATTTCTGAGACAGTGTAAACACAGCCTATGCCATGGGACTGCAGTGTGGAAACTGGGTGCGGTAGCACCCGAGACACTGTTATGGTAGTCACTGTCATAAATTGTAATAGCATCCAGGATCTCCTCTTGTGTGCCTGCCTGCAGAATGTGCAAGCATCCCTGTCTTAAAAGTCTTGTAATGGAAGCACACTTGAATTGAGGAGTTTGACTCCCGGCTTTTTCATACAGCTGCTCGTTGCTGTCTCCCCTTATAGCTTATTTTTGAAGGCATGCAGACCACCATGTCTAAGTAGTCTCTTGTTTTAAAGGTTAGAGGGATTTTCTCAAATCAGTTCTGCTCCCCTGTGCCTTCTTGGCCTTATGTGACATGTACGTTTATGCAATCGGCCTGGGTCTACCCAGAGAGCCCTTGACTTGCAGGGCAGTACTGGTATGCTGTGCTCAGGGCTTTGTGAAGTCCTGTCTGAATTGCTAAGAGGTGGAGGGCTGCATATTCCCCTGGTAACACTGACTGTGTAAAACCAGTGTTTCTAATGGTTATGGTAAGTAATGGAGAGCTCACACTTTTGTTTCTTATGTGAATTGGAATATTTCAGTCTCCCCACCTCAAATAGACACCACTCCCCTATTTCTGGAAGTGTGTCTGTCACCTTCCTTCCTCTCTTTGTTAAAAGGGCTTCACTCAAATCAGAGAACAGAAGCTTCAAGCTGGCTCTTCCTGGGGTCTTCCCTAAAACACCACTGTTTCTATACCAAGGCTACCTCTGCTTTGTGGAAATGGCCATTTCATCCTATGCAGTGCTGAGCTGGAAGCAAGGAGGCATCCATGCTCTAAGTGTCAAAAGTACCCCTGCATCTCTGCAGCGAGTCCTAATATCTGCAGTTAACTTTGTGATTAATCTGATAGTAATATGGAGAATGTGAGAATTCTTTACCCTCTTACAAGCACATGAAAATCAGTGCTTTAGAAAAGCAAGCGCCGGTTTTCAGCCTCCACCCTAACCTCGGCTACCCGCTGCTATGGAGACAGTCTCACCGAGCTACAGCACTGCAACGCGGCTCTGACAGCACTTGTGCAACAGCTGAACAACCCCATTTTCCGGGGCTGCTGATGGCAAACTGATGGTGCCCAGGTATAAAACTGAGCATTGCCTTATGAACTTCCTGAAAACACCTGCGTAATCCCCCAAGGCCCAAATTCTGCCCCCCACCTTAAATCTGCGGGAGATTGGCTGATGGCTTTGTTAGTGCCAGGATTTGGACTTCAGTGAATGAGGTGAGGCTGTTTCTCTAAAGCTAAAGGCAGGTACCTGCTAATCAAATGACACGCTGAAAATCCCTCCTTCCAGCACCAGCTCTGCTCTCTGAGGTGCAAATTTAAAGGCCGGGTCCTTGGGGCAAAAACACAAATGCTGCCATTTTCCAAGAGGTTCAGCTCTGTTCTCATTGTGAGATCTAGAATAAACACCTCCTGCTTAACAGGCTGGCTGCTTGAGCTCAGTTTATTTGCTTAATGCACACTGCCCTGTCTTTCTGTGACCTTTAATTTTTATTATGTCTTTTGTAGAGATGGGGGAACAGCAGGATGGAGCGGGAATACAGAGCAGGTATGCAACTGAGTAAAGTCTGGGGATTTGGAGAGCTTTATAACAGGGGGCTTTAAAATTATCGACGGGACAAACGGGGAAATATCAGTGAAAAGAAAAGCAATGTACTTTGTCACTTACTACAGCGATAGGAACTGTGGCCTTGTCCATTACTGTCCCTCTTTTGAGGTGAGGACAGCAAAGCTATGCTAGATGGTGCTTCAAGCTGGAGATGTTTCAGGATAGCCATAGCCTTTCCGTCTTCTAAGAGATGAAGACAACATGCTGAAAGCTGAGCAGACCCTATGTGATGGGCTCCCGGAGAGACGAAGCTTTCTCTTGAACCTTACATAGGAAACTTCTACAGCAACAATCCCTCTCCTTCCCAAAGGGAGCAGCTCCTGTAGCAAGGTACAACAAGGTGGGGACAACTATTGCCCCAAATCCCCTTCCAGAGAAGCTTGGATAACTCTCAGTGTGGTCAGAAGCTTTTGTACTTTGGTGTTTTTTTTTTTCCTTTCTGGTCAAAAATAATTGTGATTGTCTGAATTGGATGTCTACAGAGCCAGCACCCATAACCAGCGAAGATTGTAGAGAACTCAGCTGTGTGTTGGGTCAGGATCTGGCTTCTGAATGGACTATGCTTACATGACTAATTCTGAATGGCTGAAAACATCCACACAAACACTTTGCACCTTCAAGTATTCCTCCCTACTTGGAGGGAAAGAAAAGGTTAAATTATGCAAATCATGAGTGGCCGGATTGGTGCAATATTTAAAGGAGAAATAACTTCCAAAGAAGACTAATAATTTATGGTCTAGAATAATTACTGTTGCATATACCATTGACTTCAGTGTCAGAGCCATCCAGATCTCAGGGCTAAAGAGGCTGGAAAGCAAACGGAAGAAGGAAGCTTTTGAAAATACGCAGGCTAAAAAAATCAGAGGGAACATAAGATGGAGAAACACAGCAGTTCTCTTGCTGGTGGATTAAAATGAGCTGGAGACAGCTGACGTGAGAGGCAGGGATGAGAATGGAAACTTTAACAGATGTAGGAAAGAAGAGTTTCTCCTTAGTGACTGTTGATAATATGTACGAGTCCACACTGAATCCCGCTCGGGGTAAAGTGCCAGGTTTTGCAAGGAAAGGGACTCTGCAGCGGAGAAGGTGAATGCTTATGGCTTGAACCCTGTTTTTCTCTGGTTTTCTGTTACCCTCTGTTCAATGTCCCCCCTGCATCAGCAGGGAGTGGGTAGATGCCGGCTGGCCTCTATGGGGTTGGTTTTGGGAGACTGAGCTGCAGTGGGAGCTATAATAAGCCAGCGGCATAGACATGCTCGCTGAAGCACAGTCTGCATTCATCCGAGCTGCTAAATTTAGGTCTCTTCCAGCAAAAGAGCATGTGCCAAGAGGCACAGGGATGAGATATAACTGTTGTATGAGCTGGAAAAAAAAAGAACCTGAGAGGGTTTATTTACCCATTATAACAACTGTACTTTTGGCATCAAAAGAGTCCCTGAGGATAAACACAGGGAAGACAAGATATGTATTACTGCAAGGCTGATTTCCCTCTGTCAGCCTCATGAGCTTGTCCAAGGCTGACCCTGGCAGTGTCCCATGGGGGTAACACTGAAGTCCCTTTCCCTGAAGTGTTTTGACTTTAGGGCAGCGCGATTTATTGGGGCAAAAAATAATCATCTTTATGAACATAATCATTCTTACAGAAATCATGGCTGTTTGTGATGCAAAGTTCTTAGGCAAGGGGAAACGATGCTTGAAGACCTGGAGAGGTGGTGTGGGAGTGAGGGAGACACGATACAGGTAAGAAATCCCCACAAACAGCGTGGGGGGATGACCAGGACTTCTTGCTCGAGGCTGTTGCAGCCTGTGTGCTCCACGCCATCGTCCCCCTCGCTCCCCCCTTGGGAATGCCCTTTTACATGACAGCATCAAGCGAGACATCAGAGGCTGGCTGTGCGCTCGGGCTGCAGTCAGAGAGCCCCTCTGTCCCCAGAGATTTTTACAGGCAATGCTGGGGAGCGTGGACGCCATCCCAGCCTGCCAGGCCACCTTTGCTTGCGTGGGTCTCTGTTTAACCCCAAATGTGCATTTCCTAAATGCATGTGAGGCTCCCTGGGGAATCTCTCCCTGCTCTGGATTGCAACCAACTGTTTGCGGAAGGGCAGAGGAGGGGAGCAGGGCTGGATTGCCTTCCCGTCAGGCGTTGGAGAAAAGCTGCTTTGCGCCGGCGAGTCCCACCCCGCTCCAGGGCGGGGACTTTGCCATCCGGGGCAAACCCAGCAAAGCTCTCCCCATCCCTGCCAAAGCACCCGCCTGGGACAGCAGGTGAGTGCCAAACTACCCGGGGGTCCCCTTTGGCACGGGGAAGATGTGGCATGGCTGGAGGTGCCTGGGAAGATGCCAAGCACCGGCCCCGCTTGCCAGACCGCAGCGGCTGGTAGTGCGGCTGTGCGGGAGCGGGACAGCCCTTGGCTGGGTGGACGTCCCGTCGGGGCCACGATGCCAAGGCGTTGGGGCACTGGGGCAGCCCCGCAGGGGGCAGGCCTGGGGTGAGGAAGGACGGGGAGGCAGGTTGTGGAAAGGAGGAAGATGGCTGACTCTTCCCGGGCACAGGGAGCACAGGTTTTGCTTCCTATTTCTGCCGTGGCCAAGCTGGCACGTCCTCCCCGCTGGATGCTGGAGCGTGGAGGGAATGGCAGGGGGCTTGTGAAGCGGCTTTGGGTGGGTGCACGGGCTGAAGTGAGGAGCACAAGCCTCTGCTAACTCAGATTTATAGTTTTGTTCATTTTGAGGGCAGTGGCCAGGCAAAGGCCGTTGTGTGGGAGGTGCTGGGATATTTCGGCTGGCTCGGGGCTCGCCAGCAGAAGGGAGATTCTGTCCTGAGCTGTAAATTGGGCTGGGATCAGGGTCAGTCACCCTGCTTTGAGCCTCAGACCTGCCCCGGGGCGCTCTGCCTCCCTGAAGCACAGCCAGCTGCGGAGGGAGCAGGCTGGATCCAGCACACGGGAAACTGCCGGCAGTGGCAGAGCCCTGGAAAAGCTGATGTGGTGCAGGGTGTGGGTTTGTGTTCGAGTAAACGTGCACCGAATGAAAGAACTAGTCAAACAAGTCCAGTGTTTGCCTTGCAAGGGGATGGGTCACAAAACGGTGGTTTTCCACTCCAGGTCCTAGGTGTAGGACCGGCAACATGTTTATGAGCTCAAACTTGGGGGAAAAAAAATCCCTTGTTTATATCCTGTTAAGCTGTTGGGAGCTTTGCTTGCTGGGAGCTCTGTGTGCTCTGTGCACGGTCAGGAAAACTTGATTCAGAGCAAGCCTAGGTTTGAACTGGCCAGCACACGTGATAGTTCCAGCTGGTTTCTGATAAATGACATTTAGTCTGGATTCAGCTTTTTGACGACATTAACGTGGATTTAGAACTGCCCGATTAGCTGATAAAGCCTGCCAGGAAAAGGTCATCCATGGAAAAATCTGAATAATGGGAGGGATGCCTTATACACCTGCACTCTGTCATCTGGCCGCAGCGTTTTGAGCTTGTTCGAAGCCAGGTTTACTTTATCGGCTAGGTCAGGCCTTTATTCCGGGATGAAGCAAATAACACCAGGACAGGGATTAGCCAGGGCACCTTAGCATGCTAGCTGATGCTTTGCATGCATAGTTTAATTCTTCAAAACACGGAGTTAAATCTTTTTCCTATCCTGAAGCTGTTTTCCCCCGTTTGAGCTGCAGGCCAGGAATTGTGTTAAGCTGTAGAGCGCTGGCAGATCTGACTGAGCACTCCCTTTCGGTCCTAGCAAAGGAGGTGGCGCGGAGAAAGGCTGAGGGACTTGGGTCTCTTTAGTCTGGAGAAAAGAAGATTGAGGGGGGATCTTATTAATACTTACAAATACTTAATGGGAGGGTGCCAGGGGGATGGGAGCAGTCTTTTTTCAGTGGCGCCCAGTGATAGGACGAGGGGTAATGGGCATAAACTTGAATATAGGAAGTTCCATCTTAACATGAGAAGGAACTTCTTTACTTTGAGGGTAGTGGAGCACTGGCACAGGCTGCCCAGAGAGGTGGTGGAGTCTCCCACTCTGGAGACATTCAAAACCCGCCTGGACGCTGTCCTGTGCAACGTGCTGTAGGTGACCCTGCTCTGGCAGGGGGGTTGGACTAGATGATCTCCAGAGGTCCCTTCCAACCCTAACCATCCTGTGATTCTGTGATGCCCCAGCAACAGTTCATGGAGGCACCTTCACCTGTGAAAGGGAGCAAGAGGATTACAGGGGCAGGGACCATTGCTGGAGAACCTGGCTGAGCTGCCGAGCGCTTCCACCTGTAACTTCAGTGGCTCATTTCTTGTGGCACCACACGCAGAAATACACTGGGAAGGGAACAGCGTTTGCAGATTGCGCAGTGGGGTTAGCACCGCTGCCTTTTGCAGTGCTCTACTCTGTATCTACCCAATGATGGTTAAGCTGGATGAAGAAACTGGAATCTCACAGTCAATATTCAATGTGACATTTCTGTTGTAATTTGATATTGCAGGAGCACTTGCCCTGAATCCAGTACATGCATCCTTTCCTCATGTTTTGCTTTCTTTCTGCCAGCTCATTTGCACTCAGAATTTCTCTGCCTCCTACCCTCTTTTCCTTGTTTATTGACCTTTCTTCTGCCCTCTGACTTACTAAACCAGCCTGTCTAACACTCCTGCTTCTGTGTACAAACCAACTGAATGGTAAAACTGCATCAGAAAAATATCTGTGAAATTCAAAGCCATTGTTTAGTGTCTGGCTAAAGCAAATTAAAAAGTTGGCTTTATATTTCTGTAAAAGATTAGAGAAGAGTAAAAATGGCTTTTCTGAGGTCTAGGTCATATTTTGACCCCTGAAATCTATCATCATATCACAGAAGACAAACTCAACACTAATAATTTTCCATCTGTTGCCTGATTGCACAGGGTGTAATAATGTACAGATGACCTGGAGAGCACTAAGGAGTGCCTGGGTATAACACATCTATGGCAAATGCCAAACTAAAAGTTAACACGCCCAAACAGGACCCTCCCATGGTATTCCAGATTTGTAAGAGTCATGTGAAGCATGAGCAAAGACGCTCCTGTTCTTGCACAACTGTCTGGGCTCATTGATAGCGGCTGTTAAGCACCATGAGCAGGATTAGGGAGCGATGTCGTCAGCCGCTGGCATCACTGCTTCTACTTAAGGGCTCTGATGTGAGCACCTCAGCTCATGCTGTGTTGAACTGGAGTTGCAGGGAAGTGAACCTTGTCCTAGTACTCGACATCCTGTCGACTGACCAGGGATATGGGAAACGCTTCGGGTGTGTTCACGTATAGGTCCTATGCATGAAAACAAAATTACGAGCAGAAAAAATAAACCCTGGGGAGATGGCAAATAAGCTATATATATAAAACTCTCGTTGAGGGTTTTACCAGTCAGTTAAAACTGCAGTATGAGGAATTGCACATTGCACCAACCTGAGGAGATGTTGAATACAGCAGATTTTAAGAGGGAAAATGTTTCTCCTGTCCCAGTCCTTGAGCGAGGTTGTCCTTTGTGTAGTCATCTAGACCTTGACGTTGTCTCTGCTTCCCAGGGAGCATCTGAAGGCTGTTAGGACAGTGCAGGCACCCTCACCCTAATTCACCCTCTGGCTCTCGCCTAGCAAGGTCAAAGCCATGTGCTTTGAAGGGCACAAGGAATCAAGTCTATTTTCTTTGCCCTCAGAGCTACACAGTCTGCTTCTCCTTGTAGCCTCAATTGGGCTGTCACGCTAGCAATAGAAAAGAAATTTCTTAAATTACTAGTGATAATCATCTGCTCATGCACCACATCCCATTTGCAGCCAGGGCAAACGCCCTGGCCCTGTGCTCTTAGAAACCAGCCTTTGTTCGGTCGGTACAAAGCAGGACTGGAAACTTGGGGATGCTGTTTTGGGCATTCACTAGGGCTGTTCAAGTGTTGCTTTTATTCCTCAGAGAAATTACACGGTTATTTAATCAGCCCTATTGACTGGCAAGGGTAGGTATAATCTATTAATTATTTGCTAGAAAACTTAACACCCTCTCTGTTTTTTTATTACAGTTGTCTAACTGCCTGAGGACTCGAACAATAACAGATTGACCAAATACAAAAGCGATGGTGAGTGTGTGTTTTCTGTACCATGCTGTGCCAGGCGTTTGCTCTGATCAGATAAAGGTGGGGAGCGTAGCTCAGATAAGGACACAGCAGGAAGAACACTGTCACTGTCTGTCCCTTTATGGGGGGGTGATTTTATCACTTCTCTCTGCTTCCTTATACTAGAGAAGAATGACCTACACATATGGGCTTTTCAATTTTGGGAGTTAATGGAAAATCTGATCAGATATTAGTTCAAAGAGCATGAACTTCTCCAGATCAACTTCCTGGGCATATTATTCTTTCCAGGTTCCATGTGCAAGGTAACCACTTATATGATAGTTATCCCTGTGCCTGTTTCAGAAAGTCTTCACTACAGGAATGTTAAGCAGTGTTTTGCTGATGATTTTCATGGGAACATGGGGACAAAGAGACCGTGTAGTCCCACAGAAATAGCACTGGACAAGAGGCAGGAGAAACCTGTTTGTGAATCACTGTTTTGAGCAAAACACTGCACTTCCCAATGTGTTATTTTACAGAATGATGGTCCTTGGCTGCTCTTAGAGAAGTTGGGAGTAGGGCTTTGGGAACAACTTCTTCTATGATTTACTCAGAAA
Organism: Charadrius vociferus; assembly: GCF_000708025.1. Classification (NCBI taxonomy): domain Eukaryota; kingdom Metazoa; phylum Chordata; class Aves; order Charadriiformes; family Charadriidae; genus Charadrius; species Charadrius vociferus. The sequence goes on along the minus strand of NW_009650216.1, from coordinate 76,561 downwards.
ACTGCTGGGAAGAAGCCCCAGCTGGACTAAACAGAGATGCTGGGCTGCCTGCCATTATTTAATTGGAAACCAGATACTCCATGGGCAGCTATATGAAGATATTTCCTTCTTTTAGTTGTGTCCTTGTGGCTTATTTCTTATGTGGCTGGGATGTCCCTCTAGAACAAACTGTTTCTCTTTAGGGTAGGATGGAAGCCTGATATAAAGTCACTCATGTTTGGTGACTTTAGTTGTGGTTGCTGTGTTTGCATCTTTTGCATTTTATTTTTTTTTAATTCAACTCTACTGTATGCACATATCACTTTCAGTCTGCCTTTCCTAACTCCTCTCCTGTGGGTTTAGGCAACAATCAAGGGGGTCTCGAGTTTCAGTGCTGAGCAAGAAGCGCAGGGACTAAGGAAGGCCATGAAGGGATTTGGTAAGTTGGTCTCCCTCCACTGTTAAACCCTCTTTTCCCCCCCGCAGGCTTTGGGAATATTTTGTCTGGCCATTTGTTAGAGGGGAAGTCTGGCCATTTGTTAGAGGGGAATTCTAGCCATTTGCATTGCCCCACTGCCCTATGAGGGCACTGAAAGGACTTAATCAGGCTGAGACTTGAACTCAACTGGAAATCCAAGTCTTGGCCACAAAAACATCCTTAGTCAGGCTCTTGTCTTTCCTCTCCTGTGGTGTGGTACTGCCATGCTGCTGGCTGAGTTGAGGCACTACTGTACATTGATTTAGTCACAAGTGCTGTTGAGAACCAGGTTGTGTAAGGAATAGAAGACGTTGAGAACCAGGTTGTGTAAGAAACAGAAGATGGCTAATGGCACACTATGGATGAGAGCAGAACATGCTTCTGGTTCTTGTGCAAGCAGCCTAACTGGTTTCCATTGGTTTCTTCCAGGCACAGATGAAGATGCCATCATTGAGATCTTGACCAAACTAAATGTTTCCCAACGTCAGCAAGTTCTGATCACGTATAAAAGCAGTATTGGCAGGGTAGGTGATCTTCAGAGATTAGTGACTGTGGCATTAACTGGGAGATGCAGACAATTGTTGGGTTATGTCACTTGGGTGAAATGTGAACAACATCCTTGTCTTGCAGTAAGGTTAGCACAAGCTTTCCCTGGCCAAGTTTATTTTGGTCTTGTTCACTTCAGAGCAACTGTTCATCCAAGGAGGGTTGGAGTCTGAAGAAGAGTGGTAAATGAATTCTTTCTGTTCTTAAAGGCTGTATCTTCTCCCAACTCCTTTCTTCTCTCTCCATCTTCTAGGATTTGATTGATGACTTGAAATCTGAGCTGAGTGGGAATTTTGAAAGGGTGATCGTTGGTATGATGACTCCTACCACCATGTATGATGTGCATGAACTGAGGAGGGCTGTGAAGGTTTGGAAATCTTCCTTTTGTGTTCCCTAAGTTGTGGTCAATTAAGTATGATATGGCATAATTATACATTTATGATTAATTTCTTATTATTAACTTATATAATTTAAAAAAAAAATCCTAGATGCACATCAAAACAGTTGTCATTCTAATCTTGGATCTTGTCTTCACAATTCCCTAGGGTGCAGGAACAGATGAAGGTTGCCTGATTGAAATTCTGGCTTCTCGCACAAATGAAGAGATTCGGCGCATTAATGAGAACTATAAGTGTCGTATGTAGTGCAAACTGCAAGCCATTATCATACTGACTGAAAAGTCACTTGTGTGCATGCATGGACATGTGAAGAGGAAGGAGTGGGGTCCGTCAGCCTTTAAATGTGACAAATCAGCCAAAGCAACTATTCTAATTTGTCCAGAGAGAACCCCTGAGTTAAACAGGTGTCAACAGCAGGACTGTCAACAGCCTCAAGGATTAGAATTTCACTCAGAAATTGAATCAGTGTAAATAAAACAGGATGGGGTGGTTATTTCTATCAGTTGGATGTCTGTCCGTGTGTGGAACTATTACCAATTTTATACTGGCTGTGCTTCTTAATTTTAGCCTGGAGCACAAAATATGATGGCTGGACTGCTACGATGATGTTTAGAGGCCTGAGCACAGTTAGACACTTCCCTAGCTTACACCTGGCAAATGTGGTGGACAATCAGTGTCCAGGTGATGGACCTGTTACTAACAGATGTCATGTGTGTGTCCTCTTGCTAGAATATGGCTGTACGCTCGAGGAGGACATTGTCTCTGACACATCTTCCCTGTTTCGAAGAGTCCTTGTGTCCCTTGCGACAGTAAGTCCAGGCGAAGGAAAATGGGGGTGAATATTCTGTTGCTGATGGACATGCCTCTCACTTCAGTGATGAGGTGTTTCAGGCTGGTTTTTATTTCACTGACCCTGCATTTCACCTCACCTGCACTTCACCCCCAGCTTCTGCAGGGAAAGGAGTCTGACTCCGGGTATGCATTAATGTCATGGCCCAGTTAAAGTGAATTGTTGCTCATTTTAAAAGGAAGTACAAATCACATCTGAGCTGTATTTTGCTGTATTTGTAAGCTACTATTCAATTTTAAGGATCCTATTATGCCTCTCCAGTAACTTGTTTTGAATGGGGAATTTGCAGGATTTGCTTCTATTGGTCGCTCTGGTGAATTGAGTTTTTCATCCTTGTGTCTTCACAGGGAAATAGAGATGAGGGAACATATGTGGATGATGCCCTTGCTCAACAAGATGCTCAGGTGCGTAGCAATCTGCTTCCGTGCAAGAACTGTCTGTTCTTGCACATGTGATATGTGGTGAATCCCTCCTTTTTCTAGACCTCTTCTTTTTTCAAGGCAGAACAGTAAGCCCGAAGCTATGCTAGACAGCAGTGCCCTAGGCGGAAACCTGGGCTCTAGTCTCAGTTTTGACCTTTAGCGAATCCTCTTCGCTGTTCTGACTCAGCCAGTGAAGTGGGAATAATGGTTCTCGCCTCTTTTGCAGCTCTGTGGTGAGAGGTCTCCAGACAGGCTGGGTATTTGGGAGGGGAGAAGACAGTTCAGTTGAGAGTTGCTGTGCTTGGTTAGTATTTGTTGGAGAATATCTGTGATCTAGACCAGCCACAGGCCAGCAGTGCTCAAGCACTAAGAAAGTAAAAATCTCACATTATGTACACCTTGTCTTCTCAATGAGCCTTACTTTGTCCGTTCATAATGTCTTCAAGTGCCTGTATGAAGCTGGGGAGAAGAAATGGGGAACAGATGAGGTGCAATTTATGGCCATCCTCTGTACACGGAACAGATGCCACCTACTAAGAGGTAAGACTCTCTGCAGTGTCCTGGATTTTTTTCCCTTGTTTGAGGAAGACGCTTTTGTAGGAGCTTTGTACTTTTTCATTAACCGATTGTGAACTCTTCCTGAGACATCAGGTATCCTAGAGCCCAGTTGCATTCAGCTCTTTAAGGCCATTTTATTCCCTCCTGAGACAAAAAGGGACTTGAGGAAAAACATCAGTACAACTCACTCCAGCCTGTAAATTGCAGATAATGAAGTGTGACTCCCATTGGAGCAGAGCTAAGCATTTACACTGCCATCATTAACTAGCAGTTCTTGACAATGCTAGCAGCAGTGGTAGGCCAATTAGCAAGACAGTTGATGATTAAAATGAATGATTTCTGTGGGACAGCCCTGATTTAGCTTATAATGTCACAATAATGGTACAATGTTCATGCGGAGTATGAGGAGTTTGATCTTGCGGAGTGATCCTTAGTGGTTTACACACTGTCTGCCCTAAAGCTTCTCACTCGCTCTTTTTTTAATCGCTGACTCTTCCTCCTAGTTTTTGATGTGTACAGAGGGATTGCTAATAAGGACATAACGGACAGCATTAAATCTGAGATGTCAGGAGACCTCGAAGATGCTTTGTTAGCTGTGGGTGAGTTCCTGGCTTTTAAACTTTGTCTACAAAGTAATTAAAAAAATGGGGATATGGTATCTTGCCCTGGCTGGCTGTTCACATAGCTTCAGGAGGCAGATACTGTGTGTCTTTTTTGCAAGCTTCAGTGTTTTACTCTTTGCAGATACAATCGGGTGGGAAAGCTCTGCACTTTATGATATTGTTTGCTTTCCCAAGTGATGTTCTGGTAGCTGACATTTGCTGTCGGAAGCATTAAAGCCTTGAAGAAAATATTACTGTGCACTGGGCATGGAGACATGGATTTACAGCAGGTCACTGATTATGGATGTCTGCGTTCTACTTGCTGTTTGTTGGCCCTGAATTGCATCTTTACAGAATAAACACCTTCACTGAGAAAGTGCTGTAATGCTTTGGAAGACCTTCTCCCTCAGTTTTGATTGACCTTAATTCTCTTGTTCTTGTCTCCCTTACAGTAAAGTGTGTGCGAAATAAACCTGCATATTTTGCTGAAAGATTATATAAATCCATGAAGGTAAAGAGTTTTTGGTGTGAAATTGCTTGCTCCCCCCCCTCCCCTTGCCTTTCCATACTCAAGTTCGTAGCATGACAGCAATCGTTCGATAAAGAGAAACTCTGCCATTAACTGGGGGGGAGGCAGGGAGGAAGTCTGAGCTTTTATATGGACCTCTTTTCCCTCAGGAATCATAGAATCGTCTAGGTTAGAAGGGGCAATTTAAGATCATGGAGTCCAACCGTTAACCCAACACTGCCAAGTCCACCACTAACCCATGTCCTTCAGCACCACATCTACATATCTTTTAAATCCCTCCAGGGATCGTGACTCCACCACTGCCCTGGGCAGCCTGTTCCAGTGCTTGACAACCCTTTCTGTGAAGAACCTTTTCCTAATATTCATCCTAAACCTCCCCTGGCACAACTTGAGGCCATTCCCTCTTGTCCCATCGCCTGTTCCTTGGGAGCAGAGACCGACCCCCCCCCTCGCTGCCCCCTCCTCTCAGGGAGCTGTAGAGAGCAGAAGGTCTCCCCTCAGCCTCCTCTTCTCCAGGCTGAACACCCCCAGGGCCCTCAGCCGCTCCTCACCAGACGTGTGCTCCAGACCCCTCACAGCTCCGTCGCCCTTCTCTGGACACGCTCCGGCACCTCAATGTCCTTCTTGTAGTGAAGAGCCCAAACCTGAACACAGTTCAAGGTGGGAGCTCAGAGCAGTATCCTTACCCAGCGAGCGAGTATCACTCCACTAATGCAAAATGCTCTGATTAGGAACAGACCCCACAAAAGACCAAGAGCCAAAACCTTTGTGTTTGTGCTTTGCAATTGTACATGGTTGGTTTATTTCTTTAGGGCTTGGGAACAGATGACAACACGCTGATCCGAGTGATGGTGTCCCGCTCTGAAATAGATATGCTGGATATCAGAAGGGAATTCCTGACCATGTATGGGAAATCCCTCTACTCCTTCATTAAGGTAAGCTTTTCAGTGTTAGAAAAGGGAAGCTGGATTTGGAAAGCAGCTTAAAGGTGACAGGTGCCCACTTGACACCTATTGGGTATTTTAGAGGAGCTGGAACTAAGATGACTTTACATTTATGTACTGAAAATGTTCCTGAATGTTCTTAGTTCTTAAATTGTCAAAGAGGATGCAAACCCTACAACAAATTGTACGTGCTGGAAAGAATCCAGCCTTGTATGGAGTTGTAAAACTAATTGCGTTCCTTTTCTCTTCCTAGGGAGACTGCTCAGGAGACTATAGGAAAGTTCTGCTCAGGCTCTGTGGTGGGGAGGATTAAGGCTGCCTGCTGTACTGCCTGGGTGATGGGAAGCACTTGATCATAAGGATTTCTTTCTTTTTAATTTTTCCCAAATATCTTATTAATTGCTAAGAGCGTTGACCTAGGTTAGTTAATGCTCTGGTTAGATAATGGCCATTCCGGCTGACCCTTTTGATAGGCTTTTATGCTTGAAACACCCATTTGTCTACTAATTGGGCTAGCAAAGCCCATCTTGAACAGAATGCTGTAACCAAATATATAAAAGCTAAATTGTTTCCTGACAAGCTGTCCCTTTGCCATTGCATTCCCCAGCAAAACTTATCAACTGAAGCAAAGTGGGATGCAGTATATGAGAGGCTGCACAGGGAAAAGTTAACCTCATCAGTACACGGAGGATGCAGAATGCAGGCTTGCTTCAGTTTTTGCAAGATAATGTAAACACAGAGAAATCAATCTCCTAAAATACAAGCATGTTGATCTTAACTTGCCCTCTGTTAGTGTGGAGCATTAACAGCCTTGCTGCACTTTATATATATATATATATATATATATGTTGCCTATGGATCTGTAGGTAGGAAAGATGTCACTGGTGACATCAGAAAAAACTCTTGCTGCCGTAGTTACAAGCGAGCCCTGTATTCTTGGTCTGTCTTCTTTGACTTGTGGGAGTATAAATCATCATTATTACAAACCCTTCCTCTGGAGAAAGAGATGTCATTAGAATGGTGCCTTTTAAAGAATGACCTGTCCCAAAGATGCGTCTCCTCATCACTACCAGATGCCTTAGACTGGGATGCCTTGGACCGGGGAAGCTCACCAGATCTCGCCAGCGCTGGCAGGCTGGAGCCCTGTGTGACACTACTGTCAGAAGGTCCTGGTTTGTGCCTGTGCCTGGCCCGGACTTCCACACGGACCCCTTCCATGCTTTTTCCCCAGATCCTACACACCTGCCTCTTAAGCTGAGTGTTGTTTTCACTACACAAAATGTGGTTTGTGTTTGGTTTAGCAATTCTTGTTTTCTTTTTTTTTTTAGCTGTTGGTATATAATCCTGTTTTGAAGGCATCAGACTGATGTTAGAATTTGAAGGCACAAATACCCATATGGCCTACACCCATGTCTGTCACTCATTTTCTTCTAAATTAGGCTACTGTTGGCTTGAATAGGAGATACTTCTGTGGCCTCTAATGAAATTTTCTCTCTTGCTCTCTGTGCTGTAATTTGAGCTACATTCCTTAGTTTTGGTGAGAGAGGAGGCAGAGCTTTTTCCAGTTCTACTGAAGCCTTCTGCTCAGTGAAAGAAAAATTGTCTTACCCAGTACAACAGGCTAACAGATGCACTCAGGCTTGGGTTTGTGTTTAAATGCCTTGTGTTATGTTGCTGACTTCTTAAAAATGAATAAAAGATTCATTTCTGTACCTTCTGCCATGATTGTGTGTTCTGGGAGAGGTAATGGTGAAATAGCTGTCTCCTAGTTTTTTCATCAAGGTGCTGCTTCTCCTAAGCGTGGACCTCCGTACACCAGCAGAGTGCGGAGAGGCTGCAGGGAGACGTCTCTCGGCTCTTCAGCCCACAGTGGGGATTCCCGGGTGGAATGCTGCTACGGGGGTGAGGCCGACTCTTCCTTAGAAAAAGGCAAAACCAGTGGGACCAGCACAGGAGGATGCGGTAAATCCCCCTTCCAGCAGTGCTCTGGGATGTGGTTTATAAAACCCCATGCTGTGTCTGGGGGGGAATCACCAGTGGGGGGGTGCAGGCCTGCACACTGATGTCAAAAAAATATGGTTAAAAAGTTACATAAGTGCTTTGTGTAAAATTGTGATAGAACTTTGATTGAACTTTAGCTGAACTCCTGAAATCAAACCTTAATTGGGCCTTTTGCACCTGGACTAGATGTAGAAACAATTAAACTTAATTGTGTCCTTGCACAGCCACCTGGACTAGGCATAGAGACAATTAACTGAAATTTAAGATTAAAGAAATTGAATTGTTGAAGGATTACCATATCAAGAGCTTACTGCAGGTGAACAAGGCCCATGGAGGGAGTATGTTCCTGGTCTCTGATCTAAGAGTAGGATGACAGGACGTATAGTCTTTGGAATGGGGTTGAGATAACAGTGTGTCCAAGAGGAGCCTTCGGAGATTATAGTACTCAAAAACACACCTTCTTGTAAATAACGAGTACGCTAATTAAGGGGATCTTCCAAAATGCTTAACACATTGACCTGAATGCACACATGTGATGAGGGATGGTAAAGGAACTGCAGCTCACCAATCAGCTGTGTCTCATCGCTATAAATACTGGACTGTCAGAAGTGAGTGCTGTGCCGGCTGTTACACGCTCAGCATCAGATTCTGCAGAACTGAAATACAGGCAAATCTCGCCTCAGTGTGGTGATGGGTTTTCTTGCACACTGGGTGAAGAACCCTTATTTGGGGACAACATGGGGGGCAGACCATAGAATCGGCTAGGTTGGAAGAGACCTTTTAAGATCATTAAGTCCAACGACCAATTGAACACTGACATCTCCACCACTAAACGATGTCCCTCAACGCCACGTCTACACATCTTTTAAACACCTCCAGGGATGGCGACTCCACCACCGCCCTGGGCAGCCTGTTCCAGTGCTTGACAAACTTTTCTGTGAAGACCTTTTTCCTAATATCCATCCTAAACCTCCCCTGGTGCAACTTGAGGCCATTTCTTCATGTCCTGTTCCTTGGGAGAAGAGACCAACTCCCCCTTGCTACACCCTCCTTTCAGGGAGCTGTAGAGAACAGTAAGGTCTCCCCTCCGCCTCCTCTTCTCCAGGCTGAACACCCCCAGGGCCCTCAGCCGCTCCTCAGACTTGTCCCCCAGACCCCTCACCAGCTCTGCTGCCCTCCTCTGGACATGGTCCAGCACCTCAAGGTCTTTCTTGTCATGAAGGGCCCAAAACTAAACACGGTATTCAAGGTGGGGCCTCACCAATGCTCAGGACAGGAGGACGATCACTGCCCCAGTCCTGCTGGCCACACTATTCCCGATACAGGCCAGGATGCCGTTGGCCTTCTTGGCCACCTGGTCACGCTGCTGTCTCATACTCAGCCGGCTGTCCACCAACACCCCCAGGGCCCTCTCCGCCGGGCAGCTCTCATGCCACGCTGCCCCATGCCTGCAGCACTGCATGGGGTTGTTGTGACCCAAGGGCAGGAGCCGGCACTTGGGCCTGTTGCACCTCACACCATTGCCCTGGGCCCATCGCTCCGGCCTGTCCAAACCCTTTTTTGGAGAGCCATGTTGCCCTCAAGGAGATCCACACTCCCGCTCAATCCGGGGGTGCAGGCCCGCACCCCCCCAGCTCTGCAGGCGGCAGCACCAACAGCGATGCAGCCACAGCTCAAGAAGCCGGACGGCTCCTCTCGGCCACCCACCGCCAGGCAGAGAGCTGTGATGACGCCGAGGCACTTCCTTGGGTGCAATTACCGCTGTTTCCTGCGGCACCCGGAAGCCCGCCCGCCGCTACCCGCCGGCGCATGCGCAATGTAAC
>NW_009650216.1:45408-66941 GCF_000708025.1 Charadrius vociferus | reverse complement strand
GGGGTTGGGATACTCGGGGACCGAGCTTGGGGGCCTGTCGTGCAGGGAGAAGGTGTGTGGGGGATGGGGAATGGAGGGAGAAGGGTTTTGGTGTGAGGCGGGTGGTGGGCCTGGGGCGGGGGTCGCTTCTGGTTTGCTTCGGAAACGTCCCAGCTGCAGTCAACCAGAGGGGAAGGGAGTGGGGAAGTCACGGCGGGGCGGTCAGTCCGTTATGGGGAGATAAAAACCTCTGCTGAGTACTTTATGCGTAGTGTGCCTTCTCTAACAGAATAATTTGAAGGAGTGTGTCTCTGTTTGCCTTTTTGTATAGGAAAAAATTGAAAAGCACTTCTAAGTATATTTATCAGACTCTGTTTTTGAATGGGGAGAACAGCGACATCAAAATTTGTGCTCTGGGAGAAGAGTGGAACTTGCATAAGATATATTTGTGTCAGGTAAGTGGCTTCCTCACAATGGAAACTATTTTTAATAAAAGAATATTTGGTAAATGTTAAGTGTGACTTGAGGTATTTTTCTTTTCTTTTTTTTTCCTTATACTTCAGACTTACCACTCTTTCTGTGGATGCAAGTAGTTAACCAACTTGTGTTGTACTTTTGATAGTAATGTTAGGAAGCGTAGATGTAGCTTTGTGTTTGAAAAGTTTGTTTAGCTCTGTCTCTTGCCATTGGATTTTTTTAATCTGCTTGTCTTAACCTTAGCACATCCTTTGTGAAAACAGTTGTGAAAATTGTCTTTTGATGTCCTGAGAGTATGTTCTTGTTTCCTGAACAAATGACTGAGAGTTTCCTGCGATGTTAATATCATTGCAGAGCAAAGAAAGTGCTTCCAGAATGGATTTGTGAAGCACTTGGTAACCCGGTTCAGTTTTACTGTTCACTGGGGCTCGAATGTAGGTGCCTGAAGTGAAATGGCTGGAGCTGGGTCTCTGTATTTGTTATGCAGCCCTCATCCTTGGATGAAGGCTTTCTTCCTGCTGCATGAGGAAGGGATGCGCAGCTCTAAAAAGGAATAAATCGTAGTGCATACCTACAAAAAAGAGGCTGTTTCTACAAGCATTTTATCTTGGGTTTGTATTAAGGTGAAGTTCTTTGTGCTACCTCTTGTGTTTTGGGAGTGAAGAGGTTGTCTTTACTGCCTGTTCTCTTTATTACTTTTCACGTGACAGAAGTGGGGGAGAGACGATGGCTTTGTCTTGAAATGTCTCATTCAGTTGTGCCGTTAACTTTAAAGTGGGAGTCTAACCTTGGAAGCAATTTATTTGAAGCGAGAAGAGAAAGTAATGTCAGGTACTATACCTGAAAATGCGTGCACTTCTTTGTTAGCTGTAGTCAAACACCAAGCAGTTGTACGTGTTACAAGATGAAGATGTCGCTATGAGATGCTCAGCAGGTTGAATGCAGTTTCTCTGGTATAACAAATGATGGTAGAAGTGAATTCTTGACTTTTTTTTTTGTTACGTTAATGCCATGACTCCAGCGTAGGCATAGCAGTTACTTGCATTGGTCACAGTGAGGGGAAATTTCGTTGCTTTCTTGTAAGGAAAAGCCTTTTATTTTACATGTGTTAGAACCCTTTAATAAGCATAAAATGAGGGCAGGAATGTCATTTGTGTATAGCTCAGGACTGACCAGTGGCAGCCATCTCTGGGTAGAACAGTGAGTGTGTGACCAGGGGGGACAGCTGGCAGACACAGCTGTACTTATCTGCTGGCTTTTGACTCCGTGTAATAAAGGGAGGATATAAGTGGGTTCGACAGTTATGTTGTGCAGCATGAACAGAGTGGGTACGTTGTAGGTTCGTCCTTAGACTGTTGTTGGTGACGATGTTTTTAATCGTCATTGTGATTCTGTTGTTGCTACGTCTCAAGTTCGTGAAGCTAGTCCTTAAAGCTTAGTGTGGGTTGATGACTAAAACTGAACGATAAATTGCTTCTCAGGATGCTTTTTAGCAGACTTTGCAAACTGCAAATTTCTTCTGTAGAGCCCTTGTTGTACAAGTGATGTTCTTGTGAGATAAGTTAACCATGCTCATAAGTCAGGTTTCTGTTTCAATTTGCGCTCTATCATTGGCATTATGTTACTGTAGGTAAAATATTTTTGGAGGTTAAAAATAACTCTCAGTGAAATGGGGACTCCTCTGCCTTGTTGAGCAGACTATCTCAGTCTGAATGTTTCTGTTTCCTGATCTCTCAAGTTACTGCAGTTAGTTTGATAAACGACAGTAAGGTCCTGCTCTGCCCGTGAATGGCAGATCTGAGTAATGGAGGATATCCGTTTTCTGATGCTGTTTACTAAAATGATAATTTCCCATGAAATTGAGGAGTTGATCTACGTGGCCAAGCTTAGGTAGCCTCATGAGAATTGGTAAACTGAATAAGGTTCTGGCTTTGAGAGTAGTGTGTTGTATATCATCATAGTTAGGGGATATGCTGAAGGTACAGAAGTACTTACATAATCAAATAAAATAAAAATTGGTTTTTATGTCGTTTGCTGCCCTGAGTTGAAATGCTGAGTTAAGAGGTCAGGGAATATGGTCCTGTACAAATAGACTTTATTTTTTTGATCTCTCAGGTAAACTTCAGTGAGTGATAGCATCTCATAATGGGCACATCTGCTGCTGAGAAGGAAAAGCATGAATCCTAGTAGAGCAGTATATTTCACTTCATTTGGATGGAATCCTATCAAATTCTAGTTTTATATGCCTTACACTTTATAATAAAAGGTATATTTACATAAATGGTGTATGTGTATGTGTCCTTGGTATGAGACTACAATCTTATACATTAATTTGTATGTCTTGCATGCTTTTTTTTTTTTCTCTGCTGGTACCCAAACTGGCATTGCTTAATGCCTGCAGGATTTGTTGTCCACCAGTAACATTAAGGACTTAGTTTGTGGACTAATTATATCCCCATTGGTGGTGTGGTTTGTAGGAAAAGAGCTTATATGGCTTTTCTGGCCCTTTAAAGCTCTTTACTTGCTCTGATTACAGGCATGTAGTCCAAATTTTTTATACGCATTTTCACTTTCAGAAATAGAGCAACTACAATTAGCCCTTTCTCAAGTGTGTCAGAATGTTTTAGCTTGTGAAAAGTTCCCTTAATACATTTTGTTCTGCATAAAGGTAAATATTAACGATTTTTCATTCCGTGTGCTGCTTTTGACAGTTCTAATTTGAATGAAATCTCTTACTTGAGTTCTTTTTCTCTCATCTTCCCTCATACAGTCAGGCTACTTTTCCAGCATGTTCAGTGGATCTTGGAAAGAGTCTAGCATGAACGTCATCGAGTTGGAGATTCCTGACCAAAATATTGATATAGAAGGTAAGTGGTAACCTTTTATTTTACGTAAACTCTGGAGGTAGAGCTTAAGTTGAACCTGCCAAAAAAAACCTGTGGGTTTTTTTTAAAATAATTTTCAAACTAGTAAATAAGAATCTTGAGAGAATGAGTTCTCTGCTCATTTAGTTTTGCACTTAACTCGGGTCACCCGTAGAGTTGAATTCATACTTGTACCTCTGAGTTGGGAAGCGCAGCTGCAAAGCAGCCACTTGTCCTGTTGTTTTGGCAACGGGGCTCTTGAGATCAATGTCCGCAATGCTTGTGGAGACCCGAGGCTTAGAGCATGAATCACATCTTCATCTGTCTGGTCCTGAAACGCTACCGAGTGGAGTGCTTACAGGGGACTGATGTGAGTTGGCAGGACGTTTTGCTATGGTTCCAAGCTCTGCAGAATGAAGAAATAGTGTTTTTCAGAAAAATTGCAGAGAAACTTGGAACATCGTAGCAATATCTCAACATTATGCTAGAGGTCGATTGCAGAGAAGGATGATGAGGTTTAGCTTTTTATCTAGTTTTACTGCTTTGCACGTCGCTCTGTGGCATGACTTGGTAGCTGTTTTAAGATGAAAAGTGAAATAGTGAAAAGGACTACATTTTATTGGTTAATGCAGTGTTCTGTGTTTATGTGTGTGCTTGGGCTGGTAAATCCAGAACTTTTGGGCTTTTTATCCAGAGCAAGTAAGATTGTAGAGAATGTATGCACTTGAGTGGTTTGGTTGTGTTTACAGATTCTTTTAGTTATCCATCCTCAGTGTCCTGTCTTTGTTTGACACTTGTACTCTTTTCAGCTCTACAGGTGGCTTTTGGCTCACTGTATAGAGACGATGTGTTAATAAAACCCAGTCGAGTAGTTGCACTTTTAGCAGCAGCCTCCATGCTGCAACTTGTAAGTAATAAATATGCAATATTTTTATGGTTTCTTTCCAGATAAAGATAACAGTTCACGATATACTCACACACACCTATTGTTTCACCCAGAGAAATGAATCATCTTTTCAGTCTAGGTGGGGGAGAAACCCCAAACATAACGCACTGGTTTTATTTAAAAATGCTATGACTAAGAGTCAGTTGTAATATTAAGTGCTGCTTTGAGAATCATATCTAGAAGTAGATTAAAATATGTTTTAACAGCTCATTTGTTCTACCCTGAAGGTATTCATTAAGCTTTTCTTTCATGTGAGGTAGTCTTAAGAAGAATCTATTTTTCTGAGGAGCGTTGGTTTAAATTTTCTGGATGGCATAGCGCAGGGCACTGTAGCACACGTGACTTTTGGTAATTGTTCAGGCATGAAAATTTGTGGGAACTGCAAAATCTCTGACTTTTCCTGTTGGGAAATTAAAACTTTGAATATTTGTGGGTTTTTTTTCTTCCCCACAGGATGGCTTAATCCAGCAATGTGGTGAAACAATGAAGGAAACCATTAAAGCAAAAACTGTGTGTGGTTATTATAATTCAGCGGGGACATACGGGTTAGACTCTGTGAAGAAAAAGTAAGAATTACTTTCTCCAAGCTGCTTTGTACATTGTTAATTAAAAGTATCAACTTACAAACAGCAATATAATGCCCAAGTTAATTTTTTTTAGGCTGTCTGACTTGGGCTGTGCTTGTCCTGTTTAGTTTTTGAGTTTCTACTATAATCAATTACCTTAAATTTACTAAAGTACATTAGTAAAGGCAATATATTTGGTCGTCAGCATGACAACGAAATAATACTTGTGGTCATTGACTGTTTTATCACAAAGCTGCTTAAATATTTAGAACTTAAGCTTAACTTTATCTTAATTAGGAGGGCTAATTACACATTTGGGAGCAGAATGTTGAGGTTAGTGCTAACTGCTTCCTTATGCTGTGAATTAGTCTGCTCAGAGCTTTTTCTGGCACTAATAGGACTTTGAATTTAGCTTTCGCTGTACTTTGAGAGAAACTAAATACAAATTTAAGAGTTACAGAAAAATTTGGAAAGTTTCATGGTAAACTTCATGGTTTTGAAGTAACTTTTTCATGTTTTTACGCATTCATGTTTCTGATTAAAGTGGTATTTCAATATCACATGGTACGTAATCGGGCTTTGTGAGCCTGAGCAACTCTTGCAGGAATGTTAACGTTAACGTATTATAAGAAAATAACGTACTAATTCCTTGCTTTTAATCTAGGTGCCTTGAATGGCTCTTGAATAACCTGATGACTCACCAGAGTGTTGAACTCTTCAAAGAACTCAGGTACAGGCTTCAGTTAACATTGAGCGATGAAGTACAACTTCTTCCAAAGTATATAGCTCGCTACAAATAACGTTCTAGGCTATTGATGGTTGCTTGTTACCTAGCTTGCTTGCTTGCTTTTGGCTATACTGTCTCATCTGTCAATCTTCTGATTTTTCTTTTTTCTTATTTTTTCAGCATAAACGTCATGAAACAGCTGATTAGCTCTTCTAACCTATTTGTAATGCAAGTGGAAATGGACGTGTATACTGCTCTCAAAAAGGTACTTAGCAAAGGGGCTTTATGAATGAGGCTGAACTCCTGAGTAGTAGTTGATTTGTAACGTGATGAAAATTTTAGCCTTTTCGGTATTTACTGGAAGTATTTAATAGAGTATCAGAAACTCTGTGGGAATGAATATGTTATGAAAATGTCACTTTAATAATGCACATGTTACTTGTTTGAAAACTCCTTCAATTAACTCACTAGAGTTTGTTTATTTTACCTAGTGGATGTTCCTTCAGCTAGTGCCTTCTTGGAACGGGTCTTTGAAACAACTCTTAACCGAAGCTGATGCCTGGTTTGCCAAGCGTAGGAAAGGTAAGATTAATTCGCACTGCCTTGGATTGTGGAAGATTAGAAGGAAAATACGATAGTCTTCCTCTACTTCCAAACTTTTTCGCGTTTTCTCTGGGGAGGCTTAACTGCCAACAGTCCCTGGTCTCAACAGTGATAGCTTTTTACCCTGTTTTGCCAAATATTTTCAAGTGAGCACATAGCTTTTTCACCGTTTTGTCCATGTGTTTTCAAGTGAGCATGCATGGTTGCTATTTTTGCTTTGTTGCTTTTGCTATTGTTCAGTTAGGATAAGCTTTTGTTGCCTTCTCACTAGAAGGCACTAGCGTATTTCAAAAGAGGAAGAGTTTGGTCTAACGTTTTTGCTGAAAGGATTTGAAAGTAAGTGATTTCTTAATTTTACTTGCAAAACATGATTTGCCTCTCCATAATAACTTTCTCTGATCAATAAGTTAAAACTCGATCTCAAATATAAATAGGTCTGGAAAATATTCAGGAACATAAATTGTAATACCAGTGCTCTGTCTTGCAGATTTTGAGGGTGACATTGCATTCCTGGAGTCAGAACAGGGGAGTGCGTTCCTCTCGGTGTTCGCACACTTGAGATTACAGTATATCATCAGTGACTTGGCATCAGCCAGAATTGTTGAGAGAGACTCCTTGATACCCTCAGGTGAGTGAGTACTTGGCTGATCGAGTTCTGCGTACCTTTTCTAGTCTGTCTTACCCAAGTGGAATTGGGGAATATCTAGGTGCGTTTACTGGTCTTATTGCTCACGTGTTCATCTCCAATGTTAGAATTGTGGCTGAAATTCAGCAGAAGTTGAATATTAAATTTACATGCATAAAAATCTTAAAAGGCACACACGTAGGTGTGTTAAGCATTTTGTTGATCAGTCAGTTTATCAAAACACTCTATAGTCAATACATAGTGTTTAAGTGACCCCAGAGCCCCAGACATGCAAAAAACCTTTTCCTCTTAAGAGACCTAAACTTGCTGGGACTCAACTGTTTTGTAGCCATTATCTTTCTAAAAAGAGCTGGGTAGTTTTTGATAGTATTTGGAATAATACCTGAAGATGAAAACCGAAAGCATAAGGTGCTGTGAATCCTTGCCCCATCTTCAAAGACAAGTGTTATTTATTAAGAGATATTTAGGGTGTTTTTGGAGGAGGTAAGATATTTAAGTATTCCGCTCTTGTCCTTTTATTTGCATTTTGACTTCCATAAAAATACATCCTCATTCTAGGTCGTGGTGCTTTTTGAAGCCCATAGAGTGAAATGCCATTTAATATTATTATAGATTGTTGTTAGTAACATTACATTGTCACTGAAAAATAAAAAGCCCCATTCTCATTTTGCTGCTGAAGTCCGAGTTCACAGATAGGCTTTGTTCTGTGCTTGGAAGTTGTGTAAACCTGGCTGCTGATAGATGAATAAGACTGAAAATGAGTTGGGCTCTCACTTGAAAATGTTTTTCTGCTGTCTTTCATAGCTTTTATCATCTGAAACACCCACCCCTCCTTCTTTTTCCACTTCTTTATTTTTCTCCCTCCCCAGAGTTAATTGTGTTCTTTTGTAGCAGTGTTTGGACTTCTCATGCTCTGCCTTTGAATTTGGCTCTTGGTATCCTTGCTCCGTGTTTCACTCTGTTCAGTGTTCCCTGTTCATAGTTGAATATTAGCATTGAATTTTGCATCTTAACTCTGACAGCTTTTTTTTTTTCCTAGCTCACATGTACACAGCCTTGATGGGTTTTTTTAGTATCTGTCCACACTATAACCATTCATCTGTGTGTCTGTGATGTCTTATTTATAGGTGCAATTGCCAAATGTCAATTAAGACTGCTTTTATTGAGCTGTTTAGCACTCTTATTTGTAACTTCTTGACATCTGTGTTCTTGTCATCTGTCCATACTTGCAGCCTTGGGGTTCGCTTTGGCCTCTGGCCATATGTAAATATTTAACCTGTCTTTGAGTTACACTACTATCTTCCTGTAAAATTAAAATTATTTTTTTTCATCTCGCATTGGCTTTTTCCTTCATGCTGCCATAGATGTCAACACAGTGATGATACAATGCCAAAACAGACCTGTCGGGATATTTCCTTTGAAGCCTGCTAGCCCGATCAAATTGTTAGATGCTTTAATAACACTTTTCCTGCCATTAAGACAGTGAGCATCACTGCTCAGTTTGTCTTTCCTGCACTGCTGTGTCCTGTCTCTGCCAGAAATAATGGTTTCGTTGCTCTTTGTCGCTGAATAACCTTGAGCGCCTCCTTCTCGCGCTTTGAAATGTTTGAAGAGTGCAGGTTTCAGGAGCTGAATTGTGACTCTCTATGATAGGGGGTACCTGTCGGGAAGGGGTATGGTCCTATCTAGAAATCTTACTAGAAATCTTTCAGTCTCTTGAGTGAAAGTGGACAATTACTGCTGCTTAAATGTACTGGCTTTCCCTACCCCCAGTTCTGGTTTAAATTCATACTTTAATAGATGGAGAAGAGACTGTCTTCTGCACTAGTTCTGACAAAGTAAAATATGAAGGAACTCGGTTATCCTGTGCTCAAAACGTCTATTTAAAAGTGTTCTTTGAACAGCAGGTGGAGGCAGTGTGTTAGAGTGCTGCGGCAAGCTGAGGTGCAGTTTGGGTGAATGATCTGGTCGGTTATGTCCAGTAGGTGAGGCAGTTCTTGACCTCGAGCAAGCAATAAAATTTTATGTTATGCATAAAAATCCCGGAAGAACAGATCTGATCTTTGATATGTGGTATTTTATATACTTAAGTGATGTATAAAGTAAATATAATCCATGTTATTTCAGATTGATACTGGTACAGATTATAATCAAAGTGCAAAGGCATCTTCATTGTGTAATAAAAAATAAGATAACTTTGGCTGAATGACCCTTTAAATCCTTAACTTAATGATGGCACAGGAGAACTGTGGATTATTTCCTTGTGAAGTGGCTTTGTCAGCATGTGAGATGTTGCAAACCAGAAATTTGCCAGTACTACACTTGCTTTTCTTCTCTTAATGTTGCTGCTGTTATCGCTTACCAGAACTGTGCTGGGCAGCCTTTCCTTAGTGTTCTTCAGTGGATAGATTGTGTGTCTGTGCTCAAACCCAAAAGCCTTCTATCTTGGTACGTCAGAGGAAGAATGTTTCTTAAATTATTACAAGATTAATTGCAACTTCGAGGCTGATTTGCTTGTGCTTATTGAAAAAGAATGCAATTTTCTCATAGTTCTCAAGGTATTAGAGAACAAACTGTTTGCTCTTTCACAGATGTAACAGTTCATAAGCTGCGATAAATGCTGAAATAGGCTCGGTTGCTTTGTAGTCCTACAGTGGGAAAGGTAGTGTGATGACAATTTTTGAGTGCGTGGTGACTGCAGAAAGAGTATCTGATGTTTACGCTCTACCACTGTTTATGAATTAAAAAAAAAAAGAATAACTAAAAAGCCTGAATTCCAAGAGAGCTGGAAGAGCAGGGAGGGAAGAAGAGCATAATGTGGAGACCTCTGTGTGTGTAATGAAGTGCTGTTAGAGTTTAATACTTGATAGCCCTTGTGATCTGTTAATGCCAGTTTGTAGCCAAAAGCTGTATTACGATCAGGAACTCTTGCTTGTCATTTAAAAGGAGGCTTAGATAAATATTATTGGTGCACTTTTGAACAGATTATTGGCTGCCAGCATCCAGTATTTGAGGTGATCGCGTTGTACCCAAGAGACTCTACAAACTTGGAATTTGCTGGGTAGTTCGTATTGTAGTGTAAGCCTTTTAGATTGTTCTAGATGAAATTGTTCTCAGGGAGGTAAAGAAGGAAATCATCTTGAATAGTTTTAATGCCCTGTATGTGCATAGGACCTGCAGGAGAAAACTGTAGTACTATATTAGCAGTTCACAACAGAGAGCCTGTTCTTGTTTGCATAGAAAAGATGTGAGACAGAAATACATTATGTGTCTGTCTGCAAGCGAAGTGTTCGTTGTTCTGCTTTATAGCTCCTGATTTTTTCATTTGTGTATTTTTTTCCTTGTAGCACATCCATTCTCTGCTCGTTACCTATGTAGTTTTCATTAATCATTTTTATGCTTTCTGTTGTGCTTTGATTAATTTCCATTTTGGTCCTATCACAGTCTGAATCTTAACTCTAGAATTAGGAGGGCGAGGGCTGGTTTCAGGTTTGGCATCTGGGACTTCTAAGGCCATCTCAGCACTGTGATCTCGCTGCTTCTCCCTTCTATCATCTTCATCAACTACCTGTTTTGTTGTAGTGGTACCAGTGGTTCTCACTGTTCCTTCCATCCCATCCATTCCTCCATGGAGTTTGTTCTCGTGCGTGACCTTGCGTACTTGCCCCTGTTCGTTATCTTGACTAAGAAGAACTTACATACTGTGCTTTTGGGTGCTTGTGATCCCTTTTGTGTAACTTACTTACAAGCTATTAGGTTTTGTTCTGTTTTATCTCTTGGTTGCAACTGTTAAATTAATACAGCTGATAAAATCTTTATGGTGTTCTCAGATGAAGACATGATTTATGTTTATTCTTGGTAGGGGACAGTTTCTGTTTGTTTTTACCATATCCGTGATAAGCCTCTGTTTCCTTTATCCTTTGATTCTGTTTTCTTCTTGTTTAAATTGTGTAGAATTCTGTTGGGGATTCAGAAAAAAGCATCTTTTCCCAAGAGCTTGTTAACAAGCTCCTTGGCTTAACAGAACTTTGCGCGCCGAGAAAAATATGTTGAGTTGCATCACTTCTGGCAGTGGTAAATGCTTGATAAGATGAATATACTCCTGAGTTACTTAGTGTTGGTTGTTGATTTTTATCTGTACCGCTTCTTCTGTAGCTGTGGCCTGGAGATGAGTAACACAAGTGCAGTATGAGGTGGTGGGTTCGCATAGGCCAGTTATTCTCCACAGTTCCTAAGTGTAACCTTATTATTTCAATGTAATTTTATTTTTTATATTTCAAATGTTTGTGAACATCCTCCTTCCCCACTCCAAAGACAACACCAAGCTTTTTTTTTTCTTTAATTTTAGAATGGCTGTCCTCTGTTTACAAACAGCAGTGGTTTGCCATGCTCAGAGCAGAACAAGACAATGATATTGGGTAGGTATATTACAGGCTTTCCTTCCTTTCTTTCTTAAATTAGAAACCTTCCTGTCATATAAATTCTGCCATGATTAAGTTTTGGAGTTTACATTGAGAAGAGAGGGGTTAAAGCATACTTCAGTGGTTTTGAACTCCGTTGTTCTCAGGGGAGCTGTCTGTTCCCTTGGGCTGGCTGATCTCCTGTCCTTTAAACAGTAGAACTCCAGAGCACTTGTACAGCGCCACCAGAGGTAAACACTGGGGAGGGATGTTCTGTATGTTCTTTTATGTTGGTTAATGCTCCTCACTGGTACGTTGCCTTGAAATAACGTGTTGAGGCTGTGAAAGAGTAACTTAATAGCCTTCTGTTTTAAGGACGACTTTAGGAAAAGTACAGCGTATGGAGAAGAAGCGTTTTCTGTCCTGCTCCCTTTCTCCCTGGGCTAGGTGGGCAAGAGGTGGTGGTGCAATGGGACTAACTGTATTGGTACCGAAGGCAGTTTGTCGGTTTTTGTTTCTGCGGGGATAACTGCGCACTAACCTTTGTTCCTGCCTCTCCCAGCCTAGCCTCCCAGGCAGCGAGCGAGGGCCCAGCACCCAGCAGGGCTTGGCATCCTGTGACCTGGTCGCCTCATTCCCTTCTAATTTCACAGCCTTTCCCCTGCCCAGTGTTTGTGCGTGATAGCTCTCTCCGCTGCCAGCACCTCCATCTCCTCCCAGGCAGGGCATCCTTCTCCGCTGCTAAGACGCTGTTCTCTCCTTAATCCTCCTATTTTATATCCTATCTTTTCTCCTTCCTAGACCATGCGCTGTGCTGTGTTGGCATTTCATTGCCTTCGAGGAAGTTCCGTGACAGCTGCCGTGTTTCTGTGCCCTTTCAAAGACCTGCATGTAGCTGTACTTTGTGTAACGCCCTCACCGCTGTCTGTCTATGTAACACGTGGTTGGGTTTCTTGAGCCTGTGCTTAACAAGTGTTATCGGTGGTAGTGGCTTGAGCAGCGAGGCATGTTGCTTTAATGTATGTTACGTGTGTGCGTGTGATCACAAACTGTTTCCCTTCCTTCTGCTTGCTTTTTTTTTTTTAAGGGACTTTGCCAACTCCCTTAATCTTTTTCCAAATACCGAAACTGGCAAAATGTGATTGCGGGCGTTGTTCCTGCCTTTGTCTTCTCTCCTAGTTCTTGGTGTGCTTTGCAGACAATAAGGAAGCTGCAAAATGTTTGTTACCTTTCAAAACCCAATAAACCAACAACTTTATTTTCTTCCATCAGTTCCGTTAGGCCGGCATTTGCCATTCTGAAGATGAGCACGTTCGGTTGCAATGGTAGCCTTCACTTAGTAACTGCAATCTGAAAAGCATAAGAACCACTGTCCTGATTTGAACCAGAGGCCGTGCAGTCCGTGGCGGCATTCAGCGGTAGGGTTACAAATCTCCCGTCTTCATTTCAAGTGAAGAGTGAGTGTGCTCTTGATGTATTTCTCTGGCAGTCAGTAGTTCAGGATTTTCCAGTTGGAGGTTTTGGCTGGATCGTTATTGAACAACCAACCACCAATAGACCTGTTCTTAAACACGTTGAGTTCTTATGCTTTAGCCCCAACACCCTGTGGCGGTGGCTTCCATGGCTTAATTGTGTATTATATAGGAAATATTTCTTTGATTACTTCCTTTTGATATTGTCATGTAATAGTGTAAAAAAAAAAAAAGAGCCCCCAAAACTCTGACTTTATTCTTAATAAAAGTCAAGATCTTTAAATATTGGTTCTTTTTGTCAGTTGCACTGCTTTAGGAGAAGGTAGAAGTAAAGCACGTAATTGTAAATCTCATCATTTCAGCTCCTAAAGATTAATGTTGAGTGGTCGTAGCTTGTTTCTGATGCTATTCTTTTCTTGGGAAGACTTTTCTTATAATGTGATCATTGATGTATCTAACAGTAGGTCGTACATTGTGCGCTACCTTCTAGCTCGTATGGGAACCACAGTTAATATGAAAGTGAGTATTAACATAGTCATCACGATTCTGACACAAGATAAGACCGTGTATTTGCTTATTTTTGAATGTCTTTTGGTAGCTCACTGTAATGCAGTGAGAGTATTTTAATTGTCAGCCATCACACATCCATGCTTGTGAAAAATAAGCTCTCATACAAAACTGAAGTGAAGATGATGGAGATCACACCAGCTCTTAAAATGAGCAACTTCCATGTTCAGCTGCAGTGCTGATGGTTTCAGTGACTCTTGGAACGAGCAGAGTATTTTTCCATGTTTTTTGTGCTTGTCTATTTTTCTCTTTTGCAGTATGGGATTTTTAAAAATTTTTTTAAGGCAGCTAAAACTGAAAATCTCAGGCAGAGAAAGTTTTACTAAACAATAGGCTTCTGTTTGCCCAAATCTTATTCTGGCATTGGTTGCCAAGGGCTTTCATCAACGGCAATGGTAAGAAGCAGGTGAGATGTAGTGTTTCTTCTCAGTATGTCTTAGCTTCTGACTTTAGTAGGTTACAAACTTAATGGTTCAAGGTGGCATGCAGGTTCCTGTTTGTTTAACAGTCAATAATGGACTAATTGTCTTTGAACATAGTGTTCTCTGGAGTTGTGTGGGAGGGAGATGGTGGGGGGTTGCGCATGTGTGCGTGGAGTGCTTCCCGGCAGTGCTGTGCAGTTGTAATGTCGCTAGCCCATAGCACGCGACCTCTGGAGAGAAGAAGATAAAGATAGAAGGTAAAAGAAGAAGATAAATGTTACTTGAAGTCCTGAGATCACTTGTCTGTCTTCTCCTGGCCAGCTGCACTGCCACCCCACAGCGAGATGCCTGTGGTTCATAACTCATGGCTTAGAAGGCAAGACGTGCAACTGTCCCTTTGCGTTAAAGCAAATATTCTGGACGTTCGACCAACCTGTAGCTGAAAGAAAAGAATTAGGATTTTATAAGATCATCCTTTTATCCAGATCGCTGCCCTTCCTTTTGCGCTCACTGCCTGTATCAGTACCTTAACTCGTTTTCTGCCTTTTTAAGGCAGAAATAAGGCAGAGATAAGGGTGCAGACTTAGTAAGCTGATTGAAATGTGAAGTCTGAGTCCCAGTGAGCTGAAGTAAGGCTCTATGTTCATACCCCACCTGGTGCACCGCATAATTGCACCTGCTTATTCTAGGGCTGCCAACAGGGAAATTACGTTGCTTTGAAATGTGCAATGTGGTTTGCTCTTTTGATAACTTTAGAGAGGAGAAGAAAATGTTTCTCTTCTACTTTATGTAGTTTGCATTTAAAAGGACTAAACGTTTTATTCACTCTTCAGAATTTGAGAATTTTTTAGTGTAATACTGGAGTTTATGACTTTGAACTGTAGCTGCTCAAGGTTTACTTCTTGTGCTGAAGTGGATCACTTTTTTCTTTTTTTAATTAAACATTTGTTCTGTGGCAGATGCAAGACAGATCTTTCGAGCCCATGACTGGGATCGTTTCTACTCTAATAGTCTCTTTGGCAGTGTTTAAGAACAAAATAGAGTAACTTGACTATTCACTAGGCATATGGTAGGGCAGTGTAAGTGGTTAAAGCTGGAAGTTTTGCATCTTCTGGGGCTGCTGGAGGAACTGGGAGGTCGGAATACTAATGTCTGTCTGAACATTATGTGCTAATGTTTGTGAAATTTGTCACTAATTAAACCAAAATAAATCTTTTATCACCATTACTGAATTTAGGTCAGCTACATAACCAGTTCAGCTAGAAGATGTGGAAAAAGCACACGGGAGGTTCTTGGATGAATTTGGTTAACACGATTAGCTTATTTCCTTAACTTATTCATAAAATACTTAATCTTCCAGGATTGGTTTTCACAGAAACGGGGGGTGAAAAGACCACAGACTGAGTTTGTTCATAAAAGCTATTGCCAAAAATTCCTGTGGTGTGTGTACAGTAGGAAGAGAACAGACGCTGCGTTTCTTCTGGCTGATATAGCTTGAAGTATATTGTTTGATATTGCAGGTTTATAATTTCACTTGCGTGTGGGGGTTGCCTTTCATTATGATTTATAATACTCACTTTAAGCGTTTGTCCTCAGTGTAACTTGATGACTTTCTGGCAGTGGTTGCTTATTTGGTTAATGATGTAATCGTGCCTAAAGTTAAGTGAGTAACATACCTCTGGAAAACTGGGACTGATTTGACTTACGCTGGCTCGGCAAGATTTTTCTACGTGTTGAAGTGCCAGTGGAAACTGTTGGGTGAAACAAGTTCACATTGGTATAGAATGAGAGAATCCGAGAGGCTTATGGCACTTCGTGATGGCTGCGGGTAAAATTTTTAGACAAGTTGCATAACCAGCCTCTTGAGAAATCTTTCACGATGTCTCTGTGGGCGCTCCTTCGTAGCACGGCTGTTCTGCGGAGTTCTGCAGCTGCTCCTTGCAGTAGCACTCATTTATGTTTGTACCTGATGAGTCGGGGCTACTGCGTTCGAAAAGGATTTCGGGTTGTTTTTTTTTTTTAAGGAGGATTAGAGAAAGTATTTCATTGCAACAGCTATTATTTTCTTATCTAGAAGGTTCTTTTGTAAAAGTCCTGCCTCACTGAGGTTTGTACTGCGGTTTTGTAGAGTAATTGGATGTTCGTGGGATAAATTTGGGTTGGAAGGGATCCTGGGAGGTCACTAGCCTGACCTCTGCGCAAAGAAGGGTCACTTCACTCAGGTCTGTTCATCTTTCCCACGGTAAAGTACCATACAGAGCTCTTCAAGTGTCCTTAAAGACGCCTCTTTTTTTGTAGGCCTCAAGAAATAGATAAAGAGGAACTGGAAGCAAACAGCATGAGGTGTGGTCGAAAACTTGCAAAGGACGGTGATGTAAGTATGGCATGTGGCGAAGTCTGTGCGCAGCTAACGTGTCTTAGACATGTTAGCTATTTTCACGACATGTGGGTCTTAATTGTCAAACTGCATGAAAAAGATGTAATGGAGATGGTACATTAAGGAAATTCTTTTGTTCTCCCCAGAAGGATGAAGACACTTGCTGTCTTTACAGTAAATAAGGGATTCAGTGTTTTAACTCCGCTCTTGTGCTGGAAGAAAGCTGATGTTTGGAAAAACTTCTAGTGTGTGAAAGGAAGGAATGTAGCTGTGACTGGTCATTTGAGACTTGCAAAATACTTGCAGTTAAAATACAGCGCTGATCGCTGACGTCTTTTTTTTTTTTTAACTGGAAAAGGAAGCTTTCTCGATCAAATGTGTAATAGTCCCAGCCAGAAGCCCTGTGTGTTCCATATACGCGTGTGTGTCTTGAGGTAACAGGTCTTGTGAAAAAACAGGAAACAGGAATGTTTTCCTGCTGCGGTCGCTTAACCCAAGGACGTGTCACTGCAAGGAGTGCTTTGCACGTGAATGGGACCTGTAGTTAAGTGCTTCTTAGAAATACAGCACTAGTTACTGGAATGCAGAAGTATTTTCGATCCACTGGTGTTAAAGGTATTTTTGTACGTTTGGGAGGCAGCTGATAGTAAGCTTGTCCTGTGTATCAGCTGTCCGCCAGGGCTGGCTGCTAAAGTTGCCTACCGAGATGTCTTATGCTTCAAATAGGTGTTGGCAAGGATCCTTGAATCCACCATACATCTCCGTAGCCGAGAATCCGATTCCCAAATTCGATTTGTTGGAGAGATAGCGCTTATGGTTCGTGTTGTAGCCAATACTCAGCCTGGTTTGTTTGAGTTTGGTTGGTTTTTTTTTTTCACTCATGTTCTTCAGTACTGCTGGCGGTGGACTGGGTTCAACTTTGGCTTTGACCTTCTTGTTACTTATACAAATCGTTACATCATTTTCAAACGGAATACGCTGAATCAGCCGTGCAGCGGATCGGTCAGTCTGCAGCCTCGGAGGAACATAGCCTTCAGGTAAACGGTAACCGAGAAGGCAGACCCTGTGGGATGTACTAAAATGTCTTCCCGTAATGAAGTCTTTCCATCTGTGCTGGCATTAAATTTTGTTGCCACCAAGTTAGTTATGTTTGAAAATGTGATTCTGTCTCCTTGGGAGACACTCTTTGCACTGGAAAAATAAGTTATGGGATGTGACTGTTGTGTTATCCATAGGTTACGTCTCGCCTCTTTTGATAGCAATGGGAAAATTATTTGCAGTAGAACGACGGGATATCGGATCCTGACCCTTGAGAAGGACCAGGTACGTTTGTGGAGTTTTGAGCCGTTGAACTTGAGTGGTGGAGTCCAAGGCATGAAAAAAATGCCGAGAAGTCAACAGTGCTTTTGAAGAGAAGTTGTTCTGCTTGTTGTTATTGCTGATGTGGAATTTCAAGCGTTTCTTTTATAGGTAGTGGAAGATTAAGCTGATTTGTGAAGTGTAACTAGAGTAGGATAGCTTGGATTTCATTAGCGTTGATAATAGTGAAATTCATTCCCGTAGTGCTGCTGAAGCTGTCTGCTGCTCATGCGGTGTTCTGCTGCGCAACAGTGTCCTGGTTTGAGGCTTGCCCAGAGCCCAGACTTCCAGCGCTGCTGAGGTTACTCGTCTGAATAATGCAGACCATATACAGGCCATCAGACTCCTGCTTATTTAGAGGCAAATTTGGAGTTTGTTTGAAGGCTCTCATGTATTGTAAGCTGAAGAGCTAAGAGAATGTCTGTGTATTGTTCAGGGTGCTATTTATTAGTCTCCTAAAATAATAAATAAAAGCCTTAAAGAGAAGTGGAGTTTTCTTAAGCGAACGTGCCCATTTCCACCTGTCTGGGACAGAAGAATTTAGTAGGGAATGTGAAAGACTTGATCACCAAGTTTCTTAAGTCCTAGTCAGCAGCGATAGGTAGATGGCGAGTGCATGGAGAACTTTTCCTTGTAAGTGCCATCCTTACTATAGGATAAAGTTTCAATTTTGCTACCCCAAACCCAGTTCCTAGAGTAAAACTGAAAAATTCCTACCAAGAAACTGTAATGTGCTTTAAAGTGAAGACTGTTATGGATTGTCTGGGTGGTTAAATCTCCTGAAACTGGTAGTGGCAGAAAAGTCTCCCTTTCTCTCCAGCGTACTTGAAGGTAAAGTTTGCTCAGCCGTTTCTTCTGGTTCTGTTATCTTTGACACAGAAGGGTTGGTGGAACTGGGTCAAAGGGTTATGAGTGTTTTGAGAATATCTTATCGGTGTTAATACTATCAAACATCTGGTTAAGGTGAATTACTATCTTGACTTTATCTTCTGCTTTTTAATACATAGTAATTAAAATGTTTAGAATGACTATTAGGATCAAACTTTTGTGCTTTTTGGTGTACTTCCCTCCAACAGTGTCGCTTACTATGCACGTCTGCTGCGTTTGCTTTACAGGAGGAGGTAGTGATGAATTTGGACAGCAGACTCCTGATCTTCCCGCTCTATATCTGCTGTAACTTCTTGTACACGTCACCGGAGAAGAAGGCTGACAGTGAGGCGCTGCCGGATCATTCGGAAACCTGAGACCTCTTCCGTGGAATATAGTAGCACTTCTATAACTCCGTATGCCTGCTTCAAGTTACATGCCCTGCTGACGCACAGAGCTTCGACAACAAAAAAGGCCTTACACTGTAGCAAATATATATACATATGGCCTTAGTATACTCCTATGCATATCTGAAGAGAAGATCAGAAATTATATTCGCCAAAACTAGTTATCCCTTTTTTTATTATTATTATTATTATTATTTCTGTTCTGCATCTTCAGCCCGTAGCCATTCCGTGTTTGAGAAATGTTACGCTTTTATTTTTCTGGGCAAAAACTGAGCCAAATTGGAAATAGGGAGTTTGTGTGAATGACATCTTACAAACTTACCTGTCAGATTCTGAGCACACCTTGTGGGACGTGTGCTTTTTGTTGGTGTGGTTTTGGGTTTGTTTTTTGTTTTTTAATAACTGATCTGTAAATACCAGATCCATATTCTGCTCACTTTTGTGGCCCTTTTCCATTAGGGCCAAATACATCTGTGTAAATGTTGCCTGTCAACTTTTGTTAGTTATTTAACTGTACAGACTTTCCAACTTGCTTGTTTTTAAGCCTTTATTGTGTCTCATACGCATACATCTTATTCCTGTTCTTGGGCTTTTTTTAACGTTACAGAAGATATATGTCTTTTTTTAGCACGTGTATTTGCTAATAAGGATGCTCATAAGCGAGTTATTTTTTTCCACGTACTGAAAATACTCGAATGTAGTAACCATCATGTGAGTCTGTTACACAGCAGCAGCTTTTGGCTAGATTCTACTGAATGCTCACTATACTCACAGGAACCAAATACCAGTTTTTAAACATTGTTTTTTGACTTAACTGTTACATTGGGAATATATCCCCTTTTAGCTCAGGAACTTGTGACCTTCGAGTGCCTTTTGAGTTGTACGTGTTAACGCAAACTTCCCATCAGTTAAGCAAGGTCACAGGATCCGAAGGAAGAGCTGGGAACAAGGGATTCCTTTTCAGTTGGTTTGACGAATGAGTCAAGTGTAAGAGGTACACTGTCTCCGTCCTTTGTGTGTTGGGTTTTATGTTTGTCTGTTGCAATTTTGAATTCTTACGGCGGGATTTTTGGATTCCAAGTGGCAATTTTGCCTCTTTAGTAGCCTATTTTTTTAATGTTGTCAGAACAGTATAAAACCATTTGTACTTTATAACAAGGAGAAAAATGCGTTGGGCAAGATGGAAAAACATGGCAACTTGTCAATAAATGATTTCAAGTGGAGTACTCACCCGTGTCTGTCCTTTTCTGCCATGAATCGCTTTTTCCATTGGATTTCGCCTGTGGATGCAGCTCTGTATAAGCTTACGTTGTGTCAGACTTCTTTGGAAGCAGAGAGCAGAAGCGTTTTAAAGCGTTCATCTGCTACGGCATCGACCTTGGTATTTAGATACTTAAGTAAGCGGTCTTTCTTTTTTTTTTAACCAGAAGGACCGAGACTTTAAAACTGTGATTGATTCAGTGGAAGGAAACGTGCTGCCTGTCAATGGCAGAACAGGTACATCAAAATTCTTGGGGCTGATGTAAATTGTTGATGTTGAAATCTAAGCTTTGCCGGTGGGTTGAGCTGCCGCAGGGCTCCTGCTTTGCGCGGAGGGCTCGGCACCTCCCGGTCAGGTCCGCATCCTGCTCTGCCCTCGCACCCTCCCGTCTCCCAGCGCCACCCACAGCCCCTCTTCTCCCCGGACAGGTCCTTGCGGGGTGTGAGTGCACATCTGCACTTGCTGCTGGGGAACCACCACCCTGCGGTGCAGTGAGGATGGGGGATATGGAGCCAAGAGCGTACCTGAAACTCATTCTGATATTTTTTTCCAGTCATTAACGACTCCTTCCCGTGGTCTCTGGGTCTCCCAATCCTACTGGTCCCCTCCCTCACCCTCCTGGTTTTGGGGGGACTGTCAGTGCAATCAAACAAATTCCTTCCCAGCTTTGGTCTTTCTTCCCAGCGGATGGGATTTGGGATGGGGCAGTGGTGTTGGGTGCCCTTCCTAAGGGATTGCTAAGGAAGTGTGGGGTGGGGAGGGGGGGGGAGCGAGAGGAGCACAGAAACCCAAAAACATCACAACTTACCCCAGAAAATGGGTGGTTGGTTTTGGTTTGTTTTTTTAACTCTCTTTTATTTGTCACTGACTAGGAGCAGCAATGGTGGCAAAGGGGAGCTGAGGAGTACAACACCACACTCAGGAAAACGGTATGAAAAGTACAAAAATAAGGAAGCCTATATATAATATAATTGCAGTCAATTACTAAAAATAAATATTGTAAACACGAAATAACAACACCAGGTGAATCTACAGTCACTCATTTCTGCTAGCAGCTGAACAGTCTTTGGCTTTATTTAACTCCCCCCGCCCCGCACGGAGCCAACACCCGCACTAAGATGCATTTTCTTTGCTTCAGGCCGGGGACACCCCGGACGTGTCAGGGATGTCACAAGGGGAATAATATCACCTTGTCACCAGGAATCGCCTCTCTTGCCTTCTGTGACCATTCCTCTACCAGAGCGAGCAAAACGATCTCTCAAAAGAAGGTATTCTTTATCTGCTGGGGGGGAGGAGGTTGTGGGAGGTGGGGGACCGAGGCTCCCCCCGTGCCAGTTTGTTTTGCTGCTGCCACCCGTTGCATGGGGAACTTGTGGTTTTCCTCACTGTTTTACACCTCTCCCCGCTCCCCTCCCGCCCACTGGACCTTTTCACCCTCTTATCTCTGTCAGATAGCCCGGGCGTGTTTGGATTGCCCGATAAGAGTCGGTGCAGCGCAGAGGCACCGAGTTATCCCGGGTCAAACCACAGCTGAGCTGCTTCCAGGGCAGAGATCTGCGCGTCTCGGGCACTCCTTAAACATCTCAATACAAC
>NW_009650216.1:32951-45381 GCF_000708025.1 Charadrius vociferus | reverse complement strand
CACGACCTTTCACTCCAAGAAGGGAAAAGGCAAATTCCTCTTGCAAGGCTCCATAATTTGCTGTTTGTCTGTCTGTATATATATAGTCAAAAAAGCAGTAACAATAAAATCCTGTCCAAAGTACCAGGGGGGAAAGGTGGGTGGCTCCAGCGTAGCAGTTAGTGCAGTGGAAGACCCCGTTCTCCTGCTGCCGGTGCGGCCAGAGAACGTGCCAGCACCGCACCAGGAGTGCAAAGAAAATGCATCCTAATGGGAACAACCAAACTAAACAAAAGCCATCCTACATCCACAAAGCAGCGCTTCTTACCGGAGGAGAGAGACAGACTGGGCAAGTGAAGTTGATCAGTCTGTCCATCTCTCCCTACATGTAAGAGATTTCATCTTCCCTTCATATCAATAGTTACGATTTATCTTCCCTTCTTCATTTTAAACACATTCACGTGACATCCCACAGCAACATTTTGGTGTGAGGTTACAGTCCCACTGCCGTTACAATCAGACTGTACAGCAAACAGCTCCGGTCCTCGTCCCCTTTGAGCCGAAAAGGAGCAGAAATTTCCCAAAGTGTTTAATTAAAACCTCTCTTTGGGCATATCTGCGGTCACAGGTTAACACAGGTGCCTTGGAACGCTTCAAGTATTGCTCTTTAACCAGGAACATTTCAGACCCCGCTTTATTCTGAGTCAAAGCGAAGGGGAAGCAGAAGCTCTCAAGCCTTACAGGAGCCTCATGACTCTCTGGGCGGGTATCTGCCCAGCCAAAAATCCTCCCTGACCTCACTGAAAGTTTAACTCCGTGGCTCCCTTGCATCGCCAGCCCCACAGAGCTGCTGCTACCGCTGCCCTCCAGACCGGGCACTGTGGCACAGACCCGAAGCCGCTGTAGCTCCAGGTAACTCATGCTGCCTTTATCTCCTCTCTTCCAGGCGAAGAGAAAGCGCTCGGCAATTCTCCACTGCCCTGGGGGCTCCAGGCACGTCCTCTCCGACCCCGTAAAGCTGCAGCCCATCCTTTGCGGCACAGAAAGGCAAAGGGAGCGAGGTGACCCCGCTCCCCCCGTCCTCACTAACCGGGTACTTCACTACCCGCGTTTTCTTCGCACCCTTTCACTCACCCACTCCAACCATTTGCTGAGCTGGAGCCTGAACCAGCTGGAAAAGCAGCGCTGCCCCACAGTCCCAATCTTTCCCACTCTCCCCCCCCCAAAAAACCTACAGCTGTATAAAACTTAGCTCACTACCTGATGAAAACACCTACGTATTTCAAAAGGGGTACAGCTGGATAAGAGTTGAGAAGTACAGCCGCTAACACAACCTTCTGCGCAGTGCAGCGGGTGGAAAACATTCCCGTTTCAATTTTTCGCTAGGCAAAATGCCGCTTTTCCCAGGAAAGAATCACACGCAACTGCTGGGTACCACGTTAGAGGATTTCTGTACCGTCTTTCAAAAATTTATTTAACAGCTTCTCAAACTTCCACTAAACTTGGTTTCTTACATCATTTCTATACACAGTCGGATCTTGTTTGTTATTGTCGTCTTGAGGCTTATAAAAAAAATATAAGCATTTAAAATGCCCAAAGAGTAATTTTGCTTTAAAATTGTGCTACTGAACTTGACCCCCAACATAGAAGAGATACTTTTGGTAATGAGGTTACCCCAAGCAGTATAAAAATATACATAAAAATAGACAAAAACTCTATCCTCCAAACTGAAGGTCTGTTCATGGGAATTATTAATTATTATTATTTTTTTTTTTGTACATCACTGGAATTTCATTATCTTCTGCTAAATATTTACAGAAACGTACCCACCCCCACCTGTACACCTCCACTCACTCCGGCAGAGAACCGCGGCGCTCGGCTCACCCACAGCCTTTTCTGTCGGCAAAAATTAATCGCCGCCTCTCGCCGTGGCACGCAAAGTGACGCTCCGGGCACATGCGTCCCGGGGAGCGCTCGCCGACAGCCCTCGCTGCCGATGCCAAACAGAAATGAGGCGACACTAACTATCGCTGCTAACTTCACCCAAGGGGGTTGAGATCGCCTTTGCCTCCCTGCGAGCGCCCCGCGTGCCGGCAGCCGTACAGCGCCCGTGCCCGGTGTTTGGTGGAAAGGGAGGGATCCAGGCTCGACGCGGGTCCCCGCAGAACCCCGGGTTATTTCACCGCGCACTGCGGTAGGAAGTGATGCGCCATCCCAGAGCGAAACAGGACTGGGGAGGGCAGTGGGGGGCAAAATAAAACCTCTCCTTCGGTTCAAAGCAGCCTAACCCTGCGAAGTGCCCCGCTGCTCCCCGTGCGTCGCGTCGCGTCGCATCCCCGGCTTTCCGCTTTCCCTTTCGTTCTGGTGATAAATTCAGAATGCCCAAACCTCTTGTACAACCATCCTCAGGAATTTGGGTCTCTTTCTCCAGTCTACCCCAGGCAAATTTTTAAATTAAAAAAAAAAAAAAAAAATAACACGAGAAAACAAAAAGAAAATAAGTACTCTGTACCATTCTTAAATGACATTAAAAGGTGAAGTCAAAACTAAGCACTATAACCCCCCCCGAGACTATGTACATAAAAAGACGTAAGATCTCTCGAAACATAAATATACAGTGTATAAATCCAGGTGTCACCTAAAAGGCTGAAGACGCAGAACTACTTCACAGACAAAAAGCAAACCGAACTCACCGCGCCAAGTGCAGACACGCGGCCACCACGTTTGGGGGTGCGGACTGGCGGGGAAGAGACCGCCCCATCTCTCGGGGGCGGTTCCTCCGACCCGCACATGCACCGGGGAAGGGCGGTAGTGGTTTCCAGGGGCTGTAACACAACCGTACGTACATGCCACGTCACTACACTCTACGGAGGGTGCGGGTGAGAGGTCGGGAAATGGGATTAGACCCTGAGTCCCCAATTATTTCCAGGCACGTGCTCTGCTGGAGCAGTTAAAGGGACACCTCTAACATGGATCCAGCAGGTTCTTTAGTATTGCTCACCAACAGAGATACTTGGTATCTCCCAGTGCAGACTCGGAACACGCCGGTTGAAATTCTGCACCCTGTGCTTTAAGAGTTACCATGACTTTCATGGAAATAATACAGCCTTGATCAGGGTAAAAGACTAATGGAGGTCTTTAGCCCAATCTTAAAGAGGTTTGCTTTCTACAGCACGGACACGCTACGACTCCGACATACATAAATAGGTACCAGTTACTGTAAAGTGACAATGCAGTGTCTTAATTATTCTAGCATTATCCTTTCTGCCGTTAGGGAAGACGTGAGAGTGGTTAGGAGGTGTGGGGAGGAGAGCTGGCGTTTGACAGAGGCTGCAAGTGGAGCAGGTCCAGCTCTAACTGGAAACGTAGGTAGACAGCCGAAAGACACTTTTAGCTTTACTCGATTACGTGGCTTTATGGCATGCAATAAAACTCCTAAGACAACTCTTTACACCAAGCACACAGCATCTCCAGTCCCACTGGTGGTATCTCAAGAGAACAAGTAAAGCTAAGAGTCTGCTTGGAAGGGAATTAAAACGTGTGTGTGTGTGTGTGTGTGTGTGTACGTGTGTGTGTGTGTACACGGAGGGAGAGAGGGAGGGAAGGGACCGGGTGGGGGAAACGTCCTGTCTTGCTGAAACCAAGCTCTTCGGCAAACCTCCTTCCTCCTATCGCTGGCCGGCCTCCCGGATCCGGCAGGCCACCGCCGTGATGAGCGCTGCGCCCTTGCCGCTGCCGTCTTCCGACTGGAGGAAGGTCACTTCGCACTTTGGAGACAACTGCTTCACTGTTTCGTGCATGACGGTGGAGAAGCTGTGGGGCACAGGCGGGGAAGGAGGAGATGCTGATTTAACCTGCCCTGGGCTGAAGGCGCCAGCCCCGCAGGAGACAAACTACACCTTTCTGTGGGGTTCTGCCTTCGACAGAGTCTCAGAGCGCTACGGACACAGAGGGGAAGGACGGACGGATGGACGGAGGGCAGGCGGGGGGGGTGCCAGGCAGGAGGCACTGGGAAGCGTAAGTCTCCACACTTCAGCCCAAGTTCACAGTTAGCACAACACACTCTTGTTCTCCCTCAACCCCAGACCAAATATGACCCCTTCTCAAGTCCTACCAAGCCCTGAGAGCACTAATAAACCTTAATAGCCCTGACCAGCCTCACCTGGGGGGATGTCCAGAGCCCTCCCTCTACCCACGGATCCCTGAGCCCTGTTTAACCTCAGCCCTGTGCCTTTAGTCCCTGTTGGAGCTATGTTGTCTTGGAAGCACCAGCCTTCAGCTCAGGCTTCAGTTCTGTTTGGCCATGGGTCATCCTGATCCAGATCATGGACCGAGTTGTTGGTTTAGACCTGGCTCAGCCCCATGACTTTGCCTGATGAGCCGGACTCCTGGTTGAACCTGGTCACCATCTCTGGGTCAACCTGACTTCAGGTACTGTGAGACTGGGTCCTGCCCGGCACGAGGTCCCTGCTGCGTTATCTGTCCCCGTGCTCCGTCCTTTAGGGAGCAGCTGGTTTTTGCTGTTCCTTAACAGAGTTTAGGTCAGTGAGCTCCTGGCAGACCTTGAGACCTTAAAATATCTCCTCTCCTCTCCAACTACCCCGTGAAGCTTCCCACGCTGGCTCTTACTTAGCACCCCATCTGCCTGAGATGAGCAGCTGCACCAGCGTGCACCTCCTTGGAGGACAGCCACCACGTCCACCACCCACCACCGAGAACTCACTGAGGGTGCAGTTTGTAGAGCGTCCCATCCACGCCGACTGTGACCTTGAGGAAGTCCAGCCCGCGGTTCTCCCGGATCTTGTCCACGACGGCTGCCATGCCGGCCCCGCAGAGCTGAGCTGCCCGTCGGGCCACCACCGCGCACACCTCCTTCACGATGATGCTGTCGTCGCACGTGCTCTCCAGGCCGAGATGCTGGAGGATGGAGCGGACCTGGAGCAGGGCCAGGCAGTCGCTGGGGAGGACACCACGGGCAGGTGGCATTAGGAGATGGAGCAACTTGGAGGTGTGGCTTCCCCTTTTCTTATCTACATCCCGCAGAGCCCAGGGACTCGTGACAGTGACTGGAGGGACTCCACAGCTCCCCTCTAACCTCAGCTTCCAGACCTGGATGTGGCTCTGATGTCACATCCTAATCGGTGAGGCTATTTCAGGGCAAAGCTGTTGACTTGGAGCATGATGACTATTGAACCCGTGGCCCCTCTCTGTCCAGGGCAGAGGATAAAGAGGCGTCTGTGTTGCCAACCCCAGACAGTTTCCCTGTCTCCCAACACTGGTGCTGTCAGAACCACATGGATTCTGCCGAGTTATCCGCATTGCACCACCCTGCGTCATCCTGGCTCCAGACTGAGCGATGGAGCTTCTCCCACAAGCCCTGGGAACGCTTTCCCCAGGCTACGTCTGCTCTGCTCCGCAGCTGTAAGGCCAGAGCTGGTGCCTGACCCACCTGTAGGACCTCACCTTTCTATCTGGGACAGGAACTTGGTCTCAAAGATCCCTCTGGTCTTCAGCCTCTCTGAGATCCGTCCGCGGAAGAGCAGCCCTCGCTTGGTGAAATCCATCAGGATGTTTCGAACGATCTCCCCCAGGTACATCCCGCTGATCATCTTCTCAAACCTGGGAAGGAGAGGGCAAGGTTGGGCGTCAGGACAAGAAGGGTCACTGGGTCTGGATCGGGATTCCAGCTCTGCCACATGCCTGACACCCTGGAGCAAGTCCAGCAACACGGTGCCCACCCTGCGGGCAGGGGATAAGGGACACATCGGTGCATCGCAAAGCCAGACTCATCCCCTGATGATCCACCAAGAGGCTGGTGGGGCAGCACCGAACTGTTCCGGGATGCCCAACCTCATCAGGGATCCCATCCCAGCTCCCCAAAGCCACCACACACCTTTGCTTCCCAGGGTTGAGAGACAGCTCATCCACCGCCAAGTCAAACTCTGTCCGTATGTCATCCAAGCACCCGTTGTCACCAAACGCCCCCCACTCCATGTTGACGCACATCCTGCCCTCCTCCCCTTCCACCAGCTCCACGTTCCTCATCTCCTCCATGTAACAGGCGTTGCTGCCTGTGCCTGCAGAGAGAGAAGCACCTTTCAGTGGGGCTGTCAGAGAAGCGGGGTGCCTACGCAAGGTAAAAGCCCTCAGACACCTTCTGCAGCCAGGAGAACCCCACCGGAGCAGATTTGGGACCGCGAGTAGAGGAACTCTGTAAGAAAGTTTCAGTCCTCACCGACTATCAGCCCAACTTCGCAATACGGGTCTTCGTACCCACAGGTCATCATGGTGCCAACTGTGTCGTTTACCACCGCGACCACGTCCAGATCGAATTCCTGCAGAGGGATGGGATTGTGTGGGTTATTCCCGGGGGGCACAGCTGTTCCTGGAGGACACAGCTTGCTACATCTGCTCCTATAACTGGGAAAGGACCTGTCTGCTGAGCACACGCGAGTCCTCCAGGCACCCACAGACTCCCTGGAGCCCCATGTGTCTGCAGGTGGACGCTCAAACCTCAAGACACCTCCAGCAAGATGCAACTGAAGAGGAGGTGGCACGCTGGGACAGCCCTACCAGAAACAGCCCCCGGGGCAGGAGCTTTGGGTGGTCTACATGGAGGAAACGAGCACGGCGTCTCCCGAACTCACGGCAAGACAAGTCTGCTCCAGCCCTGGCCAGAAGCCAGCTCTTAGCTCCGGGGTCTGAAAATCCAACCTCGAGTGATGACTAAGGGCAGTTGTTAAAATTCAGACAGTCATTAGCCCTGTGCTCAGCCCATTAATTTGCTTTACAGGCCAATTAAAGATGCCGAAGACAGCTGGGAGGTGGGAGCGAGCAGCCAGCTTCTCACAGCTACGTGGACACTCACCTCTCTCCTGTGAATTGCCTCCTTCAGCAGGTTCACCACATCTTCTCCTTCACAGCCGGTCGCCTTGAAACCTTTCGTCCACTTCAGGAGAATCCCCTGTTGTGGAAATACCCCACGGTAAATCACCCAGGGCGGAAGGGACGGCAACCCCACGTCCACCAGCTCTCGGTGGTCAGATCCTCACACGTGGAGGACGCCTCAACTGGGTTGTCTCCAGAGCTCAAGGGATCTGCATCTGCTTTGATGCAGCAAAGGAGCTTTTCAGAAGCACCAGCAGGTCCGAGCTCCTGCCTTCCCCGTCTCGTGGGTCTCTATCTGAGCTGCCATGTGGTTATTGATACTGGTACACAGTTTCCAGTGTTTTTTGGCTTTTCAGCCCAAACCACGACACCCGGGTACCGGACACGCGTGCTACGAGGTGGGTTGGGAGTTACCTCATCCAGGTTGTTCTGCTGGCAAGGGAAGGAGAATGTGAATCCGAGTGGGAGCGATACACCCTTCATTCCCATGTATTCCAGGAAGTCGGAGATGCAGTGGACGATGTGGTCAAAGAGCTGGGCGCACAAAGCCAAAAGGAGAAGTTACCATCACAGCAGGAAACTCAGCTGGACGCCAGCCCACCTGACCTACTGGAGATGCCGATCCATTCCCAAGCCAGCAGGACTTTGAGCAGAGCAGATGCTGCTCCGCTGCACTGCCTGAGGTGAGCAAACCCAAACCAGCTCCTCCTTCATCCTCCTCCCCACTGACAACGCGGTCGTATCACCATGATACCTCCACCTTGCAGGTCCTGTACTGCACCCAGAGGGACAGAGGGGCTAGCGGGGAGGTGACCGGCTTCCCAGGGGCGACACGGCAATCCGGTCCCTCTGCAAGGTATCTCCAGAGCCTGTCTGCTAGAAACACTCCCAGTCCCTGAGCGCTGCCTGGAGTGGTTTGCAAAACTCCTTCCATCTGCAAATAAGACTCTGGAGACATCTCCTACTGCTTGTGTTGTGGTTTCTCTATCTGGGAAACGGGGATGATGCTTATCTGCCCTTGTGGAGTGTGTGGGATTGAGGGAGGGGTTCAGTGATGTCTGGGAATAACACAATTTCTAACCTAAAGAACAGTCTCAAGCTTCCTAAAGCGCATTTCGAACTCAGGAGCCGTGGGCAGAACTCGCTGCTCTAAAGGCAGAAGAGCTCCAGCCTTCTCCTGGGTTTGCCCCCTGGAAAGCAGAGCAAGGCAAGACCAGCTCCCGTGGTCGGCCAGCACTGGTCTACCGCCTACACAGCTGCTCCACTGCCTGCCACTTCTGCTGCCACCCCAGGGAAGATGCCCTGGCTTTCCACCTCCAGCTGCCCATCCTCACCTCCTCTCCCGTCCCCTGCATGATCTCCACCGGGATGGAGTAGATCTTGTTGTGCATCTCGACGCCGCGCCTCATCCCATTCCTCACGCGCACCAGCAGCACACGGAAATTGGTACCTCCCAGGTCCAGGGCGAGGAAATCTCCTTTTTCTGAAACCCAAGAGAGAATCGTTAGGAGAGAGAGCCCAAAGGGCATCATGAGGATGGCACAAAGCTGACCCGAATCTGCCCTCTTCCTAGGAGAGGACCAGAAACCAAAGCGTGGCTGGGAATGGAGAAGAGCAGGTGCTGGTGGGAAGGCGATGGAGATGTTTGCTCCAGACATGGGGAAGTCCCAGGGTTTCAAGCCAAGGGGTAGGTGCACACCCAAGCCACAGAGAACCAGCAGCACAACCCAGGACAATGGTGGCGAGAAACCTGCGGTGGCAAAAACCACAGCGAAAGGCAGGCTTTGTCTTAAGTCAAGTGCAGAACGTCCTGGAGGCTCAGCCGCTTTCCCCAGTATCATACTGGTGGTTAAAAAGCTTTGTGCCGCTCCCTCCACAAAGAGGCAACTGGCCATGGCAAAGGTCCCAGCCCTTCCCTAAGCGGTGCAGATGTTGGGAGCAGCGATGGTGGCTCTTTGCCCTACGTGGGACATACATGGGCTTATGCCCATGGTACATCACCTGTCCCATCTGGAGTCGAGCACACGTAGGTGGGCAGCATTTTCACCGTTGCCTCTTCGTGCGTCTCCTTGCCCAGCCCCTTCTCCATCTCTATCCTCATCCTTTGCTTCACCTCCAGGAGCTGGTCGTGGCTCAGCTTGAGCGCCTCCAAAATCTTCTGCCGCGCCTTGTGCTGGGCGGCCAGCCTGTAGGCCACCGCCGTCACCATGGCTGCCCCTTTGCCACTTCCATCTTCTGACCTCACGAAACGGATCTCGCAGTCTGGCAGCAGCTTCCGCACTGTCTTATGGAGGCGTCGGGCAAAGCTACGGAGGAGAAAAGAGGACCTGAGTATGCCACCATGGGTGATGTGACCCTCTGGGGTTGCAAATGACCATTTGGGATCCAAACGGAGGTGCTCAGGGGAATATTTGGAGATGCTCTGCCTGTGCCAAGCTTTATCTGCTGCCAGCAGGAACGGATTTGTGCTTTCTCACCCTCTCTCCCCACCAGCCTTGCCTATCCTCCTGGACTCACTGAGGATGCTTCTTGTAGACGGAGCCATCCACACCGACCGTGGACCGCAGCCGGTCCACCCCTTTGTTCTCCTTGATGCGTCGCAGCACAGCTGCCAGGGTGGCCCCGCACAGGTTGGCCGAGCGGGTGGAGACGATCTGGCAGATGCGGTGGGTGGCCACGCAGTCTTCATGAGATGGCTCCAGGCCCAGCTTGGTGAGGATCTCGTGGGCTTTCTGCAGCCCTTCTTTCTCCCTGCACATGAAAGAAGAAAAAAGAATTCATGCATTTACCATCTGAATTGTCCTGGTTTGCTCAGTGGATAACTCTGCCATGGATCCTGTTCGACCCCAGCACAGATGTCAGGAGATGGGCTGGGATCCCAGGAAACCATCCGGATCCTACTTACTTCTCAATAGCAGAGACGTATCTGGTCTCAAAGTGGCCAGTAGTGAGCAGATCCGGTGTGAGCTTTCCTCCAAACAAGAGCCCTTCCTTGGCCATCTTCACCAGGATGAGTCGGACCAGCTCTCCCATGTACATCCCGCTGATCATCTTCTCAAACCTGCCCACGGGGGAAAGCACAAGACGCGTCGGTTTGGCTGCGTTGTGCCACGAGGCGGCCACAGGTTGATCTTGAAAACACCTGGCGGCCTTCCAGGCCCAAAAGCAATCCAGGTAATCTCTTTCCAGATTAGTTTATCCCCTCACTGAGAAAAATAAAGCCACGATGACATAACCATCATTCTGCAAGGAGAACTTTACGGCTAGCTGAAGGGGGGTCTGTCCCTCTGCAGAGACCCCTCAAATCCCACCCATGCTTGCCAGAAGCCACCTGGGGAATGGGAGATCTGTAGGACTTGGATGTGGACATTAGGTGGTGGTGTTTGCCTTGGCTGGCGGACAACTTCATCGGCAGAGCAAAGAAACAGAAATCAACACAGTCAAGAGAAAGGCTCAGGAGGGGAGAGGGTGCTGAGTGGTTCAGTTGGGTGTACCAACCCAAATTCGTGGTACAGCCCCTATTTGCATTGGTGTAGCTGACACGGAGGAGGACGCAGTGACCTAGTTAACTAGGATGACCTCTTCGGTCCCACTAATGCCAGCGCCATGGGAGGACGGACAATGCAGAGCAAACCCCGAGCCTGAGCCGAAGCCAAGAATCTGCTTACAATTGTTTGCCAGGGTTGAGCGAGCCCATGTCTATCTCGTGGTCGAACTCTGTCCGGATGTCGTTGAGCACACCATCATCACCGAAGGCTCCCCATTCCATGTTGATGCACATCCGACCTTCGTCCCCTTCCACCAGGTCAATGTGTCTCATCTCTTCCATGTAACAGGCGTTGGTACCGGTACCTGAACCAAGCACGGGGATGTGGTGAGATGCTGCTCCCTTTCCCTTATTCCCCCTAATTAGCAACAGCCATAGAAAGTAAAGATGGAAGAAAACGAACATTGGCAGTGTTGGTTTTCTAACATCACTATCACCTTTCTCTTTTCCCCCCAAAACCCTGAAATCTGCAAGAAACGCGATCTTCTTCTGGAGTTCATGGAGGCATGGACCCCAATTCTCCCCCCTGCCTTGCTGTAGCTCACCAACAATGAGGCCAACTTCACAGTTGTGATCGTCATAGCCGCAGGTCATCATGGTCCCAACAGTGTCATTCACCACAGCCACGATGTCAATGTCAAAGTCCTGAGATGGTGGAGAAGAGAGAGATTGAGTCAATGTGGCCAAAACATACTGAAACATCTCTGCTGTCACGAGGGAGCCAAGGTAAGCGTCCTGTCCCAGGGCCCCACGTGCCCCTGTCCCACCACCCCAGGAGGTGATAGACCTGCCCAACCTCTTACCCCTCTCTTCTTGATGGACTTGCGCAGCATGGACACCACGTCTTTCCCCTCCACGCTGCTGCATTTGAATCCCTTCGTCCACGTCACGAGGATGCTCTACGGAGAAAGAGCAAGAAGGAATGCTCGGAGGACAGACCCACCAAGCCGTGTGTCTCCAGGGCTCCATGGTGCGAGGCTGGGTGGACACGCAGCGCCGCAGGTGAGGCCCTCCCTGTTATCAGCTTGTGAGCCGCCGTATCAGCAACGATTTCCGCGTCTCTGCGCAGATAAAGTTTATGGCCGCGTGATAGCACGCGAGCCGCTCGTTGCTCCTGCCAGCAGGAGGGCACGTGATTCCCGTCACCGGGTTTTATGGAGCCCCGGAGCAAAACCTGTTCCCAAAGCCTACGGAGAGCTCCTTGCCCCATCCCCGAGGGACGGGGGTCTCACCATCCCCTGCGGCCGGAGGCACCGGCTGCGTCCCCACCCAGCAGCGCTGCCGCAGTCACTCGGCCAAAGGCTGCGCTGAGCCCTGGGGGAAGGGAAAGGACTCGACGGCATTCGAAATCTCCAACCCCAGAGCCCCAGGTGCCTTAGCAAGGCGAACCCTGCCCTGCCTTACACATGGGGAAACTGAGGCACGGAGAGAAACAACCCGGACAAGGTCACCGGAGAGAGATGCTTCCTCTCCCAACTTCTTTATGGTCTTTTTTTTTTTTTCTTTTACAGCCCTCGCTACCACCACAAGGAAAGCGTTAAATCTTCTTCCTCATTACTTCGGCTGAATTGCTCAGGCAGGAGAGCATGACTTGCCCCATCCCCGGTACAAAATGCCGCCGCATTCCCGCCCGGGGAGGACGTGCTGGATCGCCAGCACGCCATGGAGCCGCCCTCCTTTCCGATCCTGCCTGGGAAGCCGGGTGAGATAAGGGCAAGGAGAGCACCAGCCTTCCCCCCTCCCTCTCCCCTCCAAGAGCAAGAGCCCGGCAGAGGCCGTGGGTGGCAGGAGAAGGGCCACGTGCCTCGGCCAGGCTCCGCTTGCCGAGATGTTTAGTCTCCCAGCGAGGTCACCAGCTCCCGGCGGAGAGCCGGCACGGCTGAGCGGAGCTGACAGCCATCGATTCCCGGCTGCCCGGAGCATGGTGAGCAGCCGGGGAGGGTGACATCCCTTCCCCCCCCAACCTCCGCCTCCCCTTCTCCCCGCACGCACGACGGGGGATGTGATGCTCGGCAC
>NW_009650216.1:27257-32909 GCF_000708025.1 Charadrius vociferus | reverse complement strand
GCAGCCGCTCTTCTTCGACTCTGTCT
This sequence comes from Charadrius vociferus, assembly GCF_000708025.1. Classification (NCBI taxonomy): domain Eukaryota; kingdom Metazoa; phylum Chordata; class Aves; order Charadriiformes; family Charadriidae; genus Charadrius; species Charadrius vociferus. The sequence goes on along the minus strand of NW_009650216.1, from coordinate 32,883 downwards.
GCAGAGGAGGGGGGAAAAGCCGCTTTCCGTGGAGGCATCCGTGCGGAGTGGAAGCACGGAGCAACCGGCACATTAAACGTCACCTTCCAGACCCCTGCGAGCCCCAGGACACATCCTACGCTCCCACCAGGACTTGTGGAAAGTCAAACCCAACCCAACGAGCTAATTAAACCTAACAACGAGCTAATTAAACCCAACAATGAGCTAATTAAACCCAACAAGCCCCAGGACACATCCTACACTCCCATCAGCACCAGGACTTGTGTAAAGTCCATCCCAAACCCAATGAGGTAATTAAAAGTGCAAGCTAAATTAGGGTGGGATATCTATTGCCCCCCCCCCTTTTTCCCCCCAGTGAGAGCTTACCCCCGTCCCACCACATCCCAGCCACAACCCTCGCGAGGAGGCGACGAGACCGTCACTCACCTCATCCAGCTTGGTCTGGTGACACGGGAAGGAGAAGGTGAACCCAAGGGGGAGTTTCTTGTCTTTGATTTTCAGCTTCTCCATGAAGTTGGCCAAGCACTCAGCGATGTGGTCGAAGAGCTGGAAAAAAAGGTAACGAGTGACTCCTGCCCCGACCGAGCCGATGCACCACAGCACTCCTGCCTGCTTGAGGGACCGGTGGTCTGTCACCCACGTGACACCTCCATGGTCCTCACCCATCATGGTGTCAGGGATTAGTAGCTCCAGGCCAAGGAAGGCAAGGAGCTCCCCAGATCCTGCTGGGCAAGGCAGGGACAGGATGCTGCTCCAACCCCGTCACATGGCTCAGGGTCTTGGGGTGACACCAGCCCTGCCCTCAGACAGGAGAGGTGTCCCAAGATGGGTGGTTTCGCCCCATGAGGGGGGTTGGGGAGAGTGGGGATGGAGAGGGGTGAACCCACCTGCACCCCACTGCCTCGCATGAGTTCCTCGGGGATGGCGTAGATCTGATTCTCCATTTCGACCTTCTGCAGGCCGTTGTCGGACACCTTCACCCTCAGCACACGGAAATTGGTGCCACCGAGGTCCAGCGCCAAGAAGTCCCCATCCTCTGTGGGAGCCCAGACAAGAACAACCGTTAACTTGGAGGGTCCCTTTCTGCAGCATCAGTGCCGGCGCCAGACAGCCCCGGAGCGGGCGAGGAAGTACCCAGCCACCTCAAAATATGAGGGTGAGGTATTATTTTGTAATATTTTCTTATTTTATTTATTATTATGACCTTTTATATTTTTTTTTTTTTGGTATTTTATCAGAGCTGTGGCTGTATTTCCTGCCCTTCCTCTGCACCCCTGGTACCCCATAGCTGATGGGGGATCAAAGCAACATCTTTGAGACGTAGCCTGATGCTCTGGGTAGGGTGTGCGGAGGCTGAGCTGGAAGGATATCTGCTGGCCGGAGGACAGCTCCCACCGGCCCCATCCACACAAGCCCATGCCCAAACCGACGGCGCTCCCGGGGAAGGAGAGCTCCAGCCTCAGGCTCTATAAGAAGACGGGCAGAGCTATTCCTGACTCTATTGACACAGGATGCTTGTGAAACCTCTGAAATCACCAACCCAAGCGGTTAGAACAATGCTAGCAAGATATCGAAGCAGTAGAGTTTGGCTAAACGTCTAAAATACAGAAGAAAAAAAAAAAAACAAACACCCCCGCGTGTTCCGGCTTGGCTGCCGCAGTCCAGGACAACCACCCCTTGCCCTGCCCCAGGAATCCCACGCGTTCCTGGCATGTGGCTTCTCGCCGAAGGCGAAATTGAAAGGTGTTAGCGGGAAAGCAGGGAGGGGAAAAAAAAAAAAAAAAGAAGGAAAAAAAAATTCCAAAAGTCCTTCTGGGACTCGTTGCTGCCTTCTCCGGGCAGCAGTGGGAAGTGGAATATTGGCCGAGAGGAGCCCCCGGGGTCCCGCTGCCCCCGAGACCCGAAGGTTTCCCCTCCTGCTCGTTTTGTGTTGTACCCGGCACCAAGGCAGCTAGCTGAATTTCGGCCCAGCTGAGACCCGGGATGCGGGAAAAGCGCCAAGCTGGCTGTTTTAAATACCTAGCGGTGCGGGGAGAGAGAGAGGCATGGGGGGAAAGCCCTCTATCAGCACTGTTTGATTTCTGAATGCATTAAATGTGCTGTGCTGGCTCCCCCGGGCAGATTACAGCGCCCCGGGGGCCGCATTGTGCCCGCCGCTGCTTTTTACAAAGGGGCTACAGTTGAAACAAAAAGTGTGGTTTATTAGTATTCAAATGACACCAGGCCGGCCAGCATCTCCAGTGACTCCAGCTGAAAAGGCAAGCTCGCCCGTCCAAGCCTGCGGGGCGTCCATCTGTCCTGGCATCTTTCCTGGGGCTGACCCTCCGAGGACCCAGGGCGAGGGAACCGCGGATGGTGACGGACTCAGACTCGGCGCCCGGCCTGAGAGCAGCTTTATAAAGTCCCTCAGCTGCTGAAAAGGTCTATTAAAGGCAGCCCGCGTGCTCCAGGGGAAAAAAGAGGAGGAATACAAGGGGCTCGGAGATCCATGGATGCCCACGAGCCAGCAATGTGCCCTGGTGGCCAAGAAGGCCAACGGCATCCTGGGGGGCATCGAGAAGAGCGTGGCCAGCAGGTGGAGGGAGGTCGTCCTCCCCCTCTGCTCTGCCCTGGGGAGGCCACATCTGGAGTACTGTGTCCAGTTCGGGGCTCCCCGGGTCAAGAAGGACTGGGAACTGCTTTGAGCACTAGATCGGAGCAAACTCTGCTAATTCCCTAGGAAGGCTTCTTTCCCCCAGCACGGACGTCGCGCTCGCAGCCCAGTCCCAGTTTGAGCCACCCGTCAGGGCTGCAGCCCCCTCCCCTCCTTCCACGGGGCCACCAGCCCTCCCGCGGGCAACCTCTGCTCCAGAGCAGGTGACACCCAGTCCTGGGTGGGTGTCCTCCACCAGGGGCATTTCATTTCTGCCCAGAGAGGTGGAGCCATCCCAAACCCGCCTGGACGCCGTCCTGTGCCACTGCTGGAGGTGCCCCTGCTCTGGCGGGGGGTGGGATGGGGGAGCTCCAGAGGGACCTTCCCACCCCCACCACTCTGGGATTCTGCGATTCTCTCCTGAGCAGCGTTCGCCAGCCTTCCCGCTCGGCATGGAGGATGGGGGGAGCGCTGGGGGGTCAGTGCATCGCTCCAGGGGGGTCAGTTTATCACCTCAGGGGTGGTGCTGGTGAGGTGGGCACCCATCTGTCGGTGGTGCCAGCCCATGCCGAGCCCCCCCGCGCAGGCTGCGGTGCCCTGGCTGCCTTCCCGGCGGTTAAGGTTACACCCCAAGACCAACCGGCGGGTGGGATGAGGAGATGCTGAGGCAGTTAAACTGTTATTTTAACCAAAGCTGAAGTTCAGCCAAGTCCCTGCGCAGGTTCTGGCCAACCCTCACTTTGTCTCTGGAGCAACACCCGCACGCCCTGCGAGAGCCGTTAACCCCGAACCACACAGCACCCCAAACCTGGACCCCATCAAAGCTTCATAATTCATCGAGTAACACCCTGGGCATAGCTCTGAGCGAGGCACCGTAGCCAAGAGATGTCCAAGGCGGCGCTGGAGAACGGCACGGGAGCCAGCAGAGCACCAGGAGTGCCCGAGCTCATCCGTTGGGGCAGTCAAACCCCGGATATTTATTTCTCCTCCTCGCCTCGCGCCCGCGTTGACCCTTTGCAGGGATGAGGTTTAAACCAGTTTGGCAGCTCGTTCTGCAGCCTGTCTGCCAGCCACGGGGCATGCCTTGGCCATGTCCCTATACGCGGATGCCGAAAAATGCACCAGGAAAACACCTCAGCGAAGTTCCTCGCCGTCCTGATGTCACCGGTGAGGCCACCGTGGGGATTTGGCCTCAGCCGCGGATGGGCAGAGCTGGAGGTGATGTCTGGTTTGGCACCGCTGGCATTGTCTTCTGCCCCAAACTGGGGTCAAGCCGTACTCCTGCTGCCCTTGCCAGCGGCACTGATGCCATTCCGCTTGCTAGCAGAGCGTGAAAAATACCTCAGGGGGCTGATAAATATTTCCAGGGCTAAGGATGCTGGAGCCAAGAGGGTCACAGGTTGCTCAGCCCCTTGGAGACAACCCAGGAGGAACAGACATCACCCCAAGAAAAAGGCCAAGGAGCCGGGGACAAGGTTGTCCTCCCGTCATGCCCAGACCTCCACAAGCCTGTTTTTTTGGCCAAACCATCTCTGCGAGGCTCATGGCCCATGAAACCGTACCTAACCAGCTTTCCCTTCACCCGCCGCTCACTGACCCTCGCCACAAAGCAGCAGCAGGACCCAACCTGACAACCAAAAATCCCCCTTTAAAGCTGCTCAACAGCCGCGGGAGAGGTAAAAGTGGTTGCAGTGGCAACTCCTGAAGTCGAGGGGTGGAATTCCTGGGCAGACCAGCTTTCCAGGAGGAAAAAGGCAGCAAAAATCTCCCTTGGAAAATTCCCAGGCTGAAGTAATATGGGTGCGCGATGGGCTCCGCTGGCCGACACCGCGTCTGGGTCCTCCCTTCGATTAGGGCTCCCTCGTTAACGTGATAAGGTAGAGGCTGCGATGCTGAGCTCACAAACCAAACAGCCGGGGCAAACACGGTGCTCTGATTCAAGGGGCTGTTTGCGCTCAGCAAACCACGGAAGGGAGAGCCTTTAGCGCCTTGAAAAAATGCCTGTGCTCCCTGGAAGAAAGCACGGGGCGAAGCGGGCAGAGGGGCTCTGCCGCCCCTAGAAATAGAGCCGGGGATGGGGAACCAGAGCGGCGTATGCAGGATCATAGAATCACAGACTGGTTTGGGTTGGAAGGGACCTTGAAGACCATCCAGTGCCACCCCCTGCCCTGGGCAGGGCCACCTCCCCCCAGCCCAGGTTGCTCCAAGCCCCGTCCAACCTGGCCTTGAACACCTCCAGGGATGGGGCAGCCACAGCTTCTCGGGGCAACCTGCCCCAGGGGATCACCGCCCTCAGAGTGAAAATTTTCTTCCTAATGTTTGATCTAAACCTGTCCTCTTCCAGTTTAAAGCCATCATCCCCCAGCACCTCGGGGGTCGGTCACCCCAGACCTCCCACCTCAAATCTCAAGGCTTCCAACTGACTGCTATCCCATTTTGTTGGAATCCTCAGTCAAATCAGCTGAATAAAAAAAAATAAAAATAAATAACTAAGAGGAAAAAGCTGGAGCAGGTGAAGGCTCCACTCCCCAGGGAGATGCAGGATGAGGTGCAGGCGCAGACCCCGGTGCTTTCCGCTCCATCCCCATCTGCGGACGCCCTTGCCAGCCCTCCCCTGCCTCCGCTCAGCCAGTTGAGAGGATTCGAGCAGAAGAGGGAAGAGAAAAGCCCCGGTGCTTGCATCAGCATCTCCACCGAATTAGCGCCGGAGAGCAGCAAAGGGGCTTATGATGTATTGGGTGTGAAATACTGGGTTTGCAGCAACAAAGGATCCGGCATTAACCTGGTGGCTTGGTTTGGACAGAATTGGGTCCAGCAAAGAGCAACTCACACCGACCACAGCGAGAGTCATCCGGCAGCGATTCCCCACTGCGATTCCTCACCGGGCAGTGCAGTAAATCGCTGGGTAAAGGGCATGAAAACAGCATTTTCTTTAAAGCCTTTCAAGACCGTGGGCCAAGCGAGCTGGTTTTCTTGCAGAAGCAGATGGTTATC
>NW_009650216.1:24348-27231 GCF_000708025.1 Charadrius vociferus | reverse complement strand
GGTGTTGCAAAGACCCTTCAAGATGTCCAGTCCAGAACCACCCTTTGAATCTCCAGGGATATGACCACCGAAGTCCTGCGGCACCCTCCCGAAAACCGTGGGCCGTGGATATCAGCTGCTGGGGCTTAAGGGAGGAGGTACCAGAAGATCCTTGTGTCAACATCAGCACGGAGGAGGAAACGCGGTAATGCCGGCAAAGCCTGGAAACACCAGGAGAGGAGCAGGGAGGTGGTGTTTGCACTAAGCAAGGAGAGCCCTCGCTCAGAGCCGCTGGGGGTCCAAGGAGAAGCTCATCTGGGGTCTGTTTTCCCCCACAGGCCTGCGGTAGGATGCCCATTACGGCACAGCGGGCGTTTCGGGGGGTGCTGGCACCGAGCAAAGCAAGAAAAGTCGCTTTTAGGAGAGATCCCGCTTCAAGAAGCAGAAATCCCCCACACACTCCTCCTCTCTGATGTTGCATCAGAAACGGCGAAGCCACCGAGAGCGCGGAGCAGTCGGGAACCGGGACTGTGTTTTGACTTCAACCCGCAGATGTGACCTTGTATTTCTATAAGCGCCTCTCATCCGCCCGGATCCCAGGGAGCTGCCGCCTGCGCATTAGGACGGGGCATAATCCGAAAGCAGAGCCGACCCGTGCTGTCACAGGGAGGGGTAGGAAGGGCAGGGATGCTCTCGGGGGAGGACGATGTGGAGCCCCTGAAGCCGGCGTGGCACCGGCGTTGCTTCCCAGCCGGCGGGGCTGGAGCGGAGGGATAACCTGTCCGGCAGGTGGAGGCAGCCGCTGACCCCCAAAGCGGGTGGGAGCAGAACTTGGTGCTCAGCTGAAGTCAGACTTCGCCCAGAAGCTTCATAAAAAGCGGAGGAAGGAAGGAGGCGGCCCTGGATGTTGAGCTCTTCCCGAGCCGTCGTCACACCGTCTTGTCGGCAAGCAATGTGCCGGGGGAGCTGGCAGTGACGCCGGGGCTTGGGCCAGCCTCGGCTCACCCCCCAGCACTGACCCGCCACCTTCCAGTCCCCCCCACCAAAACCCAACGGCGGAGACGCTGGTGCCGCTCTCAGCCCAGATCCCGCTGGAGCTGGAATCAATCCCAGCTCTCGGCTCCCTGGGACTTGCTCGAAAACCTCCCGTTTTCCAGTCCCTGGGCAGCTGCAGCCCCACCGCTGCCCCAGCATCCCTTCTGCTTAATATTTTCCATGAGGCTGTGCCCCTTCTCCCCCCGCGCTGAGCCTGCTTTGGGTGAGAAATGCCAGCTGGGATACTGGGGACGCCGCAAACTGGGAGGGTATGGTGATAGAAGCCATGGCCCACTCTTGTAAGTGTAAGGAGAGGGATTGCACCTTCTTCCCAAGATGGGTCAGGGTGCCAAGAGCTCTGCTCCTGCCTCCCAGGAGCTCTGACACACGCTCTGCCAGCACCCAGCACCTTGGGCTGCAATAGTTCCCGTGCCCAGGGGCGGCATTCCACCTATCCCTGTAATTAAAAAAATAAAAAAATATTCTCAAATATTTAAATAGATTGAAATCTCCATCCCGGGGCAGGTAGCCAGGTCCGGCTTTCAGGTGTACATGCACCGGGGTCAAGGGGGGGGTAAGCCGAGCACGTGGGATGCAGCGGGCAGGATGGCTCTGGGTGCAGGGATGCTTCAATACTTAAAGGAGTTTATAAGAAAGATGGGGACAGAGTTTTTTAGCAGGGCCTGTAGGGACAGGACATGGGGTAATGGCTTTAAACTAAAGGAGGGGAGACTCGGACTAGATATATGGAAGAAATCTTTTACTCCGAGGGCGGTGAGACACTGCCACTGGTTGTCCACAGAGGTGGTGGCTGCCCCATCCCTGGAAGCGTTCCAGACCAGGCTGAGACGGGGCTCTGAGCAACCTGATCTGGTTGGAGATGTCCCTGCCCATGGCGGGGGGTTGGACTAGACGGCCTTTAAAAGGTCACTTTAAACCCAAACCACCCTACGATGCTCGCGACTCCCCAGGGACCTGTCCCCTCAGACCTCACTGAGATGTTACCAGCAAACACCCGGCCAGGGATGCAGACCTTGGTCATCAGCCTGGTCCTTGCCTCAAGAAAGGGGACAGCCAGCAGCGATGGGGCTTTTTTGGCTGTTTGAGCACGGCTACCTCTCGGGTCCGCCCTATTGAACACCATCACTCAACCGGCAGGCTTGTGCCACCTCGGTGTGCTCCTCGGGAGAGGAAACTCCAGTCTGCCCAGTCGCAGGTCGCTTGAGACTCCAGCCACGGCGTCTGCTGGGACCCGCTCACCTCCAGCAGCCAGGTATGGAAATGCAGCGGTGGCAAAACTGCTGGGGACGGGGAGGGAAGGGCAGACGGGTCTTTCCATCACCTCCCTACCTCTTTATCCACCTTTCCTGCTGGCTATCAGCCATCTCCGCCACCGAGGTTTCACGAGGACCCCCATGAAGGTGCCGACATGGGAGCAACCCCAACCTTGAGCAACTCCAGCCAACGGGACCGACTGGCCCGGGGTCTCACCCCGGGGCTGCTTTCAACCCAGACGCGGAGCCGGGGGCAGCTCTGGCTGCTCAGGGTCTCTGTCCCTCCCTGCCCTTCAGCAGCCAGGACCGCTCCACCGGCTTCGAGCACCGGGAGACTCGGCAGGTCCTGGGTGGCATCTGCACCCTGCTGCGTGCTGTCGGGCAAGAGGTGATGCTGCAGGGACGGCGACAAAGTTCCTTCCCAAAGCACTGAGCTAGGAGAGGTGGCTCAAGGAAATTCCCTATATGGAGGCTTGAGGAAGCAGTTTTTTGGGTTGAGAGGAACATGCCGGAGCCCAAAACGGGGCTGTGCCCAGCCGGGAGCGTGCTGCAGGCAGCCCGGCTCCTGCCGGCGCGGGGAGCGGGCCGAAAGGCC
>NW_009650216.1:22554-24205 GCF_000708025.1 Charadrius vociferus | reverse complement strand
CAGGGACCCCCCCCCCGCAGTTCCAGTCCCAGCACGGAACAAGAGCTGTCCCCGGGCCAAGCCTTGCTCAGCAGAAGCAGGATGAAGCCCCAAGGACCAGGAGTAAAGGTGCCGTCCCTGTTTTGGCAGCACCACGGGGATGGGTGGCCTCAGCCCTCTCTCCTGGCACCGAGTCCTCCCCACCGCGCTCTCCCTCTGCGCTGCGGGAGGGAACATCTCCCTTCTCACGGTACCTGTCCCGTCCGGGGTGGATCTCACGAAGGTGGGCAGCATCTTCACCGAGGCGGTGGGGTTGGTTTCAGCTCCCAACCCCTTCTCCATCTCCTTTCCGAAACGCTGGGACACCTCCTGGAGGGTCTCCTCGGAGAGCCGCATGTGGTAGAGGTACTTGTCAATCTGAAAGGAGGAGATAAAGCCAAAAAGTCAGCTGGAGAGTTGGGGACATGGGCACAATCCCCGTGACACACTCAGGACAGCGTTCAGGCCCACACACACACATCTGCCAGGGCTGATGCAAGAAGCAGGAGAAGGTCGTGACCCACCCCGAAAGGCAGGACACAGTCATGCCGGCACGTTGCCGACATGGCACCACCGGCAGCGCTGCAACAGCTTATCTCTGGGCACGCCGATAACGCCCGCCACCGCACTTGCACCTCTTCCTCAGCATCCGGGGCCGCTCTCCAGAGAGGTCACCAAAAGCCACCCCGTGCCCTCCTCGGCTGCATCCCCTTGCCCAGATGGGTGCCAAGGTGGGGACACCGAACGCTGAGGAGCACCCGATGCTCCGTAGCATTTTCTCCGCTTGTTCATCTCCGGGCACCCAAACAGGTTGCGACAGAAGCAAGACCCAAACTCGACAACCTTCCCTGCCCGGGCTGTGAGTCAGGAGGTCGGTGCCGGAGGTTTTCCAGCTGTGAAGCCCTTCCTACGCCGCGGCAGCAACGCGCCTCGACCTTGACCCCCCCCAGGGCCTCCGTAAAGGATGCTCGTCAGGAATCCACTGCCCATTCATTTCTTCGCTGCTGAGATCACCCCTTACAAAGGGGTGCCGAGAGCTACTCAACCCCCCTTGAGCAAACGACGCTGTGTGACACAAGTGGGTGCCGTGGCCGGAAAGGGAAGAAATCCACCACCACCCCCTGCTCCTGGCTGTCGGCTGTACCCTTATGCTGAGGCGACAAAGATGTCCGGCTCCTTCTAGAAATGCCATCAAAGCATCTCCTCTTCCCTGGGAAAGGGATGGAAAACCTCCTCCCCGCCCCATCCATTAGCACCGTGCGTGTCTCCGCAGCCTGGCCGGAGCAGGGAAGGGAAACGGAGAGGCGGACAGACTGCCAGCTCCCAAACTATGCCCTGTTTCAATTAACTTCACTTAAAATTAATTAAAGGGCAGCTGCAAGTCCTGCCAAGTCAAGAGGAAAAACTCCACCCAGTTAGCTCACCTGTCTGTAGGCACGTAACATAAGGTCATCAGAAATCAAGCGTGAATATTTTTATTATTATTATTTTTTTTATAGGGCTACGCTATAGGAAATGGGCATTTTGTGGGCGAGTAATAGCCATCCGCCCCGGCGTGACCTCGCTCACGGATGCAGCCGCTCAGACCATGGGCTGAACACAACAGCTCGGCTGTGGGTTCTGCTGGGCGCCC
>NW_009650216.1:15959-22427 GCF_000708025.1 Charadrius vociferus | reverse complement strand
TCCGGGAGAGATGCTTTATTCCCGGGGGAGCGGCATCCTCGCCGGTGCCATGGGTGAAAAAAAAAATAAATCTCCTCCCAATTTCTCTCGGTGCTTTCAGCTCCTTCCCGTTAATCGGGAGCAGAGAGCTGGGAGACCGGGCAGGCGAGACGAAATGATAAGGATAAGGAAACCTGGAGGTTTCCCGGTGCCGGCTGTTTACCTGCCCCTCCTTACCCACCCCAGCAGCAGGAAGGCAAACACTCCCCTCCTTCTCCTCCTATTTGCTTTCGCTTGCTGAAAAGTGCCCCCCGTGGAGGGAGGTGTAGGGAGGCTGTGTTTACGGGCGCAGGGAAGGCGGCCGCTGCCCCGGCTGCCCTCCACCCTCACCCTCTCCCTCCTCTTCCAGCTTCCAGAGGGTCCCCATGGTCAGAGCCCACCTCCGCCCCAGCCCCGGGGTTGGAAACCTCTCGTTTAGCTGCCCTGACGCTTATCGGTGGATGCCGCGGGCTCAGGACAGACGACCCAACCTCATTTCTTAGCCATAAGCCGCAGAGATTGCGTTATCCCACCTCGCAGGGGCCTTTCACAACCTCCTCGGCAGCCACCGACCCACCCCTCAGCACGGGGAGGACCTCAACCGGACTCCATCTCCTCTCCAGCAGCACCTAACCCGGGCTGTCGGTGATAATTAGAGGCAAACCCGGCCGATGAGGGGTCTTCTGCCTCCCAGCAGCCTCTCGACCCCCTGAGACCTTCCTTCACTGGACTTCTTTGGCAGCCTACAGTGGCTGAGGGGTCCTGGTGAGACCACCATGAGTAGGGATGGGGTCCCAGCGAGGCGTCCCCACCCCAGCGGTGGGGTACCACCCCAGCAGGGCTCAGGGCAGAGCTTCACCCTCGCACAAACCCTGTGCTGCTGGTGTTTCTCCCCTGTCCGCCACCCTGACTTCCCTCGCTTTTTCCTCCTCGACTGGCAAGATGCTGCGAGGGGAAGGTCTCATCCCAGACAAGCTGGGTGCGTGAGCAGCTCGGATGCCCGAGAAGCCATCGCTGTTTGCTCCTCGGTTCCTGCCTGAGGCACGGGGCAGTGGAGATGCTGCGTGCACAACTGGCCAGCCCCCAAAATCCCAACACAGGGAGACGACGCGGAGGTTTCACCTCCTTTCTCCAGGACAGCCATCGCTCAGCACGTTCCCCATGTCCTCCAGGCTCCACCGTACCAGGAATAATCGGCAGCGTGAGAAACAGGGTGACCTTCTTCTAATCTCCAAAGCCCTTTAAAACCTGGATCATCTTCTCCTACGGACGTAGACGTCGTCCCACTTGGCAGCTAAGGCAGGTCAGGGTGTCCTGCACAACGGCTCCGGGGCGGCAGCAGCTCAGCTCCTTCCCAAGCGAGACCACCTTGGTGTCCACCTGAGCCCCACCATGGCCACCTTCGGCTCCCCAGCCCCATGGCACGCTTCGTTACTCCAATTAACACCCACACGCACCTCGAATCATAGCAGAGATCTGATAAGACGGGAGAATTTTGTCTGCAGCACCGAACTTTCAAGACAAACAACCTTCTCGGTTGTTTAACCTTTTTTAAGCTGATTGCCAATTCCAAATAAAGTCAGTCACCGGGTTAGGCTCCAGAACGGGGCAATTTAATTCCTGGAAAGCTTCCATCATAAATAATAGGTTTTTTTCCCCCCAGGAAATCTTAAACCGAAGGGAGGAGGAACAGATCGTGGCTGTGAAGCGCCGGGCGTGCTCAGAGCCGAGGACAGTTGCACGCAGGGCAGGAGGTTTTGTGAAGGAACCGGATCGTTAGAACCGCTGCGGGTGTAAGGAGCGGGACGCAATTTTTTTAAAGCAAAACTGAGCAAATCGCTGTCTCCTAGCTCAGGGCTGTCTCCAAAGCTCAGCTAATTTCTAGGCTGGGTGCTGGGGAAGTGCCCAGCGTCGCCCTTCCCAGCTGCAAGGCCACCGTTGGGCAAGGTCCATCCACCCCAAGGCTGAAGAAACCTCAAGTTGCCCAATTTTCACCGCCAGCTGGAAAGCGGGTGAGCCATGCCGTGCCGTGCCGTGCCGAGCCTCAAGCACCCCAAAAGCCAGGTTTGCCTTTGCAATGATGGCAACAACTCACGGCTCGAGTACCAGCACCACAGCTGGACCTGTTGGAGCGGGGCCAGAGGAGGCCCCGGAGATGCTGGGAGGGCTGGAGCCCCTCTGCTGGGAGGACAGGCTGGGAGAGGTGGGGGGGTTCAGCCTGGAGAAGAGAAGGCCAAAAAGGGGAGAGCTCAGAGCCCCTTCCAGTGCCTAAAGGGGCTCCAGGAGAGCTGGGGGGGGACTCTGCATCAGGGAGAGGAGGGATGGGACGAGGGGGAATGGCTTCAAACTGGAAGAGGGGAGATTTAGATGAAATATTGGGAAGAAATTGTTGGCTGTGCGGGTGGTGATCCCCTGGGGCAGGTTGCCCCGAGAAGCTGTGGCTGCCCCATCCCTGGAGGTGTTCAAGGCCAGGTTGGACGGGGCTTGGAGCAACCTGGGCTGGGGGGAGGTGGCCCTGCCCAGGGCAGGGGGTGGCACTGGGTGGGCTTCAAACTCCTTTCCAACCCAAACCAGTCTATGATTCCATGCTCTTCTGCCCGAAGCCCTCTCAAACCCTCCCATCGGGGCCAGAACCCAAGGGGTAAGTGCCGCAAATATATTAGCCTGCAAATAGCTTCATTCCACCTCAGTGCCGCTATCCACAGAGAAAAAAAAATAAATTAATTCCTCAGCTTATACATTTGCAAGATGGTCCCATCGACGCAGCTACATGCAGGAGTGGAAAAACCCTCCCCGATAGATCTATCCCCTATCGCTGTCCCCCCCTCGGTGGGGTGACACAGGGGCAGCGGTCCGAAGGAAGGGAGGGTGAAGGATGCCGTTCCCCTCGCAGTGGCGGGGGGGGACCCTTTTCCCCATCGCTCGGTGGGGACGTGGGGCAGGATGGATGTCGGGGATGGAAATTACAGCGTGACAGCGGCTTCCGGCGAAGCGCAACAGTTTCCTGCCCAGCAAAGGGCGGCCGGGGAAGGGGAAGGACTCGGGGCGGTTTATTCTCGTGCAAAAAGATCTTGGCCACGTCTTCCCCGTTAACGCTCCCAGGCCCTGGGAAGGGGAAGCCGCTCCTCTGGAGTTTTAGTTTCGTTCTGGGTCTCTTTCCGAAGCCACGTGTCTGGCGAGAACCGGACTGGGAGTAAATGTTTCCAGTCCTCCAGTGTCTCCCCGCTGTAGTTTTCAGCTGGCTGTGAATAATTTCGGCAGCGTTTGGGGAAAAGGCCTGCCGCCAAGCGAGGCTGGCCGCTTTCTGGGCTGGATTCTTTTCCTTTTTGGCAACCGAAAGTCAAATATTTGTCGTGTACGAGAACAAGAGAGAGAGGTTCAAGTTTGGGGAAGCCTTGAGCGCTCCGAACCCACCACCGTGCGCAGTCAACCCTCTCTCCTTGGTAATCTCTGCCTGAAATTCTTTTTTCTTTAAACCACCTCCTTCCCTGCCCCAGTTTTTGATTTAAAATGTGCTGCTTTTTTAAAAATCACTAAAGTTTCTTTGGAATACCGTCTCTCTCCCTGTTTCTTTCAGAGGGCGATGCTGCGTGAGCACCCAGCAGCTCCCAGGGCGAGCCCGGGGAAACTGAGGCAAAGGGAGCGGCGGCAGTTCACCGAGGTCGCAGGGTGAATCCGGGAAAGCATCCAGCATGGAAAGCGTTTTATTTCCTGGCTCAGGACCGTAACCGGGTACGCGCTTTGCAACTTTTATCGTTGGGTCAGGGCCGGGCACCGCAGCACAGGGCAGACCCTGTGCCACGTCCTCAGCCCCTGCCTGCCGAAAACCAGCACTCCCCCGTGTCACCGCGCCGTTACCCAGCCGGGGTTGACTCAGCGTGGGGAACCGGCTCGTCCCCTTCCCCGACCTCCCCGCCTTCGGTGACACAGGACCGATGATGCTGCCCCCACCCTCCTCCAGCCCTGACCCCGGTAGCACCCACGTCCTTGGCTGCCGTTGAGGGCTCCACGCCGAATTAAACCCCACGTGCCCTCCGCGCCACAGCCCAGCCTCTGATGACACACGCCCGGAGTCATCTTGAACCCGAGTGAGTCAGATGGTTTCCTGCTCAGCCGGTTCCTCCCCATCCTCGCCCCCCCATCCCCCCGGGACGGCAGCTGAACCCCACGCCGGAGGTAGAGCAGGGCACCCATGGCGAAGGAATCACGCTGCTGAGCATCAGCGGCGGTCGGGGGCCCGTCCTCAGGTGACCCCACAGCCCCGTGAAAAACCCAATTCAACCAGGAAAACCGTTCTGGTTTCCAGGGGCCTGTCCTCAGGTGACCCCACAGCCCCGTGAAAAACCCAATTCAACCAGGAAAGCCGTTCTGGTTTCCAGCTCAGGAGTCGGAGACGTCAAACTGCTCCCAGCTCCCCCCGGCCCTGAGCAGCCCCAGACGCACTTCTGGCCCACGCATCCCTTTTTTTTCCCTCCCATTTTAAACCCAGAAGGTCTCTGGGGCAGATAGAAGAGGCAGTATCGCCCTCAGATGCTGCTGGATCGGCCGGCGCCGAGCCCCCCTCCAACGCCCCTCGGCTGCCGGCAGCATCCCACCACCGTTGGGGAAACTGAGGCTGTGCCCACGGCGCGGAGCCCGGGAGCGAGGGGATGCACTGCGGCTCCCCGAAAAGGGGCCGCGGGTGGGAAAGGCCGTCCCTCCCGCTGACCTTGACAGCTTGAAGAGAAGTCGTTAAGTTGGTTTCCAGGAATTTGCAAGCGGGCGTCCCTCCCACGGCCGCAGAGGAGCCTGCGAGAGGCAGCCAGGCAGGACTCAGCTAGATAAAACCGAATCCCCCAGCAAAGGGAAAAGGAAATAAAGTAAAAAGAAAAAAAAACCCAAAACCAGAGGAAAACCTGCTCCTGCCTGAGAACGGCCACAAACATAGGGAAATTAACTCCATCGCTATTTTTTTCCTTCTTTCGAAGGAGCGATGGGGAAGAAGAGCCGCCAGCCCGGTTATTTAGCTCGTTCGCCTCCCGCTCCTCCCGTCGCATGACGAGGCTGAGGGTCGGGGACCGGGAAATCCAGCGTGAGCCGGCACATCCGAAGGGAACGTGGGTCGTGCGCGGCAAAACTTTCAAGCTGGGATCTCAAAGGCGGCTGCCGAGGTTAATTAAAGATTGCACAATCCCTTTGGGGGGTTAGATAAGTTGGGAACCCGCTTCCCAGCTGGGCAAAGCCAAGGGCAGGAGGGCTTTGGGGACGTATGTGACGTCCCCCGAGGTGGGCAGCAGAGCAGGTAAAGCTGCTGCGTGTCAAGAACAGGAAGAGAAAAATTCTATTTTGGGGGCTATTTTCAAGGCCCCAATGTGGACGCAAACCACAGCTGTTGGAAAGAGCTCTTCCTTCCTGTGGCCGAGCCCCTTTTCCACCCGATCCGAAGCAAAAAAAAAGATGCACGACTGAAACACACCGCAGGCGACCACCCTAAAAATCTTTTCCCGAATGGAGTCTCCAATTTCGGGTAAAGCCTTCGGGTTTGGTTTAAAACAATAAATCATGGCTTTCCACGAATTTCAGCCCGTCCATCTCCCTGTGCTGGGGACTCTCCCCTCACCACGCACACCCCTGGGAAGATTTATAAGGCAGGAATAATTTTCACGTCCACGGTGGGAGCATCCCGCTCGGAGACAGAGCCGCTCCCCCCCCTTCCCCTGCGGCAAAGCTGAGCTCCGCACTCGCACCAGAGGCTGCGTCGACCCCGGCTTTCCCTTACCGGGAGGATTCACAGCCATTTGTTTAAAAATAACTCTGAGAAAATCCAGTTGTGGAATCAGTTATTTGGGGCCGGGAGAGCAGAGCCAGCTCCCGCAGCAGCCGGAATCCCGGCCGACGGCTCCCAGATATTTTTTCCCCCACCACTACCACCACCACCACCATGTCAGCAACGCATTTTCTTTGGGCTATGGAGCCAGGAGGAAAACGAAGCCGGTTCCCGAGGCTTCGCACACCCTTTTCCCAACGGGTAACCAAGCCGAATAGTTTAAACCAAACCCTTCCCTCTGCATTATTTCCAGCTCCCGATAAGGAACTGGTAAGCTGCCCCGCAGCCCGAGAGGCAGAAGTCAGGCCGTGCCGCTGGCCTATTTCTGCCGTGGGGTTACACAACCCCTTCCCGCGGATTTGGCTGTTGCACAACCCCGAGACACCGGCAGGCGAGCGGAGGGAGACGCTGAGCCCGTATTTCCTTACAGATCGCATCGCGTTGGGAAGTTATTTCTATGCACTTCGCTTGGGGTTCGGGTATTGTGGGTTTGGTTTTGGTTTTGCATTATTTTTTTTTTAATGTCCTCTCTTGTTTTACTTCCTATTTAATGCAGGCGAAGGGCCAACGTGGCGAGTTTTGTTTCTCCGTCGGTGTCCCCGAGCGAGCTGGGGCTCCCTGCAGCATTGCATTTTGCTTTTTTT
>NW_009650216.1:14363-14926 GCF_000708025.1 Charadrius vociferus | reverse complement strand
TTTTTTTTTACTTTCCCCCTCTCCTTTTTTTCTTTACCCCTTTTTTCATTTTCCCTTTTTCCTTTCTTCCTTTTTTCCTTTCCCCCTTTTTTCATTTTCCCTTTTTTCTTTCTTCCCTTTTTTCTTTCTTCTTTTTTTTTCTTTCCCCCCCTTTCTCCCTCACCCTCCTTTTCTCCCTTTTCTTTTTTCTCCTTTCCTTTTTCCCCTCTCCTTTTTTCCTTCCCCTCTTTTTTCCCCTTTTCTCTCCTTTTCCCCCCTCTCCTTTTTTCCCTCCTTATTTCCTTCCCCCCTTTTCTCTCTTTCCTTTCCCCCTCTCCTTTTTTTCCCCTTTTCTCTCTTTCCTTTCCTTTTCCCCCGCTCCTTTTTTCTTTTCCCCTTTTTTCTTTCCTTTCCTTTTACCCCCTCCTTTTTTCTTTTCCCCCTTTTCCCCCCCTTTTTTCCTTTCCTTTCCTTTTTCCCCCTCTCCTTCCCCCCCTTTTTCCCTCCTTTTTTCCTTTCCCCCCTTTTTCCCCCCCTTTTTTTTTCCCTCTTTCCTTTCCTTTTTCCCCTCTCCATTCCACCCC
>NW_009650216.1:11026-11811 GCF_000708025.1 Charadrius vociferus | reverse complement strand
GGGGGTGTGTGTGTGTGTGTGTGTGTGCGCTCACATGCGCATCAACGTGCGCATCCCTGTGCAGCCGTCAGTGTGCATCCGTCAGCCCGCAGCCCGTGGCGGTTCCTCAGCCCGCACGCGTGTGCACCGCTCCCCGTGCGCAGGGAAGGGCCGACGGAGGGGAAAGGCGCCCGGTGCGCCCCAAACCTTTGGGATTTTGGGGGTAACCTCCCGCCTTAGCCCAAGGAGGTGCCACCATCCCTCCTTCCTCCTCGCCTCCATCCCACCTCTCCTCTCCCGGCTCCAGCTGGGAATTCAAGGGCCGTAGCCCCACAGGGACCCACAACCGGGCGTCGAGGAGCCCTACGAGGGCCGGGGCACGTCCTACGCCCTCTCGGCCCTCCAGAGCAGCTCCCGCCGCCCGGATCCTGACTCCCAGAAGAGCCGGTCTTAGCAGCCCTGGGGCAGGAGTTACCCAACCCGTCTGCCCGCTCCCCGCCGCCCTATCCCAACCAGTTCTGAGCAGCTCAAACCCTTCCCGGCTTTACCTTCTAATATTTCTAAGTGGTCATTTACATCATTTTTTTTTTCTTTTTTTTTTTTTTCAAGGGATTGAAACTCCATTTCAAAGAGAGAAGGGGGAGAAGCGACCGAAACAGAGGCAGAGAAACGGAGCCCAGACAATCCCCGCTGCCAGACTCATTTTCCCGGGCGATCCAGTCCTGCCGGACCCTGCCTGTCCCGCCCGAGCTTGGCCGAGGTTTCGGTTAAAGCTGCGTATCGGCAGGTGGTGCTTTTTTATTTCT
>NW_009650216.1:7918-10999 GCF_000708025.1 Charadrius vociferus | reverse complement strand
TTCCCCCTCCCATCCAGGTTTTTTTTTTTTTTTTTTTTTTTTTGCGAAATACCCAAATTCTCAGCGGTTAAGATGAAATGAAAGCAGCGGTTTAACCTAAAAATAGCCGGGGAGCATCTGGCCACCTTGCCCATCTGCTGCCTGCCCGGCTGGGTGAAGGAAACGACTGTATGTGCAAAATGAGGGGTCTGTCTCGTCCTTCTGTCCCGCTTGGGAGCTCAGTTCACCCCTGCAAAATCAGATTATTCAGGGAGGCGCATTCCCCAACCCTCAATTTATTTGCCGGATAACACCCCAGCCAAGAAAAGGCCAGAGGAGCAGTTCTCCCATCCACGCGTTCCTCTAAATAGCGCTTCTCTTAAAGTGATTTTTTTTTTTTAATTTAAAATGAGGTTTTCTAACACGTTTCATAATTCCTTTCACGTAATAAACCTCAAAATCTAAATCTTTTCAAGCCGTCCCTCCCAGCTGCTTCCCGGCTGTGTATGGGCTTGTAATAATCTATCGGCATTTAATGCCGCGTTCCTTAGCAAAAGGAAATGGGCTGATTGCAGGGATTGAAGCTACAACCGGCTCTAATTTCTCTAATGCGATTCCGTAAAGACGAATGACTGCGGTGATGACAACGTCGGAACTTGAAAGGAAGGGCCGTGCCCGGCGGCTGGAGCAGGGATGGAGCATCGCGGAATCCTGGACCCGGCTCTGGATGTAACCGGGGCCAACCTGCGCCACGGCACGGGGCAAAGCCCCCCCCGCAGCGCTGCTGCCACCCCCTAAGAGAAAGCGCTGCAAACCCGGCACGGGTCGTATCCCCCTTTTTATACTGGGGAAACCGAGGCACGGCTCGGGATGGGGATAGAGGAATTGGGAACCAGCTCCGGCGCATCTGATTTTTTTTTTTAAATTTTTTTTTTTCCAGGCCGCCACGCAGGCACGGAGCAGCCCGGATGATCCCGGCGCTGGAGCCGCTCCAGGAGAGGCATTAATTCATCTTAGATCACCTGCCCCGTGATTCATCGCTCCATCGGTGCTCTACATAGTTTCCAACAACGTTTCATTTGACAGACGCGCGCGCGCGCACACACACACACATCCCAAATGAACCCATCGGCAGACGAATGACACCGGTGACCATTTATTTACTTTGCCTGGTCATCCCAACGCACCGGAAACCTTGAACTTGGCCGGACCCGGCCCTCATGCAGGGCTGGGAATAGAAAACCGGTCCGAGAACTTGTCTTTCTCCGGCAGCCATGGGATGGAGCGCGTGACCTTGGGGCTGAGCTGGGTGAAACAGCCTTTCCCCAACTCTCCGGGTTCACCCATCCCAAACCGTGAAGGTGGAAGGAGAGAGGAGGATTGTGCTGGGGGGGCTGTGGGGAATCCATCCATCCATCCATCCATCCATCCATCCATCCTACCGCAGATGCTCATAACCCCAGCGTTGATTTCCAACACACCCATCCTAAAATGTCCGGCTGCATCCCAAGGCCGTGCTCCCCCTGGAGCAGCCAGCCCTCCCCAAAACGGCCGGAGGAGTTCCCCATAGGTCAGGAGGGGACTGGGAAACTGGGTGCCCCCAGGTTGGGCCACCCCAAGCTTCTGCGGCGCAGTCCCCCCACCCCGCACGACCGGGCTAATCTCCATTATACAGATGGAAAAGGGGAGATTAAATTAGATTAGATGTAGCAGCCTAATTTTAGTGTCCTCACGTGTTACAGGCACCCTGGCTCTTGCCTTGCTCTCCTCAAATGCCTTCAAACCCTCAAAGCCACCGGGCCACCAGCCAGGACAGGAGGAGACCAAACGGGGTTTGGACGGGAAGTGTCACCCAGCGGTGGGTGCGAGCATGTGATATGTGGGGGGCACTGGAGGTCACTGAACCTCTGCCAAGAGGGGACCGGTGGTGATGGTCATCCTCTGCTGGTGATAGTCACCTTCGCGGGTGATGGCCATTCTCTACTGGTGATGGCCATCCTCTGCTGGTGATGGCCACCCTCTGCTGGTGATGGCCATCCTCTGCTGGTGGTGGTCAACCTCCATGGGTGACGGTCATCCTCTGTGGGTGATGGCCATCCTATACTGGTGGTGGCTATCCACTGCTGGTGATGGCCATCCTCTACTAGTGATGGTCACCCTCTGCAGGTGATGGTCGCCCTCTGCTAGTGATAGTCACCCCCTGAGGGTCATGGACACCCTCCACTGGTTATGGCCATCCTGTACTGGTGATGATCACCCTCTGAGGGTGATGGTCACCCTCCACTGGTGATGGCCATCCTGTACTGGTGATGGTCACCCTCTGAGGGTGATGGTCACCCTCCACTGGTAATGGCCATCCTGTACTGGTGATGGTCATCCTCCACTGGTGATGGTCACCCTCTGAGGGTGATGGTCACCCTCCACTGGTGATGGCCATCCTGTACTGTTGATGGCCATTCTCCACTGGTGATGGTCACCCTCTGAGGGTGATGGTCACCCTCCACTGGTGATGACCATCCTCAGCCCTGGGAACATCTCCATCCCCACACAGCCTCCCCTGCCCAGGAGGATTTTTATAGTGGGAGCCTCAGAGTTGGCAAATCCAGTTTGCCCCCTCCATGCCAAGCTTCTGCCGCTGCCTGTCCCGCTGCCTCCTGCTGCGTTACTGCGACACAAGGTTGACGTTTGCTTTCTGCTGCCTGCCCTGACCTCCCTTGTGGCGGCGCCGGCCCTAAGCCCTCGGCTTGTCCAGCTGCCAAGGAGTCTGTCAGCTCCATCAAGTGTCTCCTGATGTGAGGGGACATCAGATCCCCCCTGGGACCAGCCTGGAGTGCCTCGGGATCTGATGAAACGGGGAGAGGAGACATCTGAGCCCCCTGCATTTCCATGAGCCGCACCGTCCCCAAAGTCCCAGCAAGGTCCCCAAATCCCCGAGGGGATGTCAGAACTGGCAGGAGCCCTTGCAGGAAGGACAGCGTCCCCAAAAGCTGACATGGCCAAACTTAGGGAGAGCTGGGGACCACCTGGCATCCCAAAAGGGGTCTGGGGGCTGGTGAGGGCTGTGTTGGGCACCGCGCGAGCCTGGCACACCTCTGAGGTCAA
>NW_009650216.1:2843-7849 GCF_000708025.1 Charadrius vociferus | reverse complement strand
GAGCGGGGTCACCTCCGCGTTCCGCCGCGTGGGGCGAGGGCACGTCCACGGTGCCACCGAAATAAAGCTGGGGCAGGAGTGGGGAGAGCGGCATCAGACTGCTGAGAAAGCAGGCAGGGAGATGCTCGGTGCCGGGGGATGCTCGGTGCCGGGGGCTTTTCCCTCGCCTCCTATGTGAGACCCCTGAGCTCTGGGTACGAGCAAGCCCAGGCGATCTGCAGCCCATGCTACGCGTGCGGATGCTGTTTCCATTCCTGACCCAAAGAGTCTGGGTGCTCAAAAGGTCCCCTGGTTTTTCCCCCGCCACACCAGGCTTCCAGAGCTGGGTCTCAGGAGTCCCACACCAGAGCACGCCGGCAGTGGGATATCCTGGCCATCACCCAGGAACCCCAAAACACCTCCGTGCCACAGTCGCATCCAGCCCAGGCTCGGTGCAGGGTGGGTCCTCCAGCCCCGGCCGGCAGAAGCCTGGGAGCACATGGGAAGTGTCTGCACCGGGATGCTGGAGAGAAGGGCCATGGAGGTGGCAGCCAGAGGTGACAGCTTGGGGGAAGCCCAGGGACTGAGCTGGGGTCAAATCCCAAACACAAACACACGCCCCCGGAGACTCCCCCTGTACCGATCCCTGCCAAATCCTTTCCTGCCAGCACCGACGATCCGAGGAAATAACCCGAAATTGGGTGCCGAGGAAGACGCAGGGGAGCGGCTCCGGCACCGTCAGCCCTGCCAGCGCGCAGGCAGGGACCGGCGCCCACGTCACCACAGCAAAGCCACATGTGGATGGATGCACCTCCCAACCTGCCCTCAGTGTTTCGGTGAGACACTGGCAGAGCCGGCAAGGGAGCGAAGAGCTCAGCAGCCTCTTAAAACCTCGAGCACAACGGGGGGACCCCCATCCCGCAGCCGAGGGGCTCCCACTCTCCCAGCCCTTCCCACGGTCTGGGTGAAACGAGGAGAGGTTGGAAATGAAAAATAGCACTTTTTTTATTGCCCTTTCCAGCGAAGATGGTTTTTGAAACAGCCAACAGCTGCCGAGGCACAGGGGAAAAGCTGCTTTGCCAGGGAAATTTCCCAAATGCCACTGGCGGAGAAACCGCCGGGCAGTCCAACGCTGAGCACGGATGCTCAGCATCCCGCCCGGGAAACGCTGCTGCACCCTCAGCTGGTTCTGGGGTGAGAAAAGCAATCCCTGACCCTGGCCCACAGCCTGGCCAGCTCTCCCCGGGATGCGGGAGCAGAGCCCTGGACCCTCGCTCCCCCTCAGCAGCATCTCTCATCCCTCTCCGCGGAGAGGACCACGTCTCAAAGCCCTCACTCGTGTATTTTTCCTTCGATTCAGGTCGCCAGGCAGAAAACCACCCCGAATATTACACCCCGCCTTGCTTCGACATCACCCCGCCTGGCTCGGGGCCAGAGGTTTGGGAAACAGATCTCCTACACCCTTCCACAAATTATTTCACCGGCATCTGTCCCATGATCCCCTGCTACCCACAGTGACTCTCCTTCCGACGGGCGGGATTGGCCTCGCATCCCTTCGCACCAGAGCCCGTCCTGGCTCTTTAGCCAGGTGCAAAAAAAAACCCCAACATACCCCAAATCCCAAAGCCAGCGAGAAAATCCCCTTACCTGGGTGAAGACGTTGCGGTCCATCCCTTCCGCCGCGTGCTCGGACGTCATCCTTGGAGCAGCCGAGTCCGTTTGCTGGGACCTTGTGCCCCACGGCGAGCCGGCACTGGGAGAGCTTTATTATCTCTGATCCCCGCGGAGGAAGGTCCTGCGCGTCAGCCCCCAGGTCATTGGCTGGGCGCTGCGAAGATAAATATGGGATTTTAGCGGCACTGCTGTAATCCTGGAGCTGTGGGATGAGCCTGACGGAGCTGTCTGGGATGTGATGCTTCGTGCACGGTGCCGATGGGTTTGGGCTCCTCCTGTCCCACACCGCGCGCACCGAGCATCCCTCCGTGCCGTACCCCTGTGCATAGCGATAAACAGCAGCCGGATCACGGACCAGTCCATGGGCGACCCCTGTGATGCCCCATCCCCGTGGCGGGGGGGACTTGGCATGCTTGTCCCCAGCCCCAAATTTCGGTGCTGCCACTTTTACTGATGAATCCTCTCTCCTTTTTCCTGGGAGGGGTGGAAATAAAATGGGGAAATGAATGCTGGGGCGGGATGGATGGGGGATGTGTTTGCAGGGGCTGTGCCGGGTCCCCATGGCCCCAATCCTGGGAACACCCGTGGAGGTGGTCCCAGGACACCAGGTTTCAGGCATGTGCACATGCGTGTGCACGTGCGCGTGTGCTGCATGTGTGTGCGCACGTGGGGCAGGGCCATGTGGTCACCCGCATGGCTCTTACCCGGCAAAGTGCTTAATCAGGATCTGTGGGCATCTGGCGCGGCAGTGGCGGCAGTTCCTCTGCTTATGCAGAGCTTTGGGTGCTCTGGAGAACCCCCAAAAACCCAGATGGAGGTGAAAAATAGTTGGGGAAGAACTGCTGGGGTGGTCTGGCACCACGGCTCTGTCCCTACGTGACCGTAGGGCGTGCGAGTCCCCTCTCCCTGCTGCTGGAGAGGAGCTGCCAAGCAAAGAGGTTTAAGGTTGATGCACTTATTAATTCTATCAAATGGAGATTATCCGGCACGGAGGGCTGGGCGGCAACCGGCAGTCGGCACCAGTGTGGTTATCCGGGACGGGCAAGGCAGAACTTGCCGTCGGGGAGGAGGAGGACGGAGCTGCAGCCCCAGGTCCCCATCGCAGGGCTGGGGGGGGAGCTCGAGAGAAGGAGTCAGGCTCGGGTTTGGGGGAAGCGGGGTCCCCGCCTGCGCTCAGGCACCGCCTGCATGTGCTGAAGGTTAAATCTTAGCACAGCCTCTGAGCGCGGCACCTTCCCGTTGCAAGGTGCTCCGCAGGCTGGGGAGGGCGAGGCGGAGCTGAGCCCCAGCCCTGGTCTCATCCACATCCCCCTCCTCATCCCTGACCCCATCCCTGTCCCCATCCTGATCCCCGTCCCTATCCCATTCCTGTCCCCATCCCTATCCCCATCCCCATCCCTGCCCCTATCCCTGCCCCTGTCCCCATTCTGGTCCCTGTCCCAATCCCATCCCCGTCCTTGTCCCATCCCCATCCCTGTCACCATCTCTGTCTTGGTCCCTGTCCCCATCTCATCCCCATCTCATCTCCATCCCTGTCGGTGTCCCTGTCCTCATCCCCATCCCTGTTTCCATCCCTGTCCCTGTGCCTATCCTGTCCCCATCCCATCCCCATCCTTGTCACCATCCCATCCCCATCCTTGTCACCATCCCTGTCTTGGTCCCTGTCCCCATCTCATCCCTATCCCCATGCCTGTCCTCATCCTCATCCCCAACTCCATCCCTGACCCTGTCCCTATCCTGTCCCCATCCCTGTCCCCATCCCATCCCCATCCCCAACAGCACCCCTGTGCCCATCCCTGTCTCCGTCCCTGTTCCATCCCATCCCCTTCCCTGTCTTGGTCCCTGTCCCCGTGTCATCCCCATCCCTGGGGCACGTGGCCAGCGGTGACAGCCCAGGACTAATCCAGACAGTGGGACCCCCTGCACTCACAGCCACGCCGGCTGCGATGGCAGCGATGCCACCTGCCTTGTGCCGCGGGCGGTTTGGCAACACCTTTGGCTGACGGAAACTTCTTTTATCTCCAAAAATTCCTTGGAAGGGGAAAACTCTGACTGGAATCCTCCCTCCTTTTGCTTTCACAAAAAGACTTCTTCAAGCGGGGAAGGACAGAGCCGCCTTTGTTCTGTCCCCTCTTCTATTGCTGCCGGCACGGAGGAAACGTCACCGAGCCCTCGGCGCCGGCGGCTTTACAATCCACCTCCTGGCACGGCCGTGCTGGGAATCTCCGGGAAAGAGAAAATAAAACTAACTGCGAGCGTTGGGCAACGGGCGATGCACCAGGGAGCCAGAGGGGCTGGGGGGAGCCGGGGGCAGCACCGGGGGTCCCAGCAGGTATTTGCTCCCCACCCCCCCAGTCCCAGCGTGACTTTAATTATTATTTTTATTTAACCAAGGCGGGATCGTTTCTTCTCCCGCCGTAATAAAGGGTCAGGTCGATGGGAGCTGAGCGATGCTGTGCCCCATCGCCCGCCTGTTCCCACCCCATCCTGGCCAAAATTCTCATTGCAGCGGTGGCGACAGACGGGGGCGATAAACCCCGTTATTGTCCCTCCTGACTCGTGTTTTAATGCCACACATGGTGGGGGTGAGACCTGCCCTCTCCCAGCGTGGGACACCCCCAGGGGACATTGGTGGGTGGCCGGGGGCTGTCCCCATGTTGCTTTTCATTACAAAGAGGCGATGGAGGAGCGGCCGGTCGGGGTGAGGGCAGGACGGCGATGCCGCGCATGGCACCGGGAACCCGCCCGGCTGCGAATCCCACAATGTCCAACACCATGGCCAGGCACAAAAGCGGCCTCTGGACTTTCCCTCGCACATATGCCTTCGAATTTGCAGCTTGAATAGCTGGATGAGCCAGGAAACCTCGGCCGACATGGAGCACACTGCCTCCCACCGGAGCATGGTGGTGTTTTGCTAAGATAAGGCATTCAGGCAACGCAAACATCAATATCGCCGGCGGCATTGACGGCAGCAAGAGCACCAATTTTATGGCTTTAATGGCAGGATAAGAGCGTTTAAGGAGGCCTCGCCGGCTGTACGGCACCCCGCGCCTCCTCCCTGTTTCCCACGCCACCATCCCCGGATGGTACCGATGCCGAGCTGGGCTTGGGACCCCCCGCGGGCTCGGGGACCTGGATCTGCCGATTCAGTAGCAGCCCGGTGAGGAACGCCAGTTGCAAACAATGCCACGAATTCCTGGGAGCAGACGGCCAGGAGAGTGGGCATTTTGGGGCATTTTATTAAGCATTTTACGAAGGCACTCTCCACCCGTGGCCAGGATCTGGCCAGCCATCCATCACGGGTGCTCACGGGCGGCACGGTCGCCGGCACAAGGCCGGCCGCTCCCGCAGGG
>NW_009650216.1:1145-2740 GCF_000708025.1 Charadrius vociferus | reverse complement strand
TCTTTCCCTGACCTTCCCCGCGGTAATTAGAAACCACCGGGTAATTTTTCCAGTCTCGTGATAACGGCAAATGTCAGATCCCACCAGAGCGTCAATGCTGCCAGTTGGGATGCGGGCAGGATGGGGCGAAGCCGATGGGATAGAGCCAATCCGCTTCGGGCAGCATCCCAGGAACGGGGCTTTGGGATCCAAACCCGGCTCTTGCTGCGGCCATGCTCAGAGGGGGGGAAATAAACGGGATAACTGGGCACATTTTGAGCTTGAACAATTGGAAAATAGCCTCAGCCCAAAGCGTTCCCAGTGGGCAAACCACCCCCGGAGCTGTTGGGGTGCTGTTTTCCGGGAATTCAGCCCCGGATGCTTCCCAAGCTCCCATCCCTGCCAGCAGGGGCGCAGGGGATGCTTAGCCTGGAGCAAAGCGACCCCGGGGAGGGAAACTGGGGGGAATCCCTCAAAACCCAGAAATCCTGGGGGTGCTATAAGCCCCTAACAACTGTGACCCCCCAAAACATGGTCCTTAATAACGGTGACCCCTAAGAAACACAACCCCTCATAACTGTGACCCTTAATAACTCTGGCCCCTAAAACAACATGGCCCCTAATAACTGTGACCCCCCAAAAACATGGTCCTTAATAACTGTGACCCCTAAAAAACACAACCCCTCGTAACTGTGACCCCTAATAAACGTGACCCCTAATAATTGTGGCCCCCAAAAACATGGTCCTTAATAACTGTGACCCCTAATAACCCTGAGCCCTCATAACTGTGACCCCTAAAACAACATGATCTCTAATAACTGTGACCCCTAAAATAATAACTTAATAACTTCTGCCCCTAATAACCCTGACACCCAATAACATGACCCCTAATAATTGTGACCTCCAAAAAACATGGTCCTTAATGACTGTGACCCCAAAAAAACATGACCCCTAATAATCGTGACCCCTGAAAAACATGGTCCTTAATATCTCTGACCCCTAATAAACGTGACCCCTAATAAACGTGACCCCCAAAAACATGGTCCTTAGTAACTGTGACCCCTAATAACCATGACCCCTAATAACCATGACCTCTAATAATTGTGACCCCAAAAAAACATTACCCCTAATAACTGTGGCCCCTAATAACCCTGACCCCCAATAACATGACCCCTAATAATTGTGACCCCTAAAAAGCATGGTCCTTAATAATTGTGACCCCTAAAAACCATGGTCCTTAATAAACGCGACCCCTAATACGGAGACCCCTAATAACCCTGACCCCTAATAACGGCAACCCCTAATGCTTGTGACCTCCAAAAAACATGGTCCTTAATAACTGTGACCCCTAAAAAACATGATCCTTAATAACAGAGACCCAAGAAAACCCACGACCCCAGAAAACCCATGACCCCTAATACTTGTGATTCCCCAAAAACATGGTCCTTATAACTATGACCCCTAAAAACCCTGACCCTAATAACTGTGACCCCTAAGACATATGGTCCCTAATAACTGTGACCCCTAATAGCTATGACCCCTAAAAAACATGGTCCCTAACTACTCTGCTCCCTAATAACCCTCACCCCTAATAATCCCCCCCCCCCCCACACCAC
>NW_009650216.1:0-533 GCF_000708025.1 Charadrius vociferus | reverse complement strand
CATTGGCCACAGCCCTATGGGGGGAACACATCTGTGTGTGTGTCCCCTGCACCCCACGGGGCACCCGCTACCCCCCGGCAGCCCCTATACCCCCCACTTTGGGGGGTTTTTCACCCCAAAAACACCAGAGGAACCGACGGACGGCGTTTCAGGAGGGAGAAATCCACGGTGGGGGGTGGGATGAGGTGCATCCCCCCCATGAATAACCCGGGGTGACCGCTGGCCTCAATTTTTGGTGGCCAAAAGGGGGATTTTTCCCCCTCCCCCCTTTTTCCGGCCACCCCGAGGTTTCGGCCTTCGCAGGGACAAACACTGCCATCTACTGAAACGGCCCTCCTCGCCGCGATTAAAACTTCTCATATTTTTTCATTTTCCCCACCCCCAAAAAAAAAGAGTTTCCCACGTTTTTTGGGACACACGAGGCCTTCCAAATTAAACCCTTCTTTCTCCCTGGGGAGGTGGGGGGCAATGCCAGCCACCCACATTCCCCCCCCGGGGCCTGTCAGGCCTTGTCCCCCACGAGGGTGTCCCCC
>NW_009650215.1:3338-3846 GCF_000708025.1 Charadrius vociferus | reverse complement strand
GGTTGGGCAGCTATAGGGGGATTTGGGGCAGCTATAGGGGGATCTTGGGGAAGCGTAGACGGATTTGGGGAACTATAGGGGAGTTTTGGGGAGCTATAGCAGGATTTGGAGAAGTATAGTTGGATTTTGGGGAGCTATAGAAGTATTTGAAGACGTATAGTGGGATTTGGGGGCGTTATCAGGGGGTTTGGGGGAACTATAGGGGGATTTTGGGGAAGTATATATGAATTGGGGAGGTACAGTTGGATTTGGGGGAAGTATAGCAGGATTTGGGGGTGTCCAGTTGGATTTTGGGGAGGTATCGGGATTTGAGGAGCTATAGGGGCATTTTGTGGAAGTATCACGGGGGTTGGGGGAGCTATAGGGGCATTTGGGGTAAGTACAGATGGATTTGGGGGAGCTATAGGGGGATTTGGGATGAATATAGATGGATTTGGGAAACCATAGTGGGATTTTAAAGAGCTATAGCAGGATTTGGGGAGGTACAGGGGGGTCTGGGGGAGTGCAG
>NW_009650215.1:0-2702 GCF_000708025.1 Charadrius vociferus | reverse complement strand
GGAGGGAAAATGGGGGGGAAAGTGTGGGGAAAAGGGGGGAAAGTGTGGGGAAAAGGAGGGAAAATGGGGGGAAGCGTGAGGGGAAAAGGAGGGGGAAATGGGGAAAGTGTGAGGAGAAAAGGCGGGAAAATGGGAGGAAAATAGGGGTGAGAGCGTGAGGGGAAAAGGGGAGGAAAATGGAGGGAAAGTGTGAGGGGGAAAAGGAGGGAAAATGGGAGGAAAATAGGGGTGAAAGCGTGGGGGGAAAATGGAGGGAAAGTGTGAGGGGAAAAGGAGGGAAAACGGGGTGAAAAATGGGAAAAGGAGGGAAATAGGGGTGAGAGCGTGAGGGGAAAAGGGGAGGAAAATGGAGGGAAAGTGGGAGGGGGAAAAGGAGGGAAAAGGGGAGGAAAATGGAGGGAAAGTGGGAGGGGGAAAAGGAGGGAAAAGGGGAGGAAAATGGAGGGAAAGTGGGAGGGGGAAAAGGAGGGAAAAGGGGAGGAAAATGGAGGGAAAGTGGGAGGGGGAAAAGGAGGGAAAAGGGGAGGAAAATGGAGGGAAAGTGGGAGGGGGAAAAGGAGGGAAAAGGGGAGGAAAATGGAGGGAAAGTGTGAGGAGAAAAGGCGGGAAAATGGGAGGAAAATAGGGGTGAGAGCGTGAGGGGAAAAGGGGAGGAAAATGGAGGGAAAGTGTGAGGGGAAAAGGAGGGAAAACGGGGTGAAAAATGGGAAAAGGAGGGAAAACGGGGTGAAAAGTGTGAGGGGAAAAGGAGGGTTAAATGGGGAAAGCGTGAGGAGAAAAGGCAGGAAAATGGGAGGAAAATAGAGGGAAAGTGTGAGGGGAAAAGAAGGGAAAACAGGGTGAAAATGGGAAAAGGAGGGGGAAATGGGGAAAGTGTGAGGAGAAAAGGGAAAAAGAGGAGGAAAATAGGGGTGAAAGTGTGAGGGGAGAAGGGAAAATGGGGTGAAAAATGTGAGGGGAAAAGGAGGGGGGAATGGGGAAAGCGTGAGGAGAAAAGGCGGGAAAATGGGAGGAAAATGGTGAAAAGTGTGAGGGGAAAAGGAGAGGAAAATGGGGAAAGCGTGAGGAGAGGAGGAGAGGAAAATGGGAGGAAAATAGGGGTGAAAGCGGGAGGGGAAAAGGGGAGAAAACGGGGGAAGAGCGAAGGGGAAAGATTAAGAGGAAAATAGGGAAAGCGTGAAGAGAAAAGGTAAAGAATGGGAGAAACACGTGAGAGAGAAATTGAGGGAGAAGTGGGAAGGGAAAACCTGTGAGGGAAAAAGGGTGAAAATTGTGGGGAAAAGCGTGAGGAGAAAGGGGAAAGTTTGAGGGAAACGCCTGAGGGAAAAAATGGAGAAGAGTGTGAGGAGAAAAGGGAAAGAATGGGGGAAATGGGGGGAAAAAGTGTGAGGGGAGAAAATGGTGGGGAAAGGGGGAAACATCTCAGGGGAAAATGTGGGGAGAAGTGTGGAAAAAAAGGAGAAGTGTGAGGGAAAAATGAGAGATAACAGAGGAAAGTGCGAGAAGAAACTGTGAGGAAAAAACGAGAAATGAAGTGTGAGGTAAAAGCCTGAGAGAAAAATGGGGAAAGTGTGAGGAGAAAAGACAAAGAATATGAGAAATGGAGGGAAAAGTGCGAGAGAAAAAGGAGGATAATAGGAAACTGTGAGAGGAAATGGGGGGAAAGAAGGGAAAAGTGTGAGGGGAGAAAATGGGGGGGAAAGGGGGGAAGTGTGGAAAAAAATGAGGGAAAAGTGGGAGGGGAAAATGAGAGATAATGGGGGAAAGCATGAGGAAAAAGCGTGAGGGGAAAACGTGAGGAGAAAAGAGAAAGAATGGGGAAAACGTGTGAGGGGAAAATGGAGGCAAGAGTCTGAGAGGAAAAAGAGGGATAACGGGGGAAAGCGTGAGGGGAAATGGGGAGAAAAAAGGGAGAAATGAGGGAAAAGGAGAGAAAAGCGCGAGGGGAAAAGTGTGAGGAAAAAGGGGGGGAAGAAATGTGGGGGGAAGTGTGAGAAAAAAGAGGGAAAAGGAGAGAGAATGGGGGAAAGCGTGAGGAAAAAGGGTGAGGAAAAAATGTGAGGAGAAAAGGGAAAGAATGGGGGAAATGTGTGAAGGAAAAAGCAATAATAGGGGGAAACTGAGGAGAAACGGGGGTAAAGGAGGGGAAAAATAAGGGGAAAAGTGTGAGGGGAAATGGGCAAAAGTGTGAGGGGAGAAAACGGTGGCAAAAGGGGGAAAACGTGTGGGGAAGTGTGGAAAAAGGAGGGAAATGCGTGAAGAGAAAAAGATAATGGGGGGAAAAGCGTGAAGGAAAATAGGCAAAAATGTGAGGAGAAAAGGAAAAGAATGGGGGAAATGTGTGAGGGGAAAAGGAGCGATAATGGGGGAAAGCGAGGGGAAACGGGGCAAAAAAGGGAAAAGTGAGGGGAAATGAGAGAAAAACGGAGGGAAAAAGGAGGGAAAAGCGTGAGGGAAAAAGGAGGGAAAAGCGTGAGGGAAAAAGAAAAGAAAAACGTGAGGCGAAAAGGGGACAAAAATATGAGGGGAAAAAGAGGGAAAAGTGACAGAAGTGTGAGAGAAAAATGAGGGAAAAGAGCGGGAAAAGGGGTGAAACGGCGACGAGGAGGGACTTTTTTCTCACCCGGACCCCTCCGGTTTCCTCGGTGTGAGCCGGGGAGGGGGTCCCCCCGCGGGGGGAAAGTGGGGGGGAAAACCCCCAA
>NW_009650214.1:0-10180 GCF_000708025.1 Charadrius vociferus | reverse complement strand
ACAGCAAAAGGAAAGATAAAAACGCAAAAACATGCTCCTGATCCAAGCTAAAACACTAATGTAAATGCAAACTGAGTGCCTCTCCAGCAAAAAAGCATCAGTTTTATTTGCTTTTAGAATTAACTGCTTCGGGATCTTCTTTTAGCAGAGAATTTAAATATTGTTCCATTGCTTCAAAGAAATCACATCAGTGGGCACATGCCAAGATGTAACTGTCTTTGACGGCCTCTGATAAGAAACTTGGTTAAGATAAGAATCAGTGTTTGGTGATGATCCACTTTAGTGGTTACTGTTTCACTAGCTGATGTGTGGAGAATCATTTACAGTCCCTCACAAGATACAGCATTTTAATGCTGTTACTGCTATACTAGCAGTCTTAGTAACAAGTAAAGAAGAAAATAAGTTGAGTTGCTCAAAGAAAGAGTTCAGTTCTCTGTATATCAAAACCCTAGCATTTCAAAACTCCATTAAAACCAACAGAACATGGATGTATTATTTGTACACACAAATGACTTTGGCTTTCTGTTACTCTACAAAAAAAGGCAATATAAACTAAACTTCTGCAAAACTGAAACAATTTTAAGTGTTTTAATTGAGGGAGTTGTGTGTTCCAGTAGCATGTGATTTTCCAGAGATTCTTCCCACTTTAGAACGGGAACTACAACACAGACAAACTCCCAGCATTTTACAATATTATATTGTGTAAATATAGTAACTACGAATTTAAAATAATCATTACACCTGGTGGAGATGCTCCTAATACTGAACATTTTAGATTAGGAGTTTTCATTCAGTGTAAAACTGGGCGTGAGATGTCTCCTCTCGAGTTAGTCACATATGTTTATATCATGCATAACTTAAGAAATAGTTAGCTCTATATATGTGAGTTTGACTTCTAGATTGAAATATTAATGCATTGGGACATGGCTAGAAATTCTTTTGTAACTATTTATGTCTCTATAAAACATATCAGTTTTCTGTATTTGAGACATCTAAATTCATTTCCATGAATGCTTTCTCTTTGAAAGCCCTTGGAAACTACATGACGTTTTTATAACTATGGTTATTTCATTTGGTTGATCCTCTCAAATTACTTGGGGAAAGAGAATTCACTAATAGTTTAGGTGTAGAACAGGTCATTTTGTTTTGCTACAAACCTGCTTTTAGCAATAGTGAAAAGGTACAGGAAAGGATTAAAAGTGTTTTTTACTTGCTGGCTAAGCCCCGTAATGTATTCTCATAGCTGCAGGCTCTGATTCATAAAGATTCATTTGTGGCTGTGTTTCAGTAGCAGTGAGTCTACTCATGACTCTTCAGTTCTTGTTTTAAATGATTAAACCTCAAATTTGACCTATCACGTTTAAATACATATATAGACAGAAGTCACCATGTGGAACATTAACAGATATTATTACAGTGAAATGTAGTAAGGTTATTTATGAATGTTTGGTTGGTTTAAATTTTAGGAGTATCAGTGCTGGTCTGACAATCTGCTATAGATCCTCTGAGTAAAAACAAAGCACACTGGGCTCTGCCTTTTGTCTCCTATGAAAATATTCTATGGTGGATGAAATAATCTGTGGACAGTTAAATTCTACATGTATGTCAAATGTTGTTTCTTTAAATGAATCTCAATCAGATGTTTTCTTTACCTGCCTTTCAGAAAAGACGACGGCGGATTGACCGAAGCATGATTGGGGAGCCAACAAACTTTGTTCACACGGCCCATGTTGGATCAGGAGACCTATTCAGTG
This sequence comes from Charadrius vociferus, assembly GCF_000708025.1. Lineage (NCBI taxonomy): Eukaryota > Metazoa > Chordata > Aves > Charadriiformes > Charadriidae > Charadrius > Charadrius vociferus. The sequence continues at coordinate 8,426 of NW_009650214.1, read as the reverse complement.
GAATGAACTCGGTAAGCATGAGTGGACAAAGAATATTTCATCTTTGATACAATATAGGAACATGACTATTGTGGCTGAAGCAATTAGTTGAATTAGTTGAACTAAAATAGAGGTATATTTTAAAATATACTAGAGTATTTCAGAAAAAATCCTTTTAAAGTATCTTATAATTCCAATTAGATTTCTTTTTTTTAAAATGCTGTTTATATAAAATTCTGTAACTTTCCTTATTTTATGGTTCATACAAATATTCTTATTGTGTGTACTTATCAGGGTTCTCACTACTTGCGATGTGAATTATTTCCAGAACAAGCAACACTGATGTCACAAATGGGGTTTTGTGGCTTCCTGTAGATGATAGGAACAATAAGTATATTTATATCTTTGAAAGTGAAAAACAGGCTGAGTGGTTGCTTAGCCTTTGCCAACAAACTCCCACCTAGCCACTCGCTCACTCCCCCTCCTCAGTGGGAAAGGGGGAGAAAACATAATGAGAAAGCTCGTGTGTTGACATAAAGACAGGACATTGCTTACCAATTAATGTCATGGGAAAAACAGACTCAACTTGGGGAAAATTAATTTAATTTATTGCCAATTAAAATAGATTCAGATAGTGAGAAACAAAAAGACAAACATTAAAACAACAAGTTTTCTCACCCTTTTCCCAGGCTCAGCTTCACTCCTCCTTGACCTGCCCAGTGAGCTTGGGGGGTATGTGTGGGGTGTGTTACGGTCAGTACATAGTAGTTTCTCTCTGCTGCTCCATCCTTTTCACAGAATCACAGAATGGTTTGGGTTGGAAAGGACCTTCAAAGATCATCTAGACCAACTGTCCTGCCATGGGCAGGGACATCTTTCACTAGATCAGGTTGCTCAAAGCCCCATCCAACCTGACCTCGAACACTTCTAATAATTGGGCATCCACAACTTCTCTAGGCAACCTGTTCCAGTGTCTCACCAGCCTTATTGTAATTTTTTTTTCCCTATGTTCGATCTAAATCTACCCTCTTTCAGTTTAAAACCATTGTCCCTTGTCCTGTCACTACAGGCTTTGGTAAAAAGTCTCTCCATCTTTCTTACAAGCCCCCTTTATATATTGAAAGGCCTCAATAAGGTCTCCCCGGAACCTTCTCTTCTCCAGGCTGAACAACCCCAACTCTCTCAGCCTGTCCTCATAGGAGAGGTGTTCCAGCCTTCTGATCATTTTCGTGGCCCTCCTCTGGACCTGCTCCAGCAGGTCCATGTCTTTCCTGTGCTGTGGGCTTCAGAGCTGTACGCAGTACTCCAGTTGGGGTCTCACCAGAGCAGAGTAGAGGGGGAGCCCTTCTCTGCAGGACTGCTCTCAATCCATTCATCATCCAGTCTGTACTGGTATTGGGGATTGCCCTGACCCAGGTAAAAGACCTTGCACTTGGCCTTGTGGAACTTTATGAGGTTTGCATGGACCCACTTCTCCAGTCTGTCAAGGTCCCTCTGGATGGCATCTCTTCCCTCTAGCATATCACCTGCACCACTCAGATTAGTGTCATCCACAAACTTGCTGAAGACACTATGTCATTGATGAAGATATTAAACAGTACCAGTCCCAATATGGACCCATGAGGGGACACCACTCATTACTGGTTTCCATTTGGACAGTGAGCTATTGACTGTAACTCTTTGGATGCGTTCATCCAGCCAATTCCTTATGCACCTAATAGCCCACCCATCAAATTCATATCTCTCCAATTTAGCAAGAAGGATGTTGTGGGGGACCATGTCAAAGGCCTTACAGAAGTCCAGATAGATGACATCCATAGCTCTTCTTTTGTCCACTGATGTAGTCACTCCATCATAGAAGGCCACTAGGTTGGTCAGGCAGGACTTGCCCTTGGTGAAGCCATGCTGGCTGTCTTGAATCACCTCACTGTCTTCCATATGCTTCGACATAGCTTCCAGGAGGATCTCCTCCATGATCCTACCAGGCTGCCTTTTGAAAAACAGGTGTGATATTCCCTGTTCTCCAGTCCCTGTGGACTTCTCCTGACTTTTCAAATATGATGGAGAATGGCTTAGCAACTACATCTGCCAGTTCCCTCAGGACCCTGGGTCCCATGGACTTGTGTGGTTTCAGGTTCCTCAGGTGCTCTGAACCGGATTGCTTCCTACGATGGGAGCAACTTTGTTCCCCTAGCCCCTGCCTTGAGGTTCAGGGACTTGAGAGATGTGGGAACAGTGATTGCCAGTGAAAATGGAGGAGAAAAATTGTTGAGTACCTCAGCCTTCTCCATGTTGGCTGGCGCTAGATCTCCTGTCTTATTCATTGGAGGGTGGTGGTTGTGTACATTTTCTTTAGTCTTCCTTTTCTGACCTACACACCTGTAGAAGCCCTTCCTATGATTCTTCACATCCCTTGCCAAATTCAGCTCCAGCTGTGCTTTAGCTTTCCTGATCCCATCCCTACATACCCTATATTCTTCCCAGGATGTGTGTCTCTGCTTCCACTGCCTATGCAATTCCTTCTTGCACTTCAGCTAGACAAGGTCTCCTGCCTTCCTCTCCTGCTTTCTTACACATGGGAATTGAGAGCTCTTCTGCTCTAAGAAAAAAGTCCTTAATGAGCTGCCAGCTCCCTTCTGCTCCTTTATCCCCGAGAGCAGTTTCTGAGGGGATCCCATCCACTAGTTCTTTAAACACCTGAAAGTTTGCTCTCCTAAAATTCAGGGTCTTGACTTTACTCTTCACCTGGCCCATATCCCTCAAGATTGTGAATTCCACCAGGGCATGATCACTGCAGCCCAGGCTGCCACCAATCTTGACCTCTCCAATTAGTTCATCTGTGTTGGTGAGCAACAGGTACAGTAACGCTTCTCTGGTTGAGCTGTCACCTGGATGAAAACGTTATCCTTAATGTACTCCAAGAGTCTCCTGGACTGCGTATACCTTGCTGTGCTGCTTTGCCAACAGATGACAGCATGGTTGAAGTTCCCCAGCAGGATCAGCGCCTGTGAGTGCAATGCTTCCGGTAGTTGAAGTAAGAATGCTTTGTCAACATCCTCCCCTTGATCGGGCTGCCTATAGTAGACATCACCCACGAGGTTTCCTTTGTTGGCTTGGCCTCTAATTTTCACCCATAAACTCTCAACCTGTTCATCGCTGTCTTTCAAAGACAGCTCTGTGCAGTCAATCCATTCTTTTACATAGAGGACAACCCCCCCACCCTGCCTTCCTTGCCTGTCCCTTCTGAACAGTTTAGAGCCATCAGTGTCAGCGCTCCAGTCGTGTGAGTTATCCCACCAAGTTTCAGTGACAGCGATTAGGCCATAGCTTTCCAGCTGCCCAGTGGCTTCCAACTCCTGTTTGTTACCTATGCTGTGTGCATTGGTATAGAGGCACTTCAGTTGGGCTGTCGACCGTGTCACCTTTTTGGAGGATCAAGCCCCAATTCCTTTGCAGCATTTCTCAGGTGTTCCCCTGTTGGTTCATCAGCAGCCCCTGGCTCTTCTCTGTTGCTCAAAACTCCATCCCCTTCCCCCACTGAGTCTGGTTTAAAGCTCTGTTTGGGCATGGTTTCTCCACAGGCTACAGTCCCTCAGGAATATCCATCTGTTTGGTGTGAGTCCTCTACAGGCTGCAGGGAGTATCTGCTCCGGTGCCTGGAGCACCTCCTCCTTCTCTGACCTTGGTGTTCCTTCTGTTGCTTCACTCTTTTTGTTCCTTCCTCCTCTCTCTCCAGTGGTTTTGCCCTTTCTTAAATATGTTTTCACAAAGGCGTCGCCAACTTTGCTCATGGGCTCAGTTTTGGCCTGCAGTGGGGCTGTTGTGGAGCCTGCTGGAACTGGCTGTATCTGGCACAAGGTAGCTCCCCACCCTGCAGTGGTGGCCTCTTCTCACGGAGGCCACCCCTGCAGCCCTGCTGGCTACCAAAACCTTGCCACATATACCCAACATACTAAGATAGACATTGAAAGTGACCTTATAAGAATAGAATTATTTTGTACTACTTCATATTTTCTGTGAAATGTCAATATATTTTTAAGGTCAGTAATACGTGATGTAAGAAAAGGGTGTTATATAGATAATGATGAAAAATACTTCTTGACCTTAATAATCCTCTTTAAAGGAAAAAAAATTTCTCCATGGCAGGTTTTAACAAAGGGGAAGACAGTGTTCTGCCAGGAGTATTAGAATAAAGAACAGAGCTATAAAGAAAAAAAGTCAGTTTTAATGTAGGCAAGTGAGGTAGCTTCCTAGAAACTAGTTTGATTTTTTACGGCTTATTGTGATCAGAAAAAAAAAAACTTTTGTAATTCAGTAGTCATTGGGGAAGGACAAAGCTGGGAAATCTGACATGGCAAAGTACCAGGCTTTCTCTGAATCAACATTATGGATTGGAAGGAATTTGTACTAAAACATCTGTAAGCAAGTTAAATAGACAAGCACAGTTTTAGCTTGATAAAATTAAATTAAAGCTAATTATCTATTTAATGCAATATATTACATTAATAGTTCAAACTATGTGTAAATTGAAATAATGAAACGAGTGAGTGGTGTTCTTAATAAAATTTTAAAAATCCATGGCTTTTTGCTTTTTAGATCTTTGCTGCCCTTCCTGTGAGAACCTTTCTCATTCTCACAGCTGAGCAGCCTCATGGGAGGCTCGTGTTGATTGCCCGAAGCTTTACTCTCTCACCTCAGACTTTTTCCCCTACTTGCCCTCATCTTTGCCTTGCATAATACCCAACTCATCTCCAGATAGTAATCATTATTGGACTTTTCCTTTCATTTTACTCATAACTGGTTGTATCTCTTTCTCTTTTTTCTTTTGGATAATGTGCTGCATCAATGACGAGTGATTTTTCTGATCCCAGATAAGAAGAGACAGTATGCAAAAAATAATCCTTTTCTCTCTCTTTTAAGAATCACAAATCTCTATTTTTTCACATTTGCTTATTTTCCTGCCTCTTCCTTGGTGACTCACTGTGATAATATTTCATCCAGTCTCTATGTTAATTCTTGACAGTGTAAATTCCAAGATTACTGTCTTCTCTTGATGTGTTTTTCTGCTGCTTAACTTCCTTTATAGTATGGACATTATACTACTTCATGAACTTACTTCTGCCTTCTCTCTTCTGAATACCTTAGGAAGACCTCCTGCAATTTCATTAGCTTTTTCCATATATAAATTTGGGAATAAATTCAGTATCTGCTCTGCACCTTTTTCATCAGTATTGTTTTTATTCTATATCCTCATGCTTCTGAGTACAGTAGTTTTCTGACTACTGAAATATTTTGGTTTTGTTTGCCTTCTCTGTAGAGAACCTTGCTATTTTGTCAAAGGTAAAATTATACAGTAGGAAGCCTCTGTGCACGGTTCCCTTCTCATTCCCATCACCTTCTTTCTTTTTTATCTTTGTATTCCATGGTAAAGTCTCTCACTTTTCTTTTTCTGCTTCATAATCCTCAATTTATCTTTTGATTTCATGTATTCTGTTCTTTTCTTAGTTTCTCTCTTGTTTATTTAGTTTACTCTTGTTTACTTGTTGCGACGGGGGAAGACATGGACACTCAATGTGAGTGATCAGCAAGCTTCGTTTATTGAATAGCACAGCTGTCTTTTATAATGGGCTAAAACATATTCCATATATACCCTACTATAATTAGCTACTACATGTTTCATATACACTCTGCTATAATTAGTTATATGTGTTCCACAATACAGCATTCTGATTGGTTCATCACTCCAGCCCTTAGCTCCTTATCTGCGGCTAGTTACCTCTTCTGCTCCCATGCAGCTACTCCCTCTTTTCCCATGCCTGAGCGATCGCAGGCTTCTCATTACCGTGTAGCACCTGCAGTCAGGGTTAGAGTGTCCTTGCCAATTTAGCAATCACAGGAGCTGAGTCCGATGTTTCTCAAGCTCCTGCTTGGCCAGCTGGATCATATCTATGTTACCCTTCTCAGCTAGCCAGTTTCCCACATTTACTCTTTCAAGGACCATCTTATTTCCTGATTTTAAAGGGGAGGGAAGAATTAATTAGCTAGATATGCAACACAACAGATTTATGATCTTTAATTGGCATGATCCCTTCCAAAATTCTTGAATCCTTATTCTATCTATATTAGATGTAAAACAGAAAAGAACCTTTGTTATTATGTATCATCATAGGGAAGGCAATGGTATCTTTGAAGAAAAAAAAAAATTTCATAGTGCTTGTTCTTGTAATTTAGACTGCCTAAAAAGGAGGGTGCTTCAGAGAGTGTCACCTTGTCAGCCCACAATACTGTTAGACCTGCTTTTTGGTCAGTGTTTTTGACATTGTATATATCGTACATAAATTTTCATATAGAAGATGGCCACTAAACTACTAATGCAGTTAGTTAGAACGGACAGACAAGGAAGGAGGGGTGGGGGGGTTGCCCTCTATGTAAAAGAATGGATTGACTGCACAGAGATGCATTTGAAAAATAGCAATGAACAGGTTGAGATTTTATGAGTAAAAATTAGGGGCTAAGCCAACGAAGGAAACCTCGTGGTAGGTGTTTACTACATACTGCCCAATCAAGGGGAGCCTGCAGAGGAAGTGTTCTTACTTCAACTACTGGAAGCATCACCCTTGCAGGTGCTGATCCTGCTGGGGGACTTCAGTCACTCTGACATCTGCTGGAAAAGCAGTGTGGCAAGCTGTATGCATTCCAGGAGACTCTTGGAGTGCATCGAGGATAAATTTTTAATCCAAGTGGTAGAAAGCCCAACCAGAGGAGAAGCGTTACTGTACCTGTTGCTTACCAACACAGATGAACTAATTGGAGAGGTCAAGATTGGAGGCAGCCTGGGCTGCATTGACCATGCCCTGGTGGAGTTCACAGTCCTGAGGGGTAGGGATAAAGTCAGGATGCTCTCATTCCCCAGGTGTAGGAAATCAAGAAAAGAAGGCAATAGACCAGCATGGCTGAGTTGAGACCTGCTGCTCAAGCTAAAGGGCAAGAAGGAAATCCACAGGCAGTGGAAGCAGGGACAGGTATCCTGGGAACAGTATAGGGACACTGCCCATAATGGACATTTTAAGTGAGTTCAATGGACACGGAGGTATGGCCCACAGACTATGGGAACTCTAAGATCTGGGCATGACACAGATGGTATGGAATAAGAGGTGGATAATGTTCTGGTTCCTGCAGGGATGGGGTTATTTTCCCCAGGAGCCGTCAGGGGGCAGGTATTCCATACCATGACCCATGCCGGAGCTATAAGAGGAGCTAGCCAGGGTGAGGAGAGCAGTTGCCACTTGGGGGTGGGCTGCGGTGGCGCGGGTCCGGTTAGTGCGCTTCGCGACGGTACTGTAATCACGTTTTCATCTTTCCTTTTGCTGTTCTGTTAAATTGCATTATTTTAACCCATGAGTTTTGCCCTGATGATTTCTTTTTCCATGACTGTGGGAGTGGAGCAAGTGGCTGTGTGGTTCTTTGTTGCTGGCTGAGGCCAAACCACAACAGTACTCAATAACTTTTTTGTCTCAGTCTTCACTGGCAACCTCTCTCCCCATGCCTCTCAAGTGGATGGACCACAAGGCAAGGACTGGGGGAGCAAAGTCCCTCCCACTGTAAGAGAAGATCAGTTTTGTGACCACTTGAGGAACCTGAACATACAGAAGTCTATGGGACCTGATGAGATGCATCCCAGAGTCCTGAGGGAATTGTCTGATATAGTTGCTAAGCCACTCTCCATGATATCTGAAAAGTCAAGGCAGTCAGGTGAAGCCCCTGGTGATTGGAAAAAGGGAAACATTGCACCTATTTTTAAAAAGGGTAGAAAAGAGGACACTGGGAGCTACTGACCTGTCAGCCTCACCTCTGTGCCTGGGAAGATTGTGGAACAGATGCTCCTGGAAGTTATGCTAAGGCACATGGAGGACAGGGAGGTGATTTGAGACAGCCAGCATGGCTTCACCAAGGGCAAGTCCTGCCTGACCAACCTAGTGGCCTTCTACATCAGTGAACAAGGGAAGAACTACAGATGCCATCTATCTGGCTTCTGTAAGGCCTTTGATATAGTACCCCACAACATCCTTCTCTCTAAATTGGAGAGATATGGATTTGATGGGTGGACTGTACAGTAGATAAAGAATTGGTTGGATGGTTACATCCAGAGGGTAGTGGTCAACAGCTCAATGTCCAGATGGAGATCGGTGACAAGTGATGTCCCTCAGGGGTCCGTATTGGGACTGGTACTGTTTAATATCTTCATCAATGACATAGACAGTGGGATTGAGTGCACCCTCAGCAATTTTGCAGATGACACCAAGCTGAGCGTTGTGGTTGACATGCCTGAGGGATGGGGTGCCATCCAGAGGGACCTGGACAGGTTCTAGAAAGATGAGATGCATCCCAGAGTCCTGAGGGAATTGTCTGATATAGTTGCTAAGCCACTCTCCATGATATCTGAAAAG
>NW_009650213.1:0-4241 GCF_000708025.1 Charadrius vociferus | reverse complement strand
GAGTGTCCATGTCTTCCCCTGTTGCAAAAGATCACTGCCTTGTTCAAGAAGATCAAAGCACAGTGAAAAACTACACCTATTTGAACCCTTGAAAAGTAGGCGAGAACAGCAAGTCAGAGCTCACATGCTCCTGCCAACAAGGACTTTCTTCTGCTCTGCAGTGCCTGCATGCTCTGTTCGTGTCCTTCTGCCTGGGTTTTGCTTTGGAGATTCCCTGATTTGCAAGGTAGTGAGATTAAATATTTTCTTTATCTTTCATCTGTGATTTTTTTGTTTGTTCCTGTGTCCTGCCTGAGTTGGCTTACACATTTAGCGTAGTTGGCAGGATCAGGAACACTCCTGCCGTGGCTGATAAACAAGTTGGGAAGTGGGGAGGCCACAACAGCAACTCCCCCTATTCCAGGATGGCCCAGTACTGAGCACTGAACCCCAGTGGCCACTTTCCTGGCTAAATTGGCTCTGCCGGAGGCATGGCCTGAAATAGATGATGGGGTGGCAATTAACCCCCAGAGGACTGAAACAGCTATGCATGGTTTGCTGTGGAAAGCGGCATCGGATTCTTCTTGCAAATTAGCGGGGATGTTGGGATTGCTGTTTGCTACCAGACTTAGAGCTCTTGATGATGAAGTTGTTTCATTTCATAGTAAAGTGAGAGAACTGGCAAAGGAAACCAGGTGTTTACAAAATGCAAAGGCAATTGCTGAAGAAGTAATTACTGTTCAAGCAGAGTGGTGCTATGAGCTGCAAGGTAATGTAGACCAGTTGGTAGCGTGTATTGTTAATAAACAAAGGGAAAAATATGGGAAAAGTAAGCTTTTGATTTCCCAAGTTCGTGCTCTCACCACAAAATGGTCACGGGATCCCAAGGAATGGGATATATTTGGAGTGAATCCTCGGACTCCAAGACTGAGTTTGAATTTGATCCAGACTTAAAAAGCAGTGAGGTGGTGGAAGTACGACCCCTCATACAAATGAGGGGGGAGCAGGAACGAGCAGACAGGGAAGTGCAGATCACGCATACTTACAATCTGAAAGAGTTAAGGGAGTTTTTAGAGATCTATCAGCAAAAGAGTGAGGAAGGCATACTGGTATGGATTTTGCGAGCTTAGGATAGTGGAGTGGCATCTATCCATTTTTCAGTGGGTGAAAAAGAGTCGTTAAGCCCTATAGCCATTGATGATCAGATTCAACAAGGATATGATCAGCTGCAAAATGTCAGAGGTCCTGACAGGCGAGACATTATTGCACCTATGTTGTAGCAGTGGTTGTGTGCAGCAGTTTTAGCAGCATATACAGAACCTGTTGAATTAGTGTCGTCCCTCAGAAACTGGTGTACAATGGAGAAAGGTATTAATTTGGTGCAGCAGATGGGGATGACGCATGTGTTGGTCACAAGTCCCAATTCAAACAGATTATTAGTGATGAGAAGTATCAAAATGCAGTTTGTGAGAGGAGTGTCTGCCTCACTAAACCCCTTGATTATACCAGCAGTGACAAATGCTGTGGGTAATGTAGGCGCCCTAGGAAATACCTTGAGGGAAACTGGGGCTGTAACTTTGGGACCATCTGTGTGGGTGGTGAATAAAGGAAAGCTGGCAAAACTGAGAGGAGTTACAGCACGGGTTACAAGGAAACGAATGTGGAATGATCTTCTACAAGCTGGTATCCCACTATCAGAAACAGATGGGATCACAGCATCAGAAAGGTTTCCACGATGGCAAAAGTTAGCGTTTATGCAAAAAAGCTGACCGCCCCCTGCCCCACCACCAACTCCTCGCCCCCCTTCCACCCTGCCTGCCACCTCAGTGCAAGACTGACCTGGCAACAAAAGCAATACACTTTACAAGTATTGCCTCAGGGATGCAAACACAGTCACTCCATTTGACACCTAATGATAGCAGCTGACTTAGCACTATGGTTGGGTACCATTACTGTTTACCATTCTATTGATGATCTATTGATTATGGCAGAGTCACAACAAGAAAGTGAAGCAGCTACTGAATTGCTGAAAGCGCATTTGCAGGACCGAGGCTGGGCAATTAATCCAAAGAAAATACAGGGCCCTAGTACTACTGTACAATTTTTGGGAATAGTTTGGCATGGACAGATTAGAGGAATACTAAGTCAGGTACAGCAAACAGTCCAGCAATTTCCTGTGCCAATCACAGTAAAAGAGTTAGACCTTTTGGGGACTTTTAGGGTATTGGAGAACTTTTATCCCACATTTGGTGATATTAATGTGCCTTCTGCAGAAATTAACTGGGAAGAAAGTTGTCTGGCAAGGGACCAGGCAACAACAAGAAGCCTTTGATGCCTGCAAATATGCTTCGATTGAGCATTTGCAATTATACACTCCTAAGCAAGTATATCCTTTTGAATTAGAAGCAACAATTCCAGACGACATACTTTCAGGATTGTAGCAGATGATTGGGATGAAAAATCAGAAAGAACCTGTAGGATTTTGGTCCAAGGCATTACAAGGCTCCACTATACATTATACCCCAACTTCTCCTCTTATTTTATTCCCCTTGTTAATATCAGATTCTCAAGTTCTTGTATTTCAGGTATATTTCAAATACCTGCATCTCTTCTAGAGGAGATAGCACTGGAATGGTGTTGCAAACACAACAGCAAATTGAAGTTCGATCTGAAAAAGTGCAAGCCACAGCTCTCCAGTCTGTATGGGCAATTACCCCACATCAGGTTATCAAACCCAGAGTAATATTAGCTGACAAAGCTGGAGCAATACATATGTCTTACTGGAAGATGACACTGCTGTTTTTTCTTCCCTATCACAGGTTGGCTCATCGTGCTTTGTAGTCTTGTACTACAAGGGCATGCCCTGGATACAGCTCTGAAAAACCAACGTGCAAATACTTAGATTTGGTTAGCCTCTACTGTAACTAACTCATCTGCCTTTTATATTAAGGGAAGATTAACAGCTGCAGATCTTTTGACAACTTGTTTCAGTAGCATATCAACCCCAGCAGCTGTATTGTAGAACTATACTGTACTAATTATTTTGATATTAATGTCTCTCATTGCAATCTCTTCTGAGTAGGTAATGGCTGTATGCCAATGAATCTTACAAAACCATCTGATGGTGGACTACTTCCTCCCTTGACATCAGAAACACTGCTTTGACTTTGAAAATGTGTTGTTCCAACATAACTGATGAAGCAGCCAGCATGAAGCAAGACATTCAAAATTCTCCAGGACTTAATGCATCAAGTGAAACAACCTACTGGTGCTGTCTGGCTGGCTGAGTGGTTTAATTTCTTGACAGGAGGAATGGGACACGTGATTCAAAGCATTACTGTAAAGATATGTTTATTCCTTTTTCTATGTGTGTTTACTTCATGCCTTTGTAAATTACTCTGTATTACACCCCGCAAGTTTGAATGAATGTTTCCAACTTTGTCAACCCCAGCAGAAGTGGTCTCTTGAGTGAGGGGGTGGAATGTGGGAAAATAATGGAAGATTGGCGAGGAGGATTGTAAACATGCTCAAGTGACTTGCACCTGGGGTGCTGGACAACACATATATCACACTAATTGTTGTTCAGCCTTGTGTGCTTGCAAGTAGAACATCCACACTTAGATAACATAAGCCTGGGATGGACTCAGGGACACCTTATCTAGCATACATGAGATCACTGCCTTGTTGCTGAGGAAGATCAAAGCACAGTGGAAAACTATGCCTGCTTGAACCCTTGAAAAGCAGGCAAGAACAGCAAGTTGGAGCTCACACACTCCTGCTAACAAGGACTTTCTCCTGCTCTGCGGTGCCTGCATTCTCTGCTCACGTCCCTCTGCCTGGGTGTTGCTTCAGAGATTCCCCGATTTGTGAGGTATTGAGATTAAATTTGTTCTTTGTCTTTCATCCATGGTTTTGTGGTTGTTCTGCATCCTGCCCGAGTTGGCTCACACAGGAGGTTCTGTCTAAACATCAGGAAACACTTTTTACTGTGAGGGTGACTGAAGAACAAGGGACAATTCAAATCCTTAAGGCCTTCATATGTGATTCCCTCTTCATTTCTACCAAAGCCACCCCAAAAAAAAAAAAAAACCAACAAAACCTAGACATGGTCCTGGGGAATTGACTGTAGGTGGCGCTGCATGGGCAGGGGGATTGGACCAGATGACCTCCGCAGGTCCCTGACAATCTCAACCGTTCTGTGATTCATTTGCAATATTTTGATAACAGTATTATAGTCTGTGGGAGCATACTTAAGAGACAAT
>NW_009650212.1:9127-10125 GCF_000708025.1 Charadrius vociferus | reverse complement strand
TCCCACATCCCATGTCCTGTATCCCATATCCCATGTCCTATGTCCCATGTCCCACCACCCATGTCCACCTCCCACCTCCCACCTTCCACGTCCCAGGTCCCACATCCCACGTCCCGTATCCCATGTCCTACGTCCCATGTCCCACCTCCCATGTCCCATGCCTCATGTCCTATGTCCCTCATCCCATGTTCCATCATCTCCCACATCCCACCTCCCACGCCCAGAGCCGTGCCCTGTGCCCCACGCCCTGTGCCACGCCACGTCCTACACCGTGCCATACCCCACGCCGTGCCGTGCCCCGCGCCGTGCCGTGCCCCACGCCGTGCCCCCCCTCCTCCCGCAGCCCCACCATGCCGTTCAGCAACACCCACAACAAGTACAAGCTGAAGTTCTCGGCGGAGGAGGAGTTCCCCGACCTCTCGAAGCACAACAACCACATGGCGAAGGTCCTCACCCCCGCGCTCTACCAGCGCCTGCGTGACAAGGAGACCCCCAGCGGCTTCACCCTCGATGACGTCATCCAGACCGGCGTCGACAACCCCGGTGGGTGACGGCACCGCGGCCTCCCGGGGACGCGCTGGCCTCCGGGTCACCCCCAGTGCCCCCCTCCCAGTGCCAGACTGGGCGACCAGTGCCCAGTCCCCAGTGCCAGAGTCCTGTCCCCAGTGCCATACCCCGTCCCCAGTGCCACACTGGTTGCCCAGTGACGTGCCCAGTGTCACCCAGTGCCATACTGGCTGCCCTAAGCCCTTTTCCCAGCGCCATACTGGGTGCCCCGAGCCCTGTTCGCTGTCCCCAGTGCCAGACTGGGTGACCAGTGCCCTGTTCCCAGTGCCAGAGTCCTGTCCCCAGTGCCATACTGGGTGCCCCGAGCCCTGTTCGCTGTCCCCAGTGCCAGACTGGGTGACCAGTGCCCTGTCCCCAGTGCCATACTGGGTGCCCCGAGCCCTGTTCGCTGTTCCCAGTGCCAGACTGGGTGACCAGTGCCCTGTCCCCAG
>NW_009650212.1:3978-4829 GCF_000708025.1 Charadrius vociferus | reverse complement strand
GGATGCAGCAGCAGCTTGGGGACACAGGGGTGGGGATCCGAGGGGGGCTGGAGGTGACGTAGAGCCCCAAATCCAGGAGCTGGGGGACACCAACATCTTGGAAAGTGATGTCCCCCAGATCCCAGAGCTGATGTCCCCAAGCTGGGGGACCCGGAGGTCCCAGAGACAATGTCCCCAGGGTCCTGGAGCTAGTGGACCCCAAGGTCTTGGCACCAAAGTCCCCAAGGTCCCCAAGCTGGTGGAGCCCAAGGTCCCAGAGACGATGTCCCCAAGCTGGTAGTCCCCAGGGTCCCGGAGCTGGTGGACCTCAAGGTCTTGGCACCAATGTCCCCAAGGACCCCGAGCTGGTGGACGCTGGGTCCCAGAGCCGATGTCCCCAAGGTCCCCAAGCTGGTGGACCCCAAGGCGTTGGCACCGATGTCCCGAATGTCGCAGAGCCAGGGGCTGTTGGAGTCCCGGATCCGATGGCCCCACAGATAGCCAAGGGGTCCCGGACCACACCGGGGGCACTGCGGGTCCCCAGGCTGCTGCGAGCCGACGGCCGCTGGTGCTGATGTCCCCGGCCCCCGGGGGCCTGCTGGAGCCGAGGCAGCCCCACAGGGGGGGTCCCGGATCCCAGACAGCCCCCAGGGGGGGCCTGGATCCATCGCAGACGGCCGGTGCCGGTGCCAATGAAGCTCCTGGGGGGGGAACCCGGTGCCGACACAGCTCCAGGTACCAGATCCAGTGCATCCTTGAGGGGGGGGTGGTCCCAGCGCCGACGCAGCCCTGGGTGTCAGCTCCGGTGCGTCCCTGGGGGGGTCCCAGCGCCGATGCAGCCCTGGGTGCCGGATCCGGGGCATCCTTGGGGG
>NW_009650212.1:2366-3046 GCF_000708025.1 Charadrius vociferus | reverse complement strand
AGGGGGCTACGGGGCGGGTATGGGGGCTATGGGGCACAGGGGGGTCTGGGGAGGGCACGGGAAGGGGTCTGCGCCCCTGGGGAGCACCCACGGGTCAGGGGGCACGCGGGGGCGTCAGCACCCACCTTGTGAGCGCAGGTCCCCCGATTCTCTCAGGTTCGTCTGCGACCCTGGGGGGGGAACGGGGGGACACACACGTCAGGGGTGGGACTGGAGGGGGGGCACCAAGCTCCCCCCCACCCCCCAATTTTGCACCCACTTCGAGGGGCATTGCCCTCCTTCGGGGTGGCTGATGGAGGGGGGGCTGTTCCCCACCGTGGGGTCACTGTGCCCCCCCAAAGCTGTGCCTAATTCTGGGGGGGAGGACACAGACACAACAGTCCCCAGTTTGGGGGACACCATCTGCTGAGGTCATGCCCCCTGGGGGGGGCACCTCCCCAATTTTGGGGGGCACATTGTACCCCCAGCTCAACGCACATCACACCCCCCTCCGAAGATGCCCATTTGGGGCAGGGGATGCAGCACCCCCAGTTTGGGGGGAGAAATTCCCCACCCCCTGGGTCATACCTGAGGGGCACTTTTCCCCTCTCAAGGCTGTGGCCAGTTTAGGGGGGCACCACCCCCACCAACCTCACACCCATTTTTGGGGGAGGGTGTCATCACAGCCATACACCCCCCCC
>NW_009650212.1:1825-2159 GCF_000708025.1 Charadrius vociferus | reverse complement strand
ACTGGGACGGGCACTGGGACATGTGCCAGTGGAACTGGGACAAACACTGGTGGCACAAGGACAGACACCGGGACAAACACCAGGGTGGACACTAGTGGCACCAGAACAGACACTGGGACAAACACCAGTGGCACCAGGACAGGCACCGCGGTGGACACTGGTGGCACTGGGACAGACACTAGGATAAACATCGGTGGCACCGGAACAGGCACCGCGGTGGACACTGGTGACACTGGGACAAACATCAGCAGCACCAGGGCTGGCACTGTGGTGGACACCGGTGGCACCAGGACGGGCACCGGGATGGACACTGGGACAAACACCGGCGGGACCG
>NW_009650212.1:1503-1782 GCF_000708025.1 Charadrius vociferus | reverse complement strand
GGCGCCCCCAGACGCGGCACCGGGGCGAGCGCCGGCGGCACTGGGCCAAGCGCCGGTGACACCGGGCACTTACTGATTTTGGCTCCTGGCGGCGTGGGGGTGCCCGAGACGCACCTATTAGAGCTCTGCCGCTTAGAGGGGTCAAGAGTGACCCTGGAAGAGAGAAGAGGGAGTGAGGAAGACGACGGCGGTGGTGCCGGCGGTGCCGGCGCGGTGCCCGCGGCCCCCTCACCTGCGGGTCAGCTTGGAGGTCAGCTTGCTGAAGAGGTTGGAGGTGGC
>NW_009650212.1:0-520 GCF_000708025.1 Charadrius vociferus | reverse complement strand
GAGCCCACCCCACTCTGCACCCCACAGACATGGAACCGGGTGTTCCACCCTTCCCTGCACCCCACGGACACAGAGCCCACCCCACCAGCAGGATGCCCGCCCACCCCCGCCGACAGGGGACACGGTGCCCACCCCAGGGACGGTCGCAGGGACAGGGGGGCACTCAGGGAGGACGCTTGCCCGGTGCCGTTGGCCGCCTCACTGGGTGCCCGCACCCGGGCCAGGGAGAGACTGCTGCCCGTACGCGACTCGCCTGCCTCCACCTGCGGTGACAGTGCCCGTCACCGGCCCTGCCCGGCATCCCGGGGCGGTGACGGCAATGCCACCGCGTTACCGCTGTTGTCACCTCACCTCGTTCTTCCTGCCCAGCAGGAGGTAGGTGGCCGTAACCTCGTTGTACTTCTGGTTGCTCAGCGACTCCTTGATCTCCTCCCGGGTGTAGCCCATACCCACCATCACCTCTGCGGGCAGAGGGGACGGTGAGGGGACATTGCCGGTCCCCAGGGTGAGGCAGACCCCC
>NW_009650211.1:6342-7737 GCF_000708025.1 Charadrius vociferus | reverse complement strand
GTGTGTGGGCATGCGTGTGTGCGCATGCGTGTGTGCATGGCTGGGAACACATGTGCAGGGGTGTGTGTGCATGTGTCTGTGCACAAACAGGAATGCGTGTGCAGGGGTGTGTGTGCACGTGTCTGTGCACGGCTGGGGATGCGTGTGCAGGGGTGTGTGCTCACATACATGTGCACGGCTGGGGATGCGTGTGCAGGAGTGTGTGGGCATGCGTGTGTGCGCATGTGTGTGTGCACGGCTGGGGATGCGTGTGCAGGGGTGTGTGCTCACATACATGTGAATGGCTGAGGATGTGTGTGCAAGGCTGTGTGTGCACATGTGTGTGCACAGCTGGGGACACATGTGCAGGAGTGTGTGCGCATGTGTGTGTGCACGGCTGGGGATGCGTGTGCAGGGGTGTGTGCTCACATACATGTGCATGGCTGAGGATGTGTGTGCAGGGCTGTGTGTGTAAATGTGTGTGCACAGCTGGGCACACGTGTGCAGGGGTGTGTGGGCATGTGTGTGTACATGGCTGGGGATGCGTGTGCCACGGTGTGTGTGCACGGCTGGGGATGCGTGTACAGGGGTGTGTGTATACATGTGTGTGCACGGCTGGGGATGCGTGTGCAGGGGCATGTGCTCACATACATGTGCACGGCTGGGGATGCGTGTGCAGGGGTGTGTGCTCACATACATGTGCATGGCTGAGGATGTGTGTGCAGGGCTGTGTGTGTAAATGTGTGTGCACAGCTGGGCACACGTGTGCAGGGGTGTGTGGGCATGTGTGTGTACATGGCTGGGGATGCGCTGGACCATGAGAGCATCCTCTGGACCAAACCAGCATCCTCTGGATGTTAAGAGCATCCCCTGGACCATAAGAGCATCCCCTGGACCAAAACAGCATCCTTTGGATGTTAACAGCATCCCCTGGACCAAAACAGCATCCTTTGGATGTTAACAGCATCCCCTGGACCATGAGAGCATCCTCTGGACCAAACCAGCATCCTCTGGATGTTAAGAGCATCCCCTGGACCATAAGAGCATCCTCCAGATATTAAGAGCATCCCTTGGACCAAAATAGCATCCTTTGGATGTTAAGAGCATCCTCTGGACAATAAGAGCATCCTCTGGATGTTAAGAGCATCCTCCGGATGAAGATTTGGGGTGAAATCCAGTCCGGGTCACCCCTGGGGTTTGGGAGAGAGTGTCCGCGGGGGACGGGCTGTCGGGGGTCACTGGTTTGTCCCCCGTGGGGCGGGTGCGTGGTGGCTGCGGCTTTCTGCGGCTGCGGGTGCCGGGTGAGGCCGGGTCCTGCCTCCCCTCCTTCTCCGGGGTTTACCTCCCCACAGGATCGCTGCTCCCGGTGCGGGATGGAGAGAAGGAGGGACACCCCACCACCACCACCCCACCCCC
>NW_009650211.1:1731-5411 GCF_000708025.1 Charadrius vociferus | reverse complement strand
TGTGTGTGCACGGCTGGGGATGCGTGTGCAGGGGCATGTGCTCACATACATGTGCACGGCTGGGGATGCGTGTGCAGGAGTGTGTGGGCATGCGTGTGTGCGCATGTGTGTGTGCACGGCTGGGGATGCGTGTGCAGGGGTGTGTGCTCACATACATGTGAATGGCTGAGGATGTGTGTGCAAGGCTGTGTGTGCACATGTGTGTGCACAGCTGGGGACACATGTGCAGGAGTGTGTGCGCATGTGTGTGTGCACGGCTGGGGATGCGTGTGCAGGGGTGTGTGCTCACATACATGTGCACGGCTGGGGATGCGTGTGCAGGGGCATGTGCTCACATACATGTGCACGGCTGGGGATGCGTGTGCAGGAGTGTGTGGGCATGCGTGTGTGCGCATGTGTGTGTGCACGGCTGGGGATGCGTGTGCAGGGGTGTGTGCTCACATACATGTGAATGGCTGAGGATGTGTGTGCAGGGCTGTGTGTGATGTGCAGGGGTGTGTGTGCGTGTGTGTGTGCACGACTGGGGATGCATGTGCAGGGGTGTGTGCTCACACACATGTGAATGGCTGAGGATGTGTGTGCAGGGCTGTGTGTGTAAATGTGTGTGCACGGCTGGGGACACGTGTGCAGGGGTGTGTGTACATGTGTGTGTGCACAGCTGGGGATGGGTGTGCAGGGCTGTGTGTGCACATGTGTGTGCATGGCTGGGGATGGGTGTGCAGGGCTCTGTGTGCACATATGTGTGCACAACTTGGGATGCATGTGCCGGGCTGTGTGTCCACATACATGTGCACAACTGGGGATGTGTGTGCAGGGGTGTGTGTCCACATACATGTGCATGACGGGGGATGCGTGTGCAGGGCTGTGTGTGCACATATGTGTGCACAACTGGGGATGCGTGTGCAGGGGCGTGTGTCCACATACATGTGCATGGCTGGGGATGTGTGTGCAGGGCTGTGTGTGCACATGTGTGTGCACAGCTGGGGACACGTGTGCAGGGGTGTGAGTGCATGTGTGTGTGCACGGCTGGGGATGCACGTGCAGGTGTGTGTGCACGTGTGTGCATGGATGGGGATGTGTGTGCAGGGGTGTGTGTGCCCAGCTGGGGATGCGTGTGCACGGCCATGTGTTCACATACATGTGCATGGGTGGGGATCTGTGTTCACATGTGTGTGCAGGGCAGGGGATGCGTGTGTAAGGATGTGTGTGTACATGTGTGTGCAGGACCGGGGGGTCTGTGCATGGCTGGGGATGTGTGTGCAGAGGTGTGTGTGCAGGTGGGTGTGCACAGCCAGGGATGCACGTGCATGTGTGTGTGCCCGGCTGGGGACACGTGTGCAGGCGTGTGCGCACAGCTGTGGATGTGTGTGCAGGGCTGTGTGTGTTCACAGACATGTGCACGGCTGGGGATGTGTGTGCAGGGGTGTGTGTGCACGTGTGTGCATTGCTGGGGATGCGTGTGCAGGGCTGTGTGTGCACATATATGTACACGACTGGTGATGCGTGTGCAGGGCTGTGTGTGCACATACATGTGCATGGCTGAGGATGTGTGTGCAGGGGCGTGTGTCCACATTCCTGGACACGACTGGGGATGCGTGTGCAGGGCTGTGTGTGCACATGTGTGTGTGTGGCTGGGGATGCGTGTTCATGGCTGGGGATGCGTGTGCAGGGCTGTGTGTGCACATATGTGTGCGTGGTTGGGGATGTGTGTGGAGGGCTCCGTGTGTACGCGTGTGTGTTCATGGCTGGGGATGCGTGTGCAGGGCTGTGTGTGCACATACATGTGCACAGCTGGGGATGCGTGTGCAGGGCTGTGTGTGCACATGTGTGTGTGGCTCTGGGGATGCGTGTTCATGGCTGGGAATGTGTGTGCAGGGCTGTGTGTGCACATATGTGTGCGTGGTTGGGGATGTGTGTGGAGGGCTCCGTGTGTACGCGTGTGTGTTCATGGCTGGGGATGCGTGTGCAGGGCTGTGTGTGCACATATATGTACACGACTGGTGATGCGTGTGCAGGGCTGTGTGTGCACATATATGTACACGACTGGTGATGCGTGTGCAGGGCTGTGTGTGCACATATATGTACACGACTGGTGATGCGTGTGCAGGGCTGTGTGTGCACATATATGTACACGACTGGTGATGCGTGTGCAGGGCTGTGTGTGCACATATATGTACACGACTGGTGATGCGTGTGCAGGGCTGTGTGTGCACATATATGTACACGACTGGTGATGCGTGTGCAGGGCTGTGTGTGCACATATATGTACACGACTGGTGATGCGTGTGCAGGGCTGTGTGTGCACATATATGTACACGACTGGTGATGCGTGTGCAGGGCTGTGTGTGCACATACATGTGCATGGCTGAGGATGTGTGTGCAGGGGCGTGTGTCCACATACCTGTACACGACTGGGGATGCGTGTGCAGGGCTGTGTGTGCACATGTGTGTGTGTGGCTGGGGATGCGTGTTCATGGCTGGGAATGTGTGTGCAGGGCTGTGTGTGCACATATGTGTGCGTGGTTGGGGATGTGTGTGGAGGGCTCCGTGTGTACGCGTGTGTGTTCATGGCTGGGGATGCGTGTGCAGGGCTGTGTGTGCACATACATGTGCACAGCTGGGGATGCGTGTGCAGGGCTGTGTGTGCACATGTGTGTGTGTGGCTGGGGAAGCGTGTTCATGGCTGGGGATGCGTGTGCAGGGCTGTGTGTTCACATACATGTGCACGACTGGGGATGCGTGTGCAGGGGCGTGTGTGCACATACATGTGCACGACTGGGGATGCGTGTGCAGGGGCGTGTGTGCACATACATGTGCACGACTGGGGATGCGTGTGCAGGGCTGTGTGTGCACATACATGTGCGCGACGGGATGCGTGCTCACGTGTGCGCGCACAGCTGGGGACGCGTGTGCGGGGCTGTGGAGGTGAAGGAGAAGGAGGAGGAGGGGGAAGAGGAGGAAAAGAAGGAGGAGAAGGAGGAGTAGGAGGAGGTGAAGAAGGAGGAGGAGGAGAAGGAGAAGAAGGAGGAGGAGAAGGAGGAGGAGGTGAAGGAGAAGAAGGAGGAGGAGAAGGAGGAGGAGGAAGATGGGGAGGAGGAGGAGGAGAAGGAGGAGGAGGAAGACGGGGAGGAGAAGGAGGAGGAAGAGGAGGAAAAGGAGGAGGAGGAGGAGGGGGAGGGGGAGGGGAGGCTGCAGGCGGTTGGGGAAGAAGCTGTGGGGGTGAGGCGGGTGTTGGGGCTCGATCCCACCGACATCGCCCCCAGCCCGGTTCCTCCACCGGGAATTCTTCTATGGTGGTGGCCACGGAGCGGGCTCTGCTGGCCCACGGGGGCTCAGGGAGGATTTGGGTTGGAAGGGACCTTAAAGATCATCTCGTTCCAACCCCCCTGCCCTGGGCAGGGCCACCTCCCCCCAGCCCAGGTTGCCCCAAGCCCCGTCCAACCTGGCCTTGAACACCTCCAGGGATGGGGCAGCCACAGCTCCTCGGGGCAACCTGGACCAGTGTCCGGGTCCAGCCCCAGCCCTGGTGTTTGGCAGCCCCAGTGGGTCCCAGTGCAGAGCTAGGGGGGCTGAGGGGTGGGTGTCCATGTCTGAGCAAGCCCAGGTAGCCCAGGTAGCCCAAGGAGCCCAGGGAGGACAGGTAGCCCAGTGTGCCCAGGTAGCCCACGGAGGACAGGTAG
>NW_009650211.1:0-855 GCF_000708025.1 Charadrius vociferus | reverse complement strand
GGGCAGCCCCGGCCGCGTCCGCTGGGGGAGGGAGAGCAGCGGGAGGGTCCCCGGGGAACGGTGGAGGGGACACAACGGGGAAGGGAACGGAGGGAGAAGCAGAACCCCATTGGCTGCTAAAAGCTGTCAGGACAGCCCAGGTAGCCCAGGGCTGCACCAGATCCCTGGGCTACCTGGGAGCCCTGGGCTCACTGGGCTAACTGGGCACACTGGGCTCCCTGGGATGCTTGGGTGCACTGGGCTTGCTGTCCTCCCTGGCCTTCCTGGGATCCCTGGGTGCACTGGCCTTCCTGGCCTCCCTGGGCTACCTGGGCACACTGGGGTCCCCGGGGGCACTGGGCTCACTGGGTGCACTGGCCTTGCTGGGCTACCTGGGGTCCCAGGGCGCACTGGGCTGACTGGCCTCCCTGGGCTACCTGGGCACACTGGGGTCCCCGGGGGCACTGGGCTCACTGGGTGCACTGGCCTTGCTGGGCTACCTGGGGTCCCAGGGCGCACTGGGCTGACTGGCCTCCCTGGGCTACCTGGGCACACTAGGGTCCCTGGGCTACGTGGTCTCCTTGGCATCCCTGGGGGCACTGGGCTCACTGGGGGCACTGGGCTACCTGGGATCCCTGGGGGCACTGGGCTCACTGGGCTCCCTGGGCACACTGGGTTGGCCTGCCTGGGCTACCTGGGATCCCTGGGGGCACTGGGCTCACTGGGCTCCCTGGGCACACTGGGTTGGCCTGCCTGGGCTACCTGGGCTACCTGGGCTCCCTGGACGCACTGGGCTCCCTGGGCACACTGGGCACACTGGGTGCACTGGCCCCCCTGGGCTACCTGGGCTCCCTGGATGCACTGGGCTCCCTGGGC
>NW_009650210.1:53294-70969 GCF_000708025.1 Charadrius vociferus | reverse complement strand
GGGGGGAAATCTGTGCCTTTATCGTCTCCTCCACGATGCCACGGCACCATCTTTGCCACAGCAGCATCTGCTTGGCAAGTGGCCATATCCCCACAGAGGGTAGATGAGAACCTCATGTCTTGCCTGTCCTTAATCTCCTCCGTTTCGCTGGTTGTTCGAGATGGGGAATTTCTGCTGCTCTCATAGTGCGCGTGCAAAGCCTGTGTGCTGGTGGGGTATGGTCTCCAGCAAGGATGGGGTTGAAGGAGGCACGGCTGCTTGCAACGTTGTGCTTGCTCCAGGGATTGACCACCATCTGGCAGCACCCAGGCTTTCAAGCTGGCACCTTTAATGATGTGCCTGCTTCTCCTCGGATGCATATCCCAGATCATGAAGGTCTGAGCCGGCAATCCCTGGAGTAAAAGGTCTTGGGAGAAGTGCTGCAGGTCCTGACCCATAGCTGTTTGCCCACTGGTCCTGGTCCATCATCAAAACAGCCTGCATCTCTCTGTTGGGAGAGATCGTACACAGATCAGAGAGCTCCTGTGGTTTCTGTGATACTTCTTGTGAATCCAGAGCGGTCATGAAACTTGCAGACCACGCTGGGTTCTGCCACCATGAATGGTGGTACTCTTTACAGGTGGCATTTGGTGTCGGCCAGGCTAGATATCACCTACCTCCCCTAAGGAGAAGGTGGGACCAGTGGCCTTCTATGAGAAGGCGAGTTCAATGCAATAACCTGTATCATGCTCTGAAGAGCTGATTCATTTGCCAGAGGGAGAGTGGATGATGCTCATCAAATTGTAAGAACCCACCTCTTTTCTTTTTTTTTTTCCTTTTTTTTTTTTTTCTTTTTTACACAATAACCAGCTAACAGCATGTGTGACCTCCTCTCGCTGTGTTACAGCTTGCTGGACCTTGGCACCAAGCAGTCGCATGAATCATGATGGTGATTTTGCCGTAAGGCTGTTCCTGTCGTTATTATCTCCTCACTGTGTCGATAACGCTTTGGTGGCGATGGTCAGGATTTCCTCGCACTACAGAGCTTTCCTGAAGATCAGCTCTGCAAGCGGTGGAGGAAGTAGCCGTTACAAGATTGCTCCTGGCTGCTAAGAACTGGGTGGCCAACTTCAAACGTACGTGCGACCTGACATGATCCGAAGAGCGCGGTGGCGGCTCCTCTTTCCCCTCATCTGCTTTGTCAGTGCGGGTGGGTGGGAACTCCTCTTCTTCTGCAAATGCTCCAAGAGCTGAAGCAAGACCAAACCTGGTTATGGAAAACTGGCAGAGACCAGGACCCCATCAAGGGAGATGGGGGAGAACGGTCCCATGTTTTGCCTGAAATCCCAAGGGTGTGATGAGAACACTCATGGCCAGGGAGAAATTTTGGGGTTTGCACCCGCATCTCTTGCAGTGCTGCGGTGTTGGGACTACACACATTAGGAGGGTCCTTTAGTTGAAAGGAAAACTCTTTTTAGTTCAATTTATAAATGCTTAGGCAAACATTTGTTATCTGAACTCATGCTTTTTTTACAAATGCCTGTGAAGGTAAAAGCAAGTAAGCTGTGAGTTCAACAAGGCCAAGTGCAAGGTCCTGCATCTGGGTCGAGGCAATCCCAGGCACAAATCCAGGCTGGGTGGAGAATGGCTGGAGAGCAGCCCTGAGGAGAAGGACCTGGGGGTGCTGATTGATGAGAAGGTCAACATGAGCCGACAATGGGTGCTCGCAGCCCAGAAAGCCAACCGTATCCTGGGCTGCATCAGAAGAACTGTGGCCAGCAGGTCAAGGGAGGGGATTCTGTCCCTCTACTCTGCTCTGGGGAGACCCCACCTGGAGTACTGTGTCCAGCTCTGGAGCCCCCAACATAGGAAAGACATGGACCTGTTGGAGCAGGTCCAGAGGAGGGCCACAAAGATGCTGCGAGGGCTGGAGAACCTCTCCTATGAAGCCAGGCTGAGAGAGTTGGTGTTGTTCAGCCTGGAGAAGAGAAGGGTCCGGGGAGACCTTAGAACCCCTTCCAGTACCTAAAGGGGGCCTACAGGAGAGCTGGGGAAGAACTTTTTACAAGGGCATGTAGTGATAGGATGAGGGGGAATGGCTTTAAACTGGAAGAGGGGAGATTTAGATGAGATATCAGGAAGAAATTTTTCACTCTGATGGTGGTGAGCCCCTGGGGCAGGTTGCCCCGAGAAGCTGTGGCTGCCCCATCCCTGGAGGTGTTCAAGGCCAGGTTGGACGGGGCTTGGAGCACCCTGGGCTGGGGGGAGGTGTCCCTGCCCAGGGCAGGGGGGTTGGAACGGGATGATCTTCAAGGTCCCTTCCAACCTAAACCATTCTATGATTCTGTGATTCTTCTTTCAGCCTTGGTATGATGCTCCTTTTCTCCTGGTACTGGAGGAACTTTCTGATCTTTATACAGCATCTAGCTCCAGGATTTTGGTAGTGTTTTCAGGCAGGTGATAAATGATAATTGACATGGGCTATGTTAAGAAGGAGGGCAGATGAAGTGTGACAGACTTCCAAGATAAAGCTCCTTTGCTGCTCTTCCTTGTCTAGAAGAAGAAATAATGTCCATGGCCAGCGAGGCCACGAAAATATATCACAGGTAGCTCCAAGGGTTGCACGCGTACGTGAGGCTGGGAACCTGCTGCCTTAGAGGTGGAGCTCCTTGACTACTTGACCATCCTGCCGTTCCTGTCTGAAGTAGAAGCGGATCGCCTCGTTTGGCTTCGTACTTGCCATGTCTTTTCATGGTGCGATTTGCATCCAAGACAGGACTTGAATTTATTCTGCCAGTCCTCAACTTCTGAGAGTTGTTGGTTCAGGAAGGGCAAGGCTGCAGTGCAGCAGCTGATGGCTGTGCCCTTCTTCTGGGAGGTCTAAGGCAGCTTTCCTGACGTGAAGCTGGATCAAAAGAGAAGGTGTTTTGGCAGCACGTGGTCTTTCTGCATGTGCTGCAGCAAAAATTGATGATCTAGTGGTCGCTTAGAGTGGGTTGCAGTTTGGATGGAAGAATTCAGACATCTTTCACAGGTGCTTTTCCAAAGGTACTTGATTATTTAGTGCCGTTGCTATGCGTAGCACAGGCAAATCGCATGTTCACACCATTGTGGGAAGGACTAACTCTTCAGGAGCAGATTCTAATGCAGCAGAGGATGGTTAGAAGTGAGTTGGATGGGGACGGGTAAAGGATGGGAGTGGGATTTGGTGGGATTTGGTGATGTTCCATTAGTCCACTGTCAAGTCTGGACAAGTTGCTGCTCCTTGATGGGAGCAATCCTGTTTCTGGAGGAGCCAACAGCAAATCTTCATCTTCTGTGTCCAGGTTTCCAGTCTCCTCCTCATCTGTTTTGTCCTTATCTTCCAAGTCTTGCCTGAGCTGCCTGGTTTGAGTGGTTGGCTCTCTGTGCAGAAGAGCTTTCGCTCTGTGAGATCTGCATACATGCCAAGAGCCACTGAGGTCCTAGCATGAGTAGATACAATTGAAATAAAGTGAAAAAGCTCATATGAAAGGGCATGGAACGCAAAAAAAAAAGTCATGCAGGTGACCTCCAGCCCTTTAGAAGTTGTGTGGCCTCTTGGAAGATTCCCCGTTGGGTGCTACACGTTGCTTACGGAAGAGAACATGGTGGTTTCATGGATTTTGTGTTGCCACGTGTCTCTTCTTCCCCTGCGTGTCCACCAAAAGGCTTTTCAGATCTGAACATGTGTGGAGAGCCACGTCCAGGGGCCACGTTCAAGGAGGCTCCTGCCCTGGGAGATAAGGACCATGGTAACTGGAGAGAGTTCTGCTGGAGCTTTAAGGAGTCACTCCGAGTTGGGAGCCGTGTACAGTAGGAACAGTCATCAGCCTCATCTTACGTGCGCCTCGTCTCACTGGTTAGGATCGTTTCCCCCCGTGGAAACCATCAAGAATTTCCGTTATTTCCTTTCCTGAGGCTTTGTTTGGGTGGGGATTTCTGGAAGGTATTTCACAGGCAGGTATAATTAAAGAAAGACATGCTTCGCCTGGAGGCTAGACAAGGTTTCTTTAAAGCCAAGCCTTTAGCGTGGTGGCAAAACAGAAACCATTTGTTGCCTGGTCCGATGGAGGGGAGGTCGGGGAAAAAGGGGGGCAGCTAATCAGCTGGGAATCATCCCAGTTAAACGCTGCACGCTGGGGTTAAGGCCCTTATCCAGCAAATCCTTGAAATATGTGCTTAATTTTAAGTCCCCCTGACTTCAATCTGTTTGCTCTTGTGCTTAACTTTAAGCATGTGCCTAAGTGCTCGGCTGGCTGAGGGCCAAGGCAAACAGAAGACTTAGGAGCAGATTCGTATAAACCAAGTGCTTGACTGGACTGAAGTCCCATGGGACAGCGGATGCTCTAGCAGGTTTGGGATGATGGAAGGGGACAGCGCTGCGTATCCCAGCTCCGTCAGGTTATTCAGCGTTGGGTACCACGGACCTGGGGCTGTGCTCGCCTTACAGGGAGCATCCTAACGGTGTAGTCTCTAAACGAGTACCTTAATTTCAGTTGTCTGGACTTTGCCGTTCTGAAGGCATCAGCCTCGCAGGTAACCTTGTGTATACCACAAACACAGTCTTGGAAAAAATAATAGATTTTTTTTTCCTCTTAAGTGAGTGAGAGGTATGTTTTAGTGAAGGCAAATAGCCTTGATTTTATCATCAGAAGAGGAAGGAGAGCAGATTATATGACCTGACTAATAAATCTTCATAGGAATTTGTGGGGCTGCATTAACACTTACAACAAAAAGGACTCCTGTATTAGCACAAGCTTTTATAATGGCTTTATCTTATTCTTTCCTGTTCCAAGCTAATTCCTGAAAGCCTTCTTTTAATCCCCCTTTTACTCATCCAGCCTGGACTTCTTAGAATGGCAAAGGTGGGGTTGTTGTTTTTTTTTTCTTTATTTTTAATCTATGAATGATATCACTTATAGCTAATAACTGTAGCCGTGGCCCACACTGGACTTCTTAGAATGGCAAAGGTGGGTTGTTTTTTTTTTTCCTTTATTTTTAATCTATGAATGACAGCACTTATAGCTAATAACTGTAGCCGTGCCACACGTGAAAATGAAAAGCCACCATCAGAAAAACAAGATCTGTGTTTTTTTAAGAACACCGCTACTAGGGGTTAAGGGAAATCTGCAGCTGGAACAAATACAGCGCTCATTTGACTTCCTCAATAACTCTGCTGGGGGAGCGGGCAGTTGCCAGACGAAGGAAGCGTGGTTTGCCATCGAGTCTCTGAATGCAGCTCCGTTTCCCCCTCAAAACCCATGGAATTTATATTAACCTCCAGTTTTTCTTAGCTGGTGGGAATTTTTTTTCTTTTTTTTTTTTTTATTTTTTGCATGAGGAAGAGTCTCGTTTTTGTTGCTTCGGTTTGTTGGAGGAGCGGAGGAGACGGTTCTGCCCCTCACGCGGCATTCTTGCTGGCGAAAGGCCATGGATGTTAAATGAATATTTTTTTGGCGTTGATAAGGAGAGAAAGGCTGAAGCTGCCAAGCACGGAGACGCAGGCGTCTGATGACTCGATTTGGGGAAGGGCAGGCTTGAACCATCCCAGCTCACCGGGTTGTCTCCGATCCTAGCAGAGATGCAGGCAGGAGGAAAGACCTCATGTGCCTTTAGCATCTTGTACAGGGATGTAGCTATATACAGTGGGCGAAGAGCAATATGCAGATGAGGATGTCTAAAACCGCTTTTGGCAAGGTACTTGGCTACCTAATTTAAACTATAGGTAGACCCACACGAGAGCTACCCAGGTGAGCAAGGAGTGGAGTTTGGGAGACCACGTTTTGCATCCCAGGGTTGCCGTAGGGTCCCTGCTTGACTTCAGAGCCACCGTGAAGGTGTAGCATTTGTCGGATGCTTATGGATGCGGTGCCGATGGTGGCAGGCAGGGGTCCTGGAGAGAGAAGGGAGCCAGCTGAAGAGACATAGGGGATGTTCTCATTGCTAAAATTCCCGTCTCTTCTTGGTAGGTGAGCTGTTTGGTGGCCACTTGTGAGTTGCTCGTAATGCAGTGCATCTGTGGTCTTTCCGTCGTGCCCCTTTCTGTTCATCATATGGCTCTTGGTGACCACTACCTCAGACCCTTCCCAGCTCCTGGAGCAGAGCCCATCACATGAGCACAATCCTGCCAGCAAGAAGGGCACCGAGGAAGGGAGAAAGAAGCTAAAAAAGTCCTAGCGAGGAGGGGCAACATGACCTGAGACATGGCAGTAATCAAGGTCTTTGGTGATGGTCATTTGGCACAGGAAAATATCCAGGAGTTGGGTTGGTTTGTTGAGTTTTGTTGCTGGTTCTTCTTTGTCCTCTCTTGGTTCTGATGAAATCCTCTCAGACGATCTGAAATTAATTGAAGGGGCTTCACCCAGCTCCTGGCAATCATCACAAAAGCAGCTGTAACTCATGGTTTCACTGGCAGGAAACCTGATGTTTGAATGATGCCTGTGTCTTTGGTGTTGTGATGGTTGAGGTTCAGCCTTTGCAAGACACGGGAGAGCGGATACGGCCATCTTGCTGCCTGTCCTGTAGCAACTTTTGGATAAAGAGCAGTTTTTCAGGATTTTTTGTTTGTTTGTTTTGGTGGAAATGCCAGATACATTTCCAAATGTCACATTCGGAGACTGCTGTGAAGCAGCTTACAAACTTGCTTTTCTTACTCGTCCTCGTTTTATTGTTCAAAGTAGTCCATGGCTCCCAGAGGTTTGCAAAGCACCGGTGAAAACCCACCAGCGTAATTAATATATGATGTGATATGATTGATACTTTGTGGCAAGTGCATCATGTTTTCTGTGCTCGTCCCTGCATTAAAACCCGTTACAGCAGGAGGAATCTTAGTGCTCGATGCCTAAAAAGGAAAATCCTGGGAGGGAGCAGACGGACACTCAGGAAGCAGTTTCTTCTACCCAGGTACACGCTGCCAGTAACCTGGCAAGGAGAAAGTCAAGCCCTTGTGTTGTACAGCCCACACTCCTGCAAAGGAATGGGACTTTTCAAAGGGAAGAATGAGGCTTTTATAGGATTAAATTGGCGTTTGCACATCGGGGTATTTTCCGAGCTGGGGTGGCTGTGACATGGGATCCTCGCTTGCTCTCTCTGGGCTGAGCTAAACTAAGCAGAGACTTCAGAAAGGAGAAAAAAACATTTCTTTGTGGTATAGTCCAGGGGGGAAAATGTGTTGGCTGTGTCTTCAGCCAACTGCAAACTGCAATATCTGTTGTGGGAAAACGTTTCCAGCACAATACAAGGGGCTTGGAGAAGAAAAGGGTGGTGCACGACTTGCTTCAGCCATGAAGGTCTATGAGAAAGGTCCACTGATGGAGCAAGAGGGGCTGTCACCACCATGACCCCATTAAAGTTGATGGCAAAATTCCCTTTTGCTTCGGTGGCGCAGCGTAGGGATCGCGGTGATATGGATCGTGGCATAAAATGCTCGTTGACTTATTAACTATTGCCTGCGATTTTAGGGTGTTGCGAAACTTCGTGCACTTGGAAGGCCTCCAATGGGAAGTGCCAAGGGCCGAGCGGTGAGAAAGTTCTTCTAGCGCCTCTGGATCTACCCACGTTGAAAGAAAAGAGAAGCCACCTCTTGTTTGTAAGGTTAGGAAGTTATCACTCTGCAAATAAGGGCTTTCATCGCTGTTGGACTGTCCCAGCTCCTGGGAGCTTTCATGAGCTGGAGCTCCTATGGGCTGAAACTCTGGTCCACCCAAGAAGAGAAGATTTGCGGGGGCTTGGTTCTGGGAGGTTGCACAAATGCATATGAAAAACATGCAATCTTTTATTAATAATAAGGGTGAAATGAAAATAAATTTGGATACAGCCCTTATGTCCTGTTGAGAGCGATGCTGAGGTTCAAAGTGAGCCCACCCAGCCAGAGGAGGTTGGGGGTTGCACAGAGGTTCAACCAAGGGTTGAGGGTCTCTTGTCAACTTCCTGATGTCCTATGGGGTCTGTTTATAGGTCACCTTAAAAATTCATTGGGGAGGTCCCTATTCTGCCTGCAGGTCTCTTCCTCGCGACACCGTCCACCACGATGGCATGATGAGGAGGTGTTGAGGGTGGACGGTGGATGAAGGGTCCTCCTGCCGTCTCACCTACCTGCTTCGTCTCAGCTGGAGAGGCGTAGTCAGATGTCACATCATGGTGCATGAATGGGGGGTGGTAGGCTTTGAAGGGGACAAGAGACGGGGAGAACCAGACTGGAGAACGTGAAAAATATAGAGGAAAAGTATACTTTAAAGAAATGTGAGGTCCCAGAGGGACTGAAATAGCTCAAGTTACAAATATTCCCATAGCAACCTCATAACACTGTAAGTCCCAGCTAAAGCAATTCTTCCCTCACCCCCAAAACTAGCAGAAGCCAAGAAAAATGTAGGAAAAGCTTTTCGGAGCAGCGCAGCCCTTTATCAGGATGAGCTTGGGCTACCCGGACAGACCGCAAACCGAATACCAGGCGTGGTACCTCCTGGTCGCAAGTGATGTGGGTGGTATTTATTCCCAATATTAGCTGAAAAAAGCTCTCTTTTCCAGGGGAAAGCAAACACAGGTCACCAACGCTATATATTTGAATGATTCTTTAAATATTCTGCATTTAAGGACTCCAAGCAATGCTGCGGTGATATCTATATTTACTGGATAAATGTATTTATTTACGGATGGGACACTTTACTGCTGACAGTAAGGTTTGTTTTTAAGCCTGACCGGGGTAGAGGAAATACATACAAATAAACAATAAACCTAAACAACACTAAAATAACATCAGTTAAAACAATTAGAGTTACTTCCACTCGCAAAGTATTGTTCCCATTTTGCTATAACATGGGAAAAAAGCTCCGTTTCCGAAGTCAGCTCGTAACTGATTTTGGATTTGCGGATTCTTGTAACAAAAGGGGATTTCTTTTGTCTGTTATTTATACTCTTCCTATGGCACCGCGTGTCCCTGTCAGTGCGTCTGGAGCGCCCTGTTTCAATGCAACAGCGAAGGGAGTCTAAAGGCGTGTTTCCAGCCTGTCCCCATCTCGGTGGCTTAGCCAGGAGCTTGGTGGCACTGGTTGGGCTTTTCTTCCTGCCCGGAGTGGTTGTACTCATGTGTACATGTGAGTTTGCAGAGGCAGTTCCTCCTAGGAGACTTTGTCCTGGATTTTAAAGTTTTATTATCTCTGAATTATGTATAATTCAGGAGCTATGGGGCCGAGAATTAAAAATAGACCCCGGAAAACTCACTGTCGGTAATCAGCAGAAGGCATTGAGGAAGGTTCAGGGTACGTTTGTTTCACTTGGGATGCTTTGCCTAATTATTCTAATGCTTTAATTGCATTTGCATCCTTCACCCCGCACGGGGAGTTTCACGCTGGGTTGTTCTGCCGTTCTCTGTGTCTTTTGTTTCATCCCAGAGCTGGCTGCAGACGGATGAGGTGGGACAGCTTAGCTGCCACCAAGTATTTAATGCCACCAAGTATTTTACGCCATTTTAAAGGCTGATGTCCCTCCAGTTGGGTGTCCGCTCTCTGCCGGGAGCACATAGCAAACTCCAAGGAAAGGTGGTGGGAAGATAAAGGTCTAAATACTTCTTTGGGTCTGGGGCTGCGTGTGTAGTCTATAATTCATTAAAACACCCATCATTTTGTGAGAGGGGCCGGATAGACCAGCCTTAACGCTCAGCAAGTGAGAATCCAGGAGGCTGCATCTTCGGGGCAACGTGGGAGGGCAGAGCCCTATAGGGAATAAGCGCCGATATTTTTAATGATAGCTAAAGCGTGGCGATTAGTTGTGACAGTCCTGATCACCGTCACAGCTGTCTCTCCTCTGTGCTTCCATCGGTTTTTTGGAAAAAGTCTCCTCCAAGGTGCTCATCACCGAGGCACGCGTACTGCAGCCATGTGCCCAGCCTTTGCTGGCGATGTGTGATTTATGGTGTGCTCCGCAAAGATGCAGTTGATCAGGAAGTCCTCCAAACCGGGACATCTCCCAAGAAACAACTTCCTGTGCCTCCTCTTTGAGGCATGTTGCACCATGCCATGATTCATCAGGTGAGCACGTCCTACTGTCAAGGTCCCACGGAGCGTTCCTCCTCCACCGTGGGACTTGGCAGATCAGCAGTGGCAAAGCCGGAGGAGTTTTGTTCCTTTTCCAGCTCCTGGGTGGCCGGAAACTAAATCCTCTTTGCCAACCCCATAGTTTTAATTCAGACCTGGCTCTAATGATTGAGGTTGGAGAAAGTGCTCTTGGAGGTGGCCAAGACCCCTGTGTGCTGTGTTGTGGGTGAGGAGTGATGGGAGAGCCGCAACCATAAAGTTCTGTGAGGATTTACCTGCCTTTTATCTTGGGTGAGGAGTATTTTGTAAAGTTGTTGCACTTTCTATTCCATTGATGTTGAGCACCGACTGATTCCTTATTCAGAAACAACTATTATTATAAGCACCTTCCAGGAAAAATGAATAGCTTGCAATTTGAAGGAACAGATTTATCACTTAAATTTTAACAGAGAGGAAATCATTTCCAGGCGGCTTCCTGACATTGTTTGGTATTCTTCCATGGCTTTCAGAGCAGGTCAAGGCTTTGGTTTGTGCCTCAGCCCTCTCCTTTCAAGAGGTAAAAAATTCCCCTCGTGTAAGAGAAGAGAGCGAGTGGCAGACCAATGCCATGGGAGTTCCTGGAAGGGGAAGAGGCAATGGCAAGTGGTCTCCAAGGAGATATCTCTGCTGGAAGGGCCCAGAGGACTTATGAGTGTTGATAAGTGCTGGCCTTGGGTGGGTAGAGGTGATGGGGATGATGCTGGCAGGGAGGCAGCGGTGCATTTGCCGTGTTTTTCACGATGGTTGGGATGGTTGTACTGGCACGTTCAACCCCATAGGCATGACGAGTGTGAGACCAGCACAGTAAAAGTTAAATATATCTGCAGCTCTGTGCTGTCCTGGACTTTCCTGCCATGGATAATCCATCCTATAGGCAGATGAAAGCCTTATCATGGAGTGTTGCAAGTCACTGGGTTGGATCGTTTCTGGAAGCACAATACGTTTATTTTTTTACTCTCCCTCCAACCTCGGTAATTCTGTTGCCTTTGCGCAGGCAGATGGGGCGTCTTCGGGGCTGCCGTCAACCCAGCCCCACCTCATCCTTCCCACCTCTCCAGAAAAGAAATCCCACCCTGAACTTTGTGTGCAATAAAATTGAGCGAAACTCCAAGCGCCTACCGCAGGCCTAATAACCTGTTTGTTCAGTTCAGGCCTTCTGCAACCATTTGTTTAAGATAAGCAAGGGCGGAGATGTTTCTTGAGGGCACAAAAGGCTCTTGAGATAAAGCTCGTGTGGACTGATCCTGCGATACAGCCTGATCATTTCTTTTCCTTCTCTCATCATCCCAGCGTTGTTTTTTTCCATCGGTCCAGTTACTTTTCTCAACCTTTCGTTTGCTCTTGGGGTTTCGGTGTTGCTGTTTGGCATTTAGGCGTCTTCATCTGCTTGACCAGCACAGGCTGGGAGGTTTTCTGCTGCATGGGGGCCATCTGTGGAAGAGGCTGAGTGAGTGGGTATGAATGAAGACAGTCACTTTGTGGGGTGGGGTTTAACATCGCAAAGTCAGGCTGTGTTAGACGTGAAGACCATGAGGATGAAGCAATGCACCCCAACCTCTCATAGCTCCTAGCATCTTTGTGAAACGCCCATGAATTTGACCACCCCGGGCAACAGTTGCACTTGAGAAGTGCAGAAGTGGAGGTGAAGGAGGGAAGGTACGGGTTGGTTCCAAATAGGATCACCCCTTTTATAAGGCAGTTGTTGTCAGATGCTGAAGGAGTCTCTGGGTTTTGCTACCTAAGGGTGGTCGCAGAAGGACCAGCAGCAGCAAAAAAAAAAAAACTGCCTTGTTTCTGCTTTTCTCCTTGGGATTTACCATCACCAGTAAAAGAGGCAAAGCTGGTGCCGCCCTCCAACATCCCCAGCTGATGCAGAAGAGGAGTGAGAAAAATGATAGCAAAGCTCCTGCTCCTAGCAGGGTAGCTCTAAAACCAACCATTTCCCTCCTCCGGTCCTGCCCATCTTCCTCGTGTCCCTCCCAGACCAGTACTCCGCAGGTTAGTGGGCTGAGATGTGGGGTGGGATGGCTCAGGAGAAGGATGTTGCCGGGGAAGGGCAGTAACCGGCTCTTGGGTTGCTGCCGATTGCCAACAAGATCTTGAAAGTTTTTTATTGGTTCTTTCATTAAACTTTGATGTAAATGGGTCTGGGGCAGCGGAGAGGCAGCTGCCAGCTTTCTGGAGTCCCACGGGCAGGTGGACGAGGTTGAGGGTTGGGCAGACACCTTCATGAGGAAGGTAAAGGACAAAAAGAGTGCATGTGGGCATGAAACCTGCTCTCCTCCGCTGTCCGTTTGCAGCAATTTCGGTAGATGACAGATTACCCTTGGCGTTTGCTAGCTGGCCGTACGACAGTCACCTAAGCTTGCCAGACATCACCTTCCCTTCTCCAAGAGCTGCTTTCCCCAAAACATCTGAAAAGAAATATGCACATTACAATACAGCTGATCTCCAGGGGACTTGTGTGGCAAGCAGACCAGTCCTGAACACCCCTTCTTTTCCAGACCTATTGGCCTTTCTTGTCAGAGCGTGCGTGTTTATGATTTAAACTTGACATACGTATACATGCATTACAAGTCCCGTGGGCTTCTCAGGTTCTGCTCCAAGCTTCCCACCATGTAAACCGCAGAGTGTTTAGCTCCAAAATTGAAAATGACCCCTATTAACGATCCTGCCTGAGACCATGGGCTCCTTGTTCTTTGCTTTTCCCACACCTTTTGCTTTCAGAACCAGCAGCGCTGAAAATGTTGTTTTGTTACGTTCTCCTCAAGCCACCCACGAATAAATACCAAAATAAAACCGACACGGGAGAGAGACCAAATGTGATTTTTCTGCCCACTGAGAAGTTGCGAACCTGCCCGTGAAAACCAGAAGTGCCTGGGCTTTCTGCTGTCTTCTGGCCCAAGTAGGAGCACGACCCATCCCTCTTGTGTAGGTCTTCTTGTAGACCCATTGTGAAGCAGAGGGTGGTCTTCTACCTCGCAAGACATATCCCTTTGGCTCTGTTGCGGGATTTCAGCTTCATAAATTGTGTGTCCACTGAAAAACGGAACAGCTGCGTTCAACATCCACGTTGTCCCCAGTGAGCCAGTTCTACCGAAGGCACTTCCGTTGCTCACCTGCATGACCCGTGGTGGGGAGCTGCCTCCAGACAAACCCAAGAGTCATATCATCAAGGCGCTCACCATGCCCTTGGGACTCTGGCCCGTCTCCACGCACCCGGCACTCTTGGTCTTCTCCAGCCACTCCACCCTTCTTGCAAGTTGCTGATATTTCCTTACACATCAGCTCGCTGCACAAAAAAAAAAAAAGTCGATTTTTCTTCCTTCCAAATTTAGCTCTGTTTAGGTACCGAAATAGATGAGAGTAGGGACCGGTGACTGTTTTTTTTCAAAACATTGTCTCATGACTAGGACTAAGGAAGGGAACTGCTCGGCTGGAGAAGGGAGATGCTTGATTTTCCTAATGGGGACACAAAGTTCAGGCGCAGGCATGCTCCTTGGATTAGGAGCTTTATTCCCATGTAATTAATCCATCTCTCACCCCGATGCTGTCTGCTGCCGCTGGGCAGAGGTGTGAGGAAGCACAGGGATGCTCTGCAAGGAGGACATGCAGCAATGCACCGCCGTACGTATGGTTCCCAGTTGGAAAGAGCAGAAAGGCAGCTCCTGAGACTTAATGAAGGCTTCCCCTTGAGGAAATCGGTGCTTTAAGTCCTTGTGTTCTGCAGAGATAGTTTCATATTTTCCAGGGGAATTGTAATTACGCATCTGTCTACAATGCAGCTTAAATTCTTAAAAATACCCCAAGCTTTAGCCTGCTGTGGTAGTACAACAGTTGGAAACAGCCTCATTGAGTATTGTACTATTTTTAGCCCAATTTCCGAAACTAGCACGGCTGATGCCATCGGGCTGTGTGTGCGTCTGCTCCTTCCCTTCCTCTTCTCAATGGTACCCGTTGGCCAATTTCAAGCAAATTTTCAGAGGAACTGAGGTCTCGGAGATATTAAGCTCCTCCTATCCATTCACACAGAATCCCAGAATGGTGAGGGTTGGAAGGGACCTCTGGAGATCATCCAGTGCCACCCCCTGCCAGAGCAGGGGCACCTCCAGCAGTTGCACAGGATGGAGTCCAGGTGGGTTTGGAATGGCTCTGGAGTGGGAGACTCCCCCACCTCTCTGGGCAGCCTGTGCCACTGCTCTGCCACCCTCACAGCAAAGAAGTTCCTCCTCAGGATGAGATGGAACTTCCTACGATCAAGTTTGTGCCCTTTCCCTCTTGTCCTGTCACTGGGCACCGCTAAAAAAAGACTGCTCCCATCCCCCTGGCACCCTCCCTTGAAGGATTTAGAAGCATTGAGAAGATCCCCCCTCAGTCTTCTCTTCTCCAGACTAAAAACCCCTCCAATCCACTAATCATCTTTGTAGCCCTTCAGTGATCAAGTAGATGAGGAAGTCTCAAAGCCCCAGTAATGAAGAAGGTTCAGTATGATTTTAAGCTATTAGACATCAAAGATTCTACACAGAATTAACTGTGAGGTGTTTAGCTGCAGGTGAAGCCCAAGTCAGATCTGGTTAACCAGGTGATGACCCAACCAACAGCCCCAGGAGAGCAGGCTGCCAGCTTTCCCTGCTCCTAAACTACCTCTTCTTAGTCAAAGATGGGCTGTGTTTGAGCGGTGAGGTGAGATCTAGGGAGCGTGAGAGCTCTTTCTGGTGCCACGTGAGCAGAGGACCACAGAACAACGTGCATCGCTGAGCAGATCCTCACTGGATAAGCAGATCTGCAAGAAAGCTAAGGCAACTTCATGTAAGGATGACCTCTATAGCACTGCTGTGAGGGATCACATAGGATGCTGTGGCTGGCGTGGCACAGGATGTTAAGGGTGTTTTAGTGGGAGGGAAGGATAATTTGGTCACCAAGAATGGGTACGACTCTTGAACGTGCTTTCTAATGCCTGTGCTAAACCACGGTGTATCCATTTTTCTCTGGAAGAGTTAAAAGTGAAGAAGAAACTTAAAAGGGAAACTACCTTTCCAGGAAAGACACTTGAAGCCTGCAGCCTAAGCGAAATTCAAACGGGGACGTGCTGGTGGACAGCAGGACTTACCTAAGGGCTTGGTGAGTTCTTCATTGCTTGAAGTCTCAAAGAGCGAAGGTTTCCAATAGTGGAAGGCTCCAGCTGCCATGGGAGCTGTAGGGTTGCTGTTTCTCCAGGCTCTTTGCAGATGGCCAGGATGGATGGTCACAGTTAAACCCCGCTGGTCTTGGACTTGGGGTCTGCAAGCCTAAATTCGTTACCATCCCCAGCAACCTTTCTCCTCCGTTACATCTTCCACCAGAGGAACTCAAAATGCTATTATGTCAGTAACCGCTACTAAAATTAACTGTCATTTTTAAGGCTCTTCACGCAGAGAGAGAGGGACTTTCCTTTTTTTTTTTTAAGTCGGTGTGTTATGTTGTCATGCCAATGTGACAAAGCTGCTGCTCCATGAGACGCGTTCCCGCCCAGCCCTTGCCCTTGCCCAGGCTGCTCCCTCGTGGCCCCTCACACGTGGTGATACACCAGCTGCGGCTGGAGCTCCGAGGCTAAGATAGATTGCGATGGAAATAAAAGGAGTGACTTTTACAGGGCTTTTATTGCCAGCCAGGGAAGCACAATACTGCATAAATAAAAATCATTATGGTTATGACAGCTCTGTGGTCCCTGGAAAATAAATAATACTTTGCACTTACATAGTGCCTTTCGTCCAGGAACCTCAGAACTCTTTGCTCACATTAACGAAGCCTCACGATGCCCATAGTAGGACGGTAAATACAGCATCGCCTTTATCAGATGAACATACCGAGTCAGAGAGTCGGCACCTTCAGTGGAGAGAGGACAAGACAGCCGCTTGAGTTACGCACAGCTCTTCCACTGATGTGCCGGGGGCAAATCATTTAATGTCCTGGTCATCTCAGTTGTTTCCAGTAGGTAGATGCCACCGGTTTAGTGAAGTGCTCGTGACGTGGTTGTTGACTTGATAACGGCGGTGCCCCAACAGACCAGCCATCTGTGGCTCACGTTTGCTTACTCCAGTATCCTCAAAATGCTGCTGAGCATCGTCCCTTCGCAGTCATTATTACGGCTGGATAAAGGAATAAATCAGAAGGAAATAATCCAGTGAAAGTGGATGGTTTGGGTGCACCAGTATCAGCAGTGTCGTGTGTGACGTGGGTGAATTTCCTGTAGACGGTGTATATGGGGATCCATCCGTAGGCGGTGCGGTTATTTGCCCTGTGTGGTTTCTCCCATACAGAAATTGCGGATAACTTCACTCCCTGCACATTGCAACGGCCCTGAGAGGGTACAACAAATCTGGGGATTTCCAGACCTGCTTCTTCGGGGTCGGAGATGTTGTCAGGGTGTTTGGATGGGAATGGTTTCTTTTGTCATGCTCACATCATGTTGGGTGTACAGCTTTGTCTCGCTCTGACCCCTTCCGTATCGATACCTCCTGTATCCTGGAGCTGATCGCTGCCTTTCCCTCTGTTTTACAGGGTTACCATCCGTTGCCTCATGAAGCTGAAATCGCACACACCAAAAAACTGTTCAGAAGGAGGAGAAACGACCGGAGGTAGGTGAAACCTCTCTTTAATGTTATTTTTTTTAATCTTTTCTTCCTCATTGCACATCTTGCCCCTTGTTTCATGGAGTGTCTTTGGACAATACCTCTGTTTAGCAGCTGCCAGCGTTGAGTTAATGCCTAAACCCTTCTTTGAGCACTAACGTCCTCAAAATGTGGAATCTGTCCATCCCCCTGCTTTGTCTTTGCAATCTGGATTATGTCCTATATTGCTCCAGGAGTACCTTAAGGACCTCCTCTTCCCCCAGCGTAGCCAGATCTCCCTCACTTATATTTGAAGAGGCAGCTGGCAAGGTATTATCTGTAAAAGCTTTGAGTCCTTGTGACTTGTTTCCTTTTTTTTTTTTTCTATTGAAAAGCGAAATTTGCTGACTTTCAGGGTCGCCGGCAGAACGGGTACAGTTGAGAGGGGTTTGCCGCAAGCATCGCGTGCCTGTCTGCGTGAAGGAGGGGATGTGCTAAACGGGCAGCCGAGTTCCTGTGACATTGGCGATTTCAATCCATTGAGTTAATTTAATTGGCTCAATTGGATATTTAATTGTGTAAATCGCATATTTAATTATAGGAGGGCATCTAGAGTCCTTGATAGGAATCGTGACTATGGTTAAATTTGAAAATAAGTGGGGAATGAGGGAGTTAGTTGTACATGCAGCTTTATTTCTGCTGTGGCTGAGACAACACAACCGGGGTGATAAAGCTGCACTAAAACCAGGAGTTTGCAAGGTTGATGTTATTTAACAGGAGAAAAAGTGGCTGATGTTTTCTCCTGGAGTGATCTGAAATCTATGTCTGAGCTGTGTTGCTTCATGGAGGGATTTTCGGCGGAGTCCTACAGACACCTATAATAGCAGTTGGAGTGTGTCCTCAAATGTCCCCATCACTTCTCGAATTGTGAACAGCCGTGATGTAGTTAATTCTGTGCTTGGTTTGGTTTTCCCAAATTTTACAGTGAGCAAAAAACAGCTGAAAAGAGTTTGCT